>NW_027175154.1:331578-663157 GCF_028021215.1 Eschrichtius robustus | reverse complement strand
ACCTCACTGTGACTCAATGCACCATCCGTACCTACACCCACAAAAACACACACACACACACGGCTCAATGTGACTCAATGAAATGTCCATACCGGCACGCACACACACACACACACACACACACATACACACACACGGCTCTCTGTGTCCCAGTGCACACTCTATACCAGCACACACGCACTCACAAACATCTCACTCTCCCTCAAGCCTATGCCAACACACATACACACACACTGACCTCACTGTCACTCATTGGTCTGCCTATACCAGCCCACGAATACACACACCCCTTACTGTGCCTCAGTGCACTGCCTATAACAGCGTGCATGCACACTCACACACGGTTGACTTTTAATCAATGCATAGTCTATACCAGCACACACATGCACAAAAACACACCTGACTGTGACTCAATGCACAGTCTATACCAGCACACACACACACGGCTCCCTGTAACTCAGTGCACAGTCTATGCTAGCATGCTCACACACACAGAGAAACACACATGGCTCACTGTGAGTCAATACACAGCCTATACCTGCACACACACACACACACACACACTCAAACACAAACAGCTCACTGGGTCTCAATGCAAAGCCTATACCAGTAAGTTCACACACACACACACACCTCACTGTGACTCAATGTTCAGCCTATACCAGCAAACACAGACACACACTAATCTCTGTGACTAAATGAACAGCCTATACCAGCATGCACACACATCACACACATGCTGACTGTGACTCAATGCCCAGCCTATACCTGAACACACACACACACAAACACACCTGACTATGACTCAATGCACAGTCTATATGAGCACATACACACACACACACACGTTTTTCTCAGTGTGACTCAATGCACCATCCATGACAGCACATGCACACACACACATGCCCCTCACTATGACTCAATGCTCAGATTATACCAGCACACACACACACGGCTCACTGTGACTCAGTGCATGGTCTATACCAGCACACACACACACACACACACACACAGAGCTCACTGTGATTCAATGTGCAGCCTGCACCAGCAAACACACACACACACACCTTTGACTCAATGCACAGCCTGTACCAGTGCTCACACACACACACACACCTCACTGTGACTCAATGTGCAGCCTATACCAGCACAGACACACAAACACAGCACACTGTGACTCAATGCTCAGCCTATACCAGCACACACATACACACACAGCTCACTGTGACTCAATGCACAGCCTATACCAGGACAAACACACACACACACACGGCTCAAAGTGACTCAGTGCATAGTCTATACCAGCACAAAAACAAACACACATGGTGCACTCTGACTCAATGCCCAGCCTAAGATACCACCTGTTCACACACACACAGACCTCACTGTGACTCAGTGCTCAGATTATAGTAGTACACACACACAGACACATGCAACCCTCACTGTGACTCAATGCAAAGCTGATACCACCACACTCACACACACATGAGTATGACTCACTGTTCAGCCTATACCAGCAAGCACACACACACACACACACACACGCATGGCTAATTGTGACTCGATGCACAGTCTATACAAGCACAAACAAGCAGGGGTCAATTTGATTCAATGCGCACCCTACACCAGCACACAGGCATGCACACACACATATGGCTCACTGTGACTCAATGCACAGTCTCCAATAGCACACACACACACACACACACACAGCTCACTGTGACTCAATGCTCAGACTATACCAGCATACACACACTCACCCCCCCCTCAATGTGAGTGCATGCGCAGCATATACCAGTATACACACACACACACACGTAGTTGACTGTGACTCAATGCACAGTTATACCAGCACACACACACACAGAAAGAAACCTGACTCTGACTCAATGCACAGGCTATACCAGAAAACGCACACACAGACCCATGGCTCACTCTGAATCAATGTACAGCCTATACCTGAACACAAACACACACACAGCTCACTGTGACTCAATGCACTATCCATACCTGCACACACACACACACACACGGCTCACTGTGACTCAGTGCACAGCCTATACCAGCACACACACACACACACATAGCTCACTGTGACTCAATGAAACGCCTATAGCAGCACACACACACACACACACACAGACACACACGGTTTATTCTGAATCAATGCACAGTCTATACCAGCACACACACAGACACACACACACACACACGGATCAGTGTGACTCAGTTCCCAGCATATACCTGCACACTCACGCACTCACACACACACTTCACTCTGACTCAATGAACAGCCTGTAGCAGCACACGCACACACACAGACAAACATGTCTCAATGTGACTCAGTGTACAGCCTGTACCAACACAAACACACAGACGAACAGCTCACTGAGAGTCAATATACAGCCTATACCAGGACACACACACACACACACACACGATTTATTCTGGCTCAATGCACAGTCTATACCAGCTCAAACACACACTCATATGGCTCACTGTGACTGAATGCACAGCCTAAACGAGCACCCATGAACACACACACACACACACACAGAGACACATGGTACCCTGTTACTCAATACACCGGCCATACCTGCACACAGACACACACAGACACACACAGACGGCTCTCTGCAACTCAGTGAACAGCCTATAACAGCACACACACAAACACACACAGTCGTATGGATCAGTGTGACTATAGGCATCATCCATACGAGCACATACACACACACACATGCACCTTACTGTGACTCAGTGCGCAGACTATACCAGCAAACACACACACGGCTCACTGTGACTCAATGCAGAGTCTATACCAGCACACACACACATACACAAACCTCACTATGACTCAATGCTCAGCCTATACCTGCAAACACACACACCTCATTGTGACTCAAAGCACTTTCTGTAGCGTCTCACACACACACACACCCCTCACTGTGAGTCAATGCACAGCCTATACCAGCACACACACACACACACACAGCTCAGTGTGACTCAATTCCCAGCCTATACCTGCACACACACACACTCACACACACTTCACTCTGACTCAATGCACAGCCTGTACCATCACACACACACACACAGATCCGTCACTGTGACTCAATGCTCAGCCTATATCAGCACACACACTCACACACACAGCTCACTGTGACTCAGTGTGCAGCCTATTGAAGCACACACATACACACGGCTGACTCTGACCCAACGTGCAGCATGTATCAGCACACACACACTCAAACACGTCTCAATGTGATTCAGTGTACAGCCTGTACCAACACACACACAAATGAACAGCTCACTGAGACTCAATGCACAGCCTATACCAGAACACACACACACACACGGCTTACTCTGACCCAATGGACAGTGTATACCTGCACACACAAATGTGGTTCACTTTGACTCAATGCACAGCCTATAGCAGCAAACTCGCATGCACTCAAACACATATGGCTCACTGTGCCTCAATGCACAGACTCTAAAAGCAGACACACACTCACACACACACACACAAGAACAGCTCACTGTGAGTCAATGCACAGTCTATACCATCACACACACAAACACAGATCAGTGACTCAGTGCACAGTTTATACAAGCACACACACACACACTCACAGCTGTCTCTCAATGCAAAGCCTATACCAGCATGAGCACACAAACACACATGGTTGATTGTGACTCAATACACAGTCTACACAAGCACACACACACACAAACACACCTGACTGTGACTCAATGCACAGCATATGCCAGCACCACACACACACACACACACGACTGACTGTGATTCAATGCACAGCCTATACAGCATACACACACACACACACACCTCACTGTAACTCAGTGTAGAATCTATAGCAGCACACACACCCACATCAGAGTGACTCAATGCACAGCCTATACCAGCACACACACACACGCATGCACAGATACCTCACTGTGACTGAATGCACAACCTATACCAGCACCCACCCACTCACCCACCCTCACACACACACACACACACGGCTCACTGTGAATCAATGCACAGCCTATGCCAGCACACACAGACACACTCGGCTCACTGTGACTAAATGCACCACCCATACCTGCCTGCACACATACACACACACACACAGAGTGACGGCTCAGTGTGCCTCAGTGTACAGCCTATCCCAGAACACACACACACACACCTGTGACTCAATGCTCAGCCTACAGCAGTACATACACACACACACACATGCATGGCTTAGGGTGACTGAATGCACTGTCCATACCATCACGCACACAAACACACATGCCCACACACACACACACGCATGCACACACACACCATGATGTGACTGAATGCTCAGACTATTCCAGCACACACAAACAAGGTTCACTGTG
This sequence comes from Eschrichtius robustus, assembly GCF_028021215.1. NCBI lineage: Eukaryota > Metazoa > Chordata > Mammalia > Artiodactyla > Eschrichtiidae > Eschrichtius > Eschrichtius robustus. The sequence goes on along the minus strand of NW_027175154.1, from coordinate 658,768 downwards.
ACTCAATGCACAGCCTATGCCAGCACACACACACACACACACCCCCACATGCACGGCTCAATGTGACTGAATGCACCATCCATACCAGCACATGCACGCACCAACACACCTCATTGTGACTCAGTGCTCAGACTATACCATCACACACACACGGCCCACTGTGACTCAATACACAGCCTATGACAGCACACACACACACACACACACACAGACGGCTCAATGTGACTCAGTCCATAGCCTATATCAACACACACACACCTAACTGTGACTGAATATTCGGCCTGTAGCAGCACAAACACATACACACAAATGCACAGGTGACTGTGACTCAATGCACAGCCTATGCCAGCACACACACATGGCTCACTGTGACTCAATGCAGATTCTATACCAGGACACACAAACACACACACACACACACACATGGCTAACTGTGACTCAATGAACATTCTATACCAGCACACACACACACACAAACACACATCTCACCGTGACACAATGTGCAGCCTATACCAGCACACTCGCATGCACTCAAACACATATGGCTCTCTGTGACTCAAAGCACATTTTCTAACAGCAGACACACACACACGCACCTCAATGGGACTCAATGCACAGCCCATACCAGCACACGCACACACACACACACACACTGCTTACTGTAATTCAAAGCCCATTCTTACCTACACACACACACACACACACATTCACAACTCACTGTGACACAGTGCAATGCCTGTACCAGCACACATACACACACACACGGCTCTATGTGACTCAATGCACATCCTATGCCATCACATGCAGACACAGACACCCCTCACTGAAACTCAATGCACATCGTATACCAGCACACACATATGTACAAACACACACAGCTCACTGTGACTCAATGCACCATCCGTACCTACACCCACACAACCGCGCACACACACATGGCTCAATGTGACTCAATGAAATGTCTATACCGGCACACACACACACACACACAGCTCTCTGTGTCTCAGTGCACACTCTATACCAGCACACACGCACTCACAAACATCTCACTGTGCCTCAAGCCTATGCCAACACACACACACACACACTGACCTCACTGTCACTCATTGGTCTGCCTATACCAGCCCACGAACACACACACCCCTTACTGTGCCTCAGTGCACTGCCTATAACAGCGTGCGTGCACACACACACACACACACACACGGTTGACTGTTAATCAATGCATAGTCTATACCAGCACACACATGCACAAGAACACACCTGACTGTGACTCTATGCACAGTCTATACCAGCACACACACACACGGCTCCCTGTAACTCAGTGCACAGTCTATGCTAGCATGCTCACACACACAGAGAAACACACATGGCTCACTGTGAGTCAATACACAGCCTATACCTGCACACACAGACACATACACACACTCAAACACAAACAGCTCACTGGGACTCAATTCAAAGCCTATGCCAGTAAGTTCAAACACACACACACACTTTACTGTGACTCAATTTTCAGCCTCTACCTGCAAACACAGACACACACTCCTCTCTGTGACTAAATGAACAGCCTATACCAGCATGCACACACATCACACACATGCTGACTGTGACTCAATGCCCAGCCTATACCTGAACACACACACACACAAACAAACCTGACTATGACTCAATGCACACTCTATATGAGCACATACACACACACACACACGTTTTTCTCAGTGTGACTCAATGCACCATCCATGACAGCACATGCACACACACTCACATGCCCCTCACTATGACTCAATGCTCAGACTATACCAGCACACACACACACGGCTCACTGTGACTCAGTGCATGGTCTATACCAGCACACACACACACACACACACACAGCTCACTGTGATTCAATGTGCAGCCTGCACCAGCAAACACACACACACCTTTGACTCAATGCACAGCCTGTACCAGTGCACACACACACACACACACCTCACTGTGACTCAATGTGCAGCCTATACCAGCACAGACACAGACACACACCTCACTGTGACTCAATGCACAGCCTATACCAGGACAAACACACACACATACACCGTTCAATGTGACTCAGTGCAGAGTCTATACAAGCACAACCACACACACATGGGTCACTATGGCTCAATGCACAGCCTAAATTTCCACCCGTACACACACACACACACACACTGCTCAGTGTGTTTCAATGCACCATCCATACCTGCACACACATACAAACACACACAGACGGCTCACTGTGATTCAGTGCAAAGCCTATAACAGCACACAGACACACACACTCACACACACACGACTGTGACTCAATGCAGTCTATACCAGCACACACACACACACAAATGACTGTGACTTAATACACAGTCTATACCAGCACACACAAACAGACACCTGACTGTGGCTCAATACACACTCTATACCAGCATACACACACACACACACACTCACACACGGCTCAGTGTAACTCAATGCACCATCCGTAACAGCACATACACCACACACACCTCACTGTGACTCAGTGCACAGCCTATACCAGGACAAACACACACACACACACACACACACACCATTCAATGTGACTCAGTGCACAGTCTATACAAGCACAACCACACACACATGGCTCACTATGGCTCAATGCACAGCCTAAATTCGCACCCATACACACACACACACACACACACTGCTCACTGTGTTTCAATGCACCATCCATACCTACACACACGTACAAACACACACAGAGGCTCACTGTGATTCAATGCACAGCCTATGACAGCACACACACACACACACTGACGGCTCAATGTGACTCAGTCCATAGCCTATATCAACACACACACACCTAACTGTGACTGAATATTCGGCCTGTAGCAGCACAAACACATACACACAAACGCACAGGTGACTGTGACTCAATGCACAGCCTATGCCAGCACACACACATGGCTCACTGTGACTCAATGCAGATTCTATACCAGGACACACACACACACACACCCACAGACATGGCTAACTGTGACTCAATGAACATTCTATACCAGCACACACACACACACACACACACACACACATCTCACCGTGACTCAATGCGCAGCCTATACCAGCACACTCGCATGCACTCAAACACATATGGCTCTCTGTGACTCAAAGCACATTTTCTAACAGCAGACACACACACACGCACCTCAATGGGACTCAATGCACAGCCCATACCAGCACACACACACACACACATCCCACTTTGATTCAATGCAGAGCCAGCACCAGCACACACACACACACACAACTGTGACTCAATGTGCTCCCTGTACCAGCACACACACACACACACACACACCTGTGACTCAAGGCAAACCCTATACCAGCTCACACATACACACACCTCACTGTAACTCAATGGTCAGCATATAGCAACACACAAAGACACAGACACGCCTCACTGTGACTCAATGCACAGCCTATACCAGCGTGCAGACACACACACATGGCATTGTGACACAATACACTATCTATACAGGCACACCCTCCCACACAACTCAGTGTGACTCAATGCACAGCCTTTACCAGCACACACACACACATACGCACACACACCCCTCACAGTGACTCAATGCTCAGCCTAGATCAGCACACACAAACACACACACTCCTCATTGTGACTCAATGCGCAGCCTATACAAGCACACACACAGACACACACCTCACTGTGACCCAATGCACAGCATATACCAGCACACACACACACACCTAACTGTGACTCAATACTCAGCCTACAGCAGCACACACACATGGCTCAATGTGACTCAATGCAGATTCTATACCAGGACACAAAACTACAGACACACACACACACACACCACACTGTGACACAATGTGCAGATTATACCAACACAGACACACAAACACAGCTCACTGTAACTCAATGCTCAGCCTATACCAGCACACACAAACACACACAGCTTACTGTGACTCAGTGCACAGCCTATACCAGGACAAACACACACACACACACACACCGTTCAATGTGACTCAGTGCACAGTCTATACAAGCACAACCACACACACATGGCTCACTATGGCTCAATGCACAGCCTAAATTCGCACCCGTACACACACACACACACACACACACACACACTTCTCACTGTGTTTCAATGCACCATCCATAACTACACACACATACAAACACACACAGAGGCTCACTGTGATTCAGTGCAAAGCCTATAACAGCACACAGACACACACACTCACACACACATGACTGTGACTCAATGCAGTCTATACCAGCACACACACACACACAAATGACTGTAACTCAATACACAGTCTATACCAGCACACACAAACACACACCTGACAGTGGCTCAATACACAGTCTATACCAGCATACACACACACACACACACACACACACACACACGGCTCACTGTAACTCAATGCACCATCCATACCAGCACATACACCACACACACCTCACTGTGACTCAATGTGCAGCCTGCGCCAGCACACACACACAAAAACACCTGTGACTCAATAAGCAGCCTGTATCAGCACACATACACAGCTCACTCTGACTCAATGGTCAACCTATAGCAGCACACACACACCCTTCACTGTGACTCAATACACAGTCTATACCAGCGTACAGACACACACACGGCACTGTGACTCAATGCACTATCTATACCAGCACACACATACACACACGCACCTCAGTGTGACTCAATGCACAGCCTGTACCAGCACACACACACACACACACTGATCACTCCGACTCAATGCACCAGCCATACCTGCACACACACACACATACAAACACACACAGATGGCTCACTGTGATTCAGTGCAAACCCAATAACAGCACACAGACACACACACTCACACACACACAGCTGTGACTCAATGCACCATTTATACCAGCACACAGACACAGACTGTGACTCAATACACAGTCTATACCAGCACATATACACACACACACGGCTCAGTGTAACTCAATGCACCATCCATACCAGCATAAACACACACACACAACCTCAGTGTGACTCAATGCTCAGACTATACCAGCACACAGACACACGGCTCACTGTGACTCAATGCACAGCCTATGTCGTCACACACACATGGCTCACTGTGACTCAGTGAAGACTCTATACCGACACACACACACACACGCACCTCACTGGGACTCAATGCACTGCCTGTACCAGCACACACACACACACGCCTCACTGTGACTCAATGGTCAGCATATAGCAGCACACACAGACACACACAACCCTCACTGTGACTCAATGCACAGCCTATACCAGCGGGCAGACACACACCATGGCACTGTGACTCAATGCACTATCTATGCCAGCTCACCCACACACACCTCGTGTGACTAAATGCACAGCCTGTACCAGCACACAAACATACATACACACACACACATGCACGGCTGTGACTCATTTCACACCCTATACCAGCACATACACACACCTTAATATAACTCAATGCACAGCCCATACCAGCACACACACACACACACACACGGCTCCCTGTGACTCAATGCACCGTCCATACCTGCAAACACAAACACACACACACAGAAGGCTCAATGTGACTCTGGCCATAGCCTATATCAACACACACACACACCTGTGACTCAATACTCAGCCTGTAGCAACACAAACACATACAGGCTCATGCACAGCTGACTGTGACTCAATGTACAGTCTATACCTGCATACACAAATGCGGTTCACTGTGACTCAAGCACAGCCTATACCAGCACACTCGCATGCACTCAAACACATATGGCTCTCTGTGACACTCAATGCACAGGCTCTAACAGCAGACACACACACACAAACACACACACACGAACAACTCACTGTGAGTCAATGCACAGTCTATTCCATCACACACACACACGGTTGACTGTGACTCAATGCACAGTCTATACCAGCACACACACCCGGCTCACTGTGACTCAATGAACAGCTTATGCCACCACACACACATGGCTCTCTGTTACTCAATGCAGAAACTATACCAGCACACACACACACAGACACACACACACACACCTCACTGTGACTCAATGAACAGTCTATGCCAGCATGCACACACAGACACACACACATGGCTGAGTGTGGCTCAACGCACTCTACATCAGGATCCACAAACACACAAACACACCTGACTTTGTCTCAATGCACAGTCCTTAAGCAGCATATACACACACATGCACGCACCTCACTGTGCCTCAATGCTCAGACTATACCAGCACACACACACACGGCTCACTGTGACTCAGTGCGCACCCTATGCCAGCACACACACATGGCACATTGCGACTCAATGCAGGGTATATACCAGCAGACACACACACACACACATCACTGTGATTAAATGCACAGCCTATACCTTCACACACACACACACAGATGAACAGCTCACTGAGACTCAATATACAGCCTATACCAGGAAACACACACACACACACACACGGTTTATTCTGACTCAATGCACAGTCTATACCAGCTCAAACACACACTCATATGGCTCACTGTGACTGAATGCACAGCCTAAACGAGCACCCATGAACACACACACACACACACAGACACATGGCACTCTGTTACTCAATACACCGTCCATACCTGCACACAGACACACACAGACACACACAGATGGCTCTCTGCAACTCAGTGAACAGCCTATAACAGCACACAGACAAACACACACAGTCGTATGGATCAGTGTGACTATATGCATCATCCATACGAGCACATACACACACACATGCACCTTAGTGTGACTCAGTGCTCAGACTATACCAGCAAACACACACACGGCTCACTGTGACTCAATGCAGAATCTATACCAGCACACACACACACACACACAAACCTCACTATGACTCAATGCTCAGCCTATACCTGCAAACACACACACCTCATTGTGACTCAAAGCACTTTCTGTAGCGTCACACACAAACACACCCCTCACTGTGAGTCAATGCACAGCCTATACCAGCACACACACACACACACACACACACGGCTCAGTGTGACTCAATTCCCAGCCTATACCTGCACACACACACTCCACACACTTCACTCTGACTCAATGCACAGCCTGTACCATCACACACACACACAGATCCGTCACTGTGACTCAATGCTCAGCCTATATCAGCACACACTCTCACACACACAGCTCACTGTGACTCAATGTGCAGCCTATTGAAGCACACACACACACACGGCTGACTCTGACCCAACGTGCACCATGTATCAGCGCACACACACACAAACACGTCTCAATATGACTCAGTGTACAGCCTGTACCAACACACACACACACACACACACACAAATGAACAGCTCACTGAGACTCAATGCACAGCCTATACCAGAACACACGCACACACACGGCCTACTCTGACCCAATGGACAGTGTATACCTGCACACACAAATGTGGTTCACTTTGACTCAATGCACAGCCTATAGCAGCAAACTCGCATGCACTCAAACACATATGGCTCACTGTGCCTCAATGCACAGACTCTAAAAGCAGACACACACTCACACACACACACACAAGAACAGCTCACTGTGAGTCAATGCACAGTCTATACCATCACACACACAAACACAGATCAGTGACTCAGTGCACAGTTTATACAAGCACACACACACACACTCACAGCTGTCTCTCAATGCAAAGCCTATACCAGCATGAGCACACAAACACACATGGTTGATTGTGACTCAATACACAGTCTACACAAGCACACACACACACAAACACACCTGACTGTGACTCAATGCACAGCATATGCCAGCACCACACACACACACACACACGACTGACTGTGATTCAATGCACAGCCTATACAGCATACACACACACACACACACCTCACTGTAACTCAGTGTAGAATCTATAGCAGCACACACACCCACATCAGAGTGACTCAATGCACAGCCTATACCAGCACACACACACACGCATGCACAGATACCTCACTGTGACTGAATGCACAACCTATACCAGCACCTACCCACCCACCCACCCTCACACACACACACACACACACACACACACGGCTCACTGTGAATCAATGCACAGCCTATGCCAGCACACACAGACACACTCGGCTCACTGTGACTAAATGCACCACCCATACCTGCCTGCACACATACACACACACACACAGTGATGGCTCAGTGTGCCTCAGTGTACAGCCTATCCCAGAACACACACACACACAACTAACTGTGACTCAATGCTCAGCCTACAGCAGTACATACACACACACACACATGCATGGCTTAGGGTGACTGAATGCACTGTCCATACCATCACGCACACAAACACACATGCCCACACACACACACACGCATGCACACACACACCATGATGTGACTGAATGCTCAGACTATTCCAGCACACACAAACAAGGTTCACTGTGACTCAATGCACAGCCTATGCCAGCACACACACACACACACACCCACATGCACGGCTCAATGTGACTGAATGCACCATCCATACCAGCACATGCACGCACCAACACACCTCATTGTGACTCAGTGCTAAGACTATACCATCACACACACACATGGCTCACTGTGACTCAATACACAGCCTATGACAGCACACACACACACACACACACAGACGGCTCAATGTGACTCAGTCCATAGCCTATATCAACACACACACACCTAACTGTGACTGAATATTCGGCCTGTAGCAGCACAAACACATACACACAAACACACAGGTGACTGTGACTCAATGCACAGCCTATGCCAGCACACACACATGGCTCACTGTGACTCAATGCAGATTCTATACCAGGACACACAAACACACACACACACACACACGGCTAACTGTGACTCAATGAACATTCTATACCAGCACACACACACACACACACACATTTCACCGTGACTCAATGCGCAGCCTATACCAGCACACTCGCATGCACTCAAACACATATTGCTCTCTGTGACTCAAAGCACATTTTCTAACAGCAGACACACACACACGCACCTCAATGGGACTCAATGCACAGCCCAGACCAGCACACGCACACACACACACACACACACACTGTTTACTGTAATTCAAAGCCCATTCTTACCTACACACACACACACACACACACATTCACAGCTCGCTGTGACACAGTGCAATGCCTGTACCAGCACACATACACACACACACGGCTCAATGTGACTCAATGCACTGCCTATGCCATCACATGCAGACACAGACACCCCTCACTGAAAGTCAATGCACATCGTATACCAGCACACACATATGTACACACACACACACAGCTCACTGTGACTCAATGCACCATCCGTACCTACACCCACACAAAAACACACACACGGCTCAATGTGACTCAATGAAATGTCTATAGTGGCACACACACACACACGGCTCTCTGTGTCTCAGTGCACACTCTATACCAGCACACACGCACTCACAAACATCTCACTGTGCCTCAAGCCTATGCCAACACACACACACACACACACACACTGACCTCACTGTCACTCATTGGTCTGCCTATACCAGCCCACGAACACACACACCCCTTACTGTGCCTCAGTGCACTGCCTATAACAGCTTGCGTGCACACACACACAAACACACACGGTTGACTGTTAATCAATGCATAGTCTATACCAGCACACACATGCACAAAAACACACCTGACTGTGACTCAATGCACAGTCTATACCAGCACACACACACACGGCTCCCTGTAACTCAGTGCACAGTCTATGCTAGCATGCTCACACACACAGAGAAACACACATGGCTCACTGTGAGTCAATACACAGCCTATACCTGCACACACACACACATACACACACTCAAACAAAAACAGCTCACTGAGACTCAATGCAAAGCCTATACCAGTAAGTTCACACACACACACACACACACCTCACTGTGACTCAATGGTCAGCCTATACCAGCAAACAGACACACACTCCTCTCTGTGACTAAATGAACAGCCTATACCAGCATGCACACACATCACACACATGCTGACTGTGACTCAATGCCCAGCCTATACCTGAACACACACACACACAAACACACCTGACTATGACTCAATGCACAGTCTATATGAGCACATACACACACACACACACGTTTTTCTCAGTGTGACACAATGCACCATCCATGACAGCACATGCACACACACACAAGCCCCTCACTATGACTCAATGCTCAGACTATACCAGCACACACACACACACAGCTCACTGTGATTCAATGCACAGCCTGCACCAGCAAACACACACACACACCTTTGACTCAATGCACAGCCTGTACCAGTGCTCACACACACACACACACCTCACTGTGACTCAATGCTCAGATTATACCAGCACAGACACACAAACACAGCTCACTGTGACTCAATGCTCAGCCTATACCAGCACACACATAGACACACAGCTCACTGTGACTCAATGCACAGCCTATACCAGGACAAACACACACACACGCACCGTTCAATGTGACTCAGTGCACAGTCTATACAAGCACAACCACACACACATGGGTCACTATGGCTCAATGCACAGCCTAAATTTGCACCCGTACACACACACAGACACACACACACTGCTCAGTGTGTTTCAATGCACCATCCATACCTGCACACACATACAAACACACACAGACGGCTCACTGTGATTCAGTGCAAAGCCTATAACAGCACACAGACACACACACTCACACACACACGACTGTGACTCAATGCAGTCTACACCAGCACACACACACACACACAAATGACTGTGACTTAATACACAGTCTATACCAGCACACACAAACAGACACCTGACTGTGGCTCAGTACACACTCTATACCAGCATAAACACACACACACACACACTCACACACGGCTCAGTGTAACTCAATGCACCATCCATAACAGCACATACACCACACACACCTCACTGTGACTCAGTGCACAGCCTATACCAGGACAAACACACACACACCGTTCAATGTGACTCAGTGCACAGTCTATACAAGCACAACCACACACACATGGCTCACTATGGCTCAATGCACAGCCTAAATTCGCACCCGTACACACACACACACACACACACTGCTCACTGTGTTTCAATGCACCATCCGTACCTACACACACGTACAAACACACACAGAGGCTCACTGAGATTCAATGCAAAGCCTATAACAGCACACAGGCACACACACTCACACACACATGACTGTGACTCAATGCAGTCTATACCAGCACACACAAACACACACCTGACAGTGGCTCAATACACAGTCTATACCAGCACACACAAACACACACCTGACAGTGGCTCAATACACAGTCTATACCAGCATACACACACACACACGGCCCAGTGTAACTCAATGCACCATCCATACCAGCACATACACCACACACACCTCACTGTGACTCAATGTGCAGCCTGCACCAGCACACACACACAAGCACACCTGTGACTCAATAAGCAGCCTGTATCAGCACACATACACAGCTCACTGTGACTCAATGGTCAACCTATAGCAGCACACACACACCCTTCACTGTGACTCAATACACAGTCTATACCAGCGTACAGACACACACACACGGCACTGTGACTCAATGCACTATCTATACCAGCACACACATACACACACACCCCTCAGTGTGACTCAATGCACAGCCTGTACCAGCACACAATCACACACACACACCCACACTGATCACTGTGACTCAATGCACCATCCATACCTGCACACAGACACACACAGACACACACAGACGGCTCTCTGCAACTCAGTGAACAGCCTATAACAGCACACAAACAAACACACACAGTCGTATGGATCAGTGTGACTATATGCATCATCCATACGAGCACATACACACACACATGCACCTTAGTGTGACTCAGTGCTCAGACTATACCAGCAAACACACACACGGCTCACTGTGACTCAATGCAGAGTCTATACCAGCACACACACACACACACAAACCTCACTATGACTCAATGCTCAGCCTATACCTGCAAACACACGCACCTCATTGTGACTCAAAGCACTTTCTGTAGCATCTCACACACACACACACCCCTCACTGTGAGTCAATGCACAGCCTATGCCAGCACACACACATGGCTCACTGTGACTCAATGCGGATTCTATACCAGGACACACACACACACACACCCACAGACATGGCTAACTGTGACTCAATGAACATTCTATACCAGCACACACACACACACACACACACACACACACATCTCACCGTGACTCAATGCGCAGCCTATACCAGCACACTCGCATGCACTCAAACACATATGGCTCTCTGTGACTCAAAGCACATTTTCTAACAGCAGACACACACACACGCACCTCAATGGGACTCAATGCACAGCCCATACCAGCACACACACACACACACATCCCACTTTGATTCAATGCAGAGCCAGCACCAGCACACACACACACACACAACTGTGACTCAATGTGCTCCCTGTACCAGCACACACACACACACACACACACCTGTGACTCAAGGCAAACCCTATACCAGCTCACACATACACACACCTCACTGTAACTCAATGGTCAGCATATAGCAACACACAAAGACACAGACACGCCTCACTGTGACTCAATGCACAGCCTATACCAGCGTGCAGACACACACACATGGCATTGTGACACAATACACTATCTATACAGGCACACCCTCCCACACAACTCAGTGTGACTCAATGCACAGCCTTTACCAGCACACACACACACATACGCACACACACCCCTCACAGTGACTCAATGCTCAGCCTAGATCAGCACACACAAACACACACACTCCTCATTGTGACTCAATGCGCAGCCTATACAAGCACACACACAGACACACACCTCACTGTGACCCAATGCACAGCATATACCAGCACACACACACACACCTAACTGTGACTCAATACTCAGCCTACAGCAGCACACACACATGGCTCAATGTGACTCAATGCAGATTCTATACCAGGACACAAAACTAGACACACACACACACACACCACACTGTGACACAATGTGCAGATTATACCAACACAGACACACAAACACAGCTCACTGTAACTCAATGCTCAGCCTATACCAGCACACACAAACACACACAGCTTACTGTGACTCAGTGCACAGCCTATACCAGGACACACTCACACACACGGTTTATTCTGACTCAATGCACAGTTTATACCAGCTCAAACACACACTCATATGGCTCACTGTGACTGAATGCACAGCCTAAACGAGCACCCATGAACACACACACACACACACAGACACATGGCACCCTGTTACTCAATGCACCATCCATACCTGCACACAGACACACACAGACACACACAGACGGCTCTCTGCAATTCAGTGAACAGCCTATAACAGCACACACACAAACACACTCAGTCGTATGGATCAGTGTGACTATATGCATCATCCATACGAGCACATACACACACACATGCACCTTACTGTGACTCAGTGCTCAGACTATACCAGCAAACACACACACGGCTCACTGTGACTCAATGCAGAGTCTATACCAGCACACACACACACACACACAAACCTCACTATGACTCAATGCTCAGCCTATACCTGCAAACACACACACCTCATTGTGACTCAAAGCACTTTCTGTAGCGTCTCACACACACACACACCCCTCACTGTGAGTCAATGCACAGCCTATACCAGCACACACACACACACACACACACCCCTCAGTGTGACTCAATTCCCAGCCTATACCTGCACACACACACACTCACACACACTTCACTCTGACTCAATGCACAGCCTGTACCATCACACACACACACAGATCCGTCACTGTGACTCAATGCTCAGCCTATATCAGCACACACACTCACACACACAGCTCACTGTGACTCAGTGTGCTGCCTATTGAAGCACACACACACACACGGCTGACTCTGACCCAATGTGCAGCGTGTATCAGCACACACACACACAAACACGTCTCAATGTCACTCAGTGTACAGCCTGTACCAACACACACACACACACACACACAAATGAACAGCTCACTGAGACTCAATGCACAGCCTATACCAGAACACACACACACACACACGGCTTAATCTGACCCAATGGACAGTCTATACCTGCACACACAAATGTGGTTCACTTTGACTCAGTGCACAGCCTATAGCAGCACACTCGCATGCACTCAAACACATATGGCTCACTGTGCCTCAATGCACAGACTCTAAAAGCAGACACACACTCACACACACACACACACAAGAACAGCTCACTGTGAGTCAATGCACAGTCCATACCATCACACACACAAACACAGATCAGTGACTCAGTGCACAGTTTATACAAGCACACACACACACACACTCACAGCTGTCTCTCAATGCAAAGCCTATACCAGCATGAGCACACAAACACACACGGTTGATTGTGACTCAATGCACAGTCTACACAAGCACACACACAAACACACCTGACTGTGACTCAATGCACAGCATATACCAGCACCACACACACACAACGACTGACTGTGATTCAATGCACAGCCTGTACAGCATACACACGCACACACACACACACCTCACTGTAACTCAGTGTAGAGTCTATAGCCCCACACATACCCACATTAGAGTGACTCAATGTACAGCCTATACCAGCACACACACACACACGCACACACAGACACATCACTGTGACTGAATGCACAACATATACCAGCACCCACCCACACACACACACACACACACACGGTTTATTCTGACTGAATGCACAGTCTATACCAGCTCAAACACACACTCATATGGCTCACTGTGACTGAACGCACAGCCTAAACAAGCACCCATGAACACACACACACACACACAGTCACATGGCACTCTGTTACTCAATACACCGTCCATACCTGCACACAGACACACACAGACACACACAGATAGCTCTCTGCAACTCAGTGAACAGCCTATAACAGCACACAAACACACACAGTCGTATGGATCAGTGTGACTATATGCATCATCCATACGAGCACATACACACACACATGCACCTTACTGTGACTCAGTGCTCAGACTATACCAGCAAACACACACACGGCTCATTGTGACTCAATGCAGAATCTATACCAGCACACACACACACACACAAACCTCACTATGACTCAATGCTCAGCCTATACCTGCAAACACACACACCTCATTGTGACTCAAAGCACTTTCTGTAGCGTCACACACAAACACACCCCTCACTGTGAGTCAATGCACAGCCTATTCCAGCACACACACACACACACACGGCTCAGTGTGACTCAATTCCCAGCCTATACCTGCACACACACACACTCACACACACTTCACTCTGACTCAATGCACAGCCTGTACCATCACACACACACACAGATCCGTCACTGTGACTCAATGCTCAGCCTATATCAGCACACACACTCACACACACAGCTCACTGTGACTCAATGTGCAGCCTATTGAAGCACACACACACACACGGCTGACTCTGACCCAATGTGCACCATGTATCAGCACACACACACACAAACACGTCTCAATGTGACTCAGTGTACAGCCTGTACCAACACACACACACACACACACAAATGAACAGCTCACTGAGACTCAATGCACAGCCTATACCAGAACACACGCACACACACGGCTTACTCTGACCCAATGCACAGTCTATACCTGCACACACAAATGTGGTTCACTTTGACTCAGTGCACAGCCTATAGCAGCAAACTCGCATGCACTCAAACACATATGGCTCACTGTGCCTCAATGCACAGACTCTAAAAGCAGACACACACTCACACACACACACACAAGAACAGCTCACTGTGAGTCAATGCACAGTCTATACCATCACACACACAAACACAGATCAGTGACTCAGTGCACAGTTTATACAAGCACACACACACACACACACTCACAGCTGTCTCTCAATGCAAAGCCTATACCAGCATGAGCATACAAACACACACGGTTGATTGTGACTCAATGCACAGTCTACACAAGCACACACACACACACAAACAAACCTTACTGAGACTCAATGCACAGCATATGCCAGCACCACACACACACACACACACGACTGACTGTGATTCAATGCACAGCCTATACTGCATACACACACACACACACACCTCACTGTAACTCAGTGTAGAATCTATAGCAGCACACACACCCACATCAGAGTGACTCAATGCACAGCCTATACCAGCACACACACACACGCATGCACAGATACCTCACTGTGACTGAATGCACAACCTATACCAGCACCCACCCACTCACCCACCCTCACACACACACACACACACGGCTCACTGTGAATCAATGCACAGCCTATGCCAGCACACACAGACACACTCGGCTCACTGTGACTAAATGCACCACCCATACCTGCCTGCACACATACACACACACACACACAGTGACGGCTCGGTGTGCCTCAGTGCACAGCCTATCCCAGAACACACACACACACACCTAACTGTGACTCAATGCTCAGCCTACAGCAGTACGTACACACACACACACATGCATGGCTTAGGGTGACTGAATGCACAGTCCATACCATCACACACACAAACACACATGCACACACACACACACACACACACGCATGCACACACACACCATGATGTGACTGAATGCTCAGACTATTCCAGCACAGACAAACAAGGTTCACTGTGACTCAATGCACAGCCTATGCCAGCACACACACACACACACCCACATGCATGGCTCAATGTGACTGAATGCGCCATCCATACCAGCACATGCACGCACCAACACACCTCATTGTGACTCAGTGCTCAGACTATACCTTCACACACACACATGGCTCACTGTGACTCAATGCACAGTCTATGACAGCACACACACACACACACACAGACGGCTCAATGTGACTCAGTCCATAGCCTATATCAACACACACACACCTAACTGTGACTGAATATTCGGCCTGTAGCAGCACAAATACATACACACAAACGCACAGGTGACTGTGACTCAATGCACAGCCTATGCCAGCACACACACATGGCTCACTGTGACTCAATGCAGATTCTATACCAGGACACACAAACACACACACACACATGGCTAACTGTGACTCAATGAACATTCTATACCAACACACACACACACACACACACACACACACACATCTCACCGTGACTCAATGCGCAGCCTATACCATCACACTCGCATGCACTCAAACACATATGGCTCTCTGTGACTCAAAGCACATTTTCTAACAGCAGACACACACACACCCATCTCAATGGGACTCAAGGCACAGCCCATACCAGCACACACACACACACACTACTTACTGTTATTCAAAGCACCATTCTTACCTACACACACACACACACATTCACAGCTCACTGTGACACATTGCAATGCCTGTACCAGCACACATACACACACACACACATGGCTCAATGTAACTCCATATACAGCCAATGCCATCACAGGCAGACACAGACACCCCTCCCTGACACTCAATGCACATCGTATACCAGCACACACGTATGTACACACACACACACACCTCACTGTGACTCAATGCACCATCCGTACCTACACCCACAAAAACACACACACACACACGGCTCAATGTGACTCAATGAAATGTCCATACCGGCACGCACACACACACACACACACACACACATACACACACACGGCTCTCTGTGTCCCAGTGCACACTCTATACCAGCACACACGCACTCACAAACATCTCACTCTCCCTCAAGCCTATGCCAACACACATACACACACACTGACCTCACTGTCACTCATTGGTCTGCCTATACCAGCCCACGAATACACACACCCCTTACTGTGCCTCAGTGCACTGCCTATAACAGCGTGCATGCACACTCACACACGGTTGACTTTTAATCAATGCATAGTCTATACCAGCACACACATGCACAAAAACACACCTGACTGTGACTCAATGCACAGTCTATACCAGCACACACACACACGGCTCCCTGTAACTCAGTGCACAGTCTATGCTAGCATGCTCACACACACAGAGGAACACACATGGCTCACTGTGAGTCAATACACAGCCTATACCTGCACACACACACACATACACACACTCAAACACAAACAGCACACTGTGACTCAATGCAAAGCCTATACCAGTAAGTCCACACACACACACACACCTCACTGTCTCTCAATGGTCAGCCTATACCAGCAAACACTGACACACACTATGCCCCTCACTATGACTCAATGCTCAGATTATACCAGCACACACACACACGGCTCACTGTGACTCAGTGCATGGTCTATACCAGCACACACACACACACACACACACAGAGCTCACTGTGATTCAATGTGCAGCCTGCACCAGCAAACACACACACACACACCTTTGACTCAATGCACAGCCTGTACCAGTGCTCACACACACACACACACCTCACTGTGACTCAATGTGCAGCCTATACCAGCACAGACACACAAACACAGCACACTGTGACTCAATGCTCAGCCTATACCAGCACACACATACACACACAGCTCACTGTGACTCAATGCACAGCCTATACCAGGACAAACACACACACACACACGGCTCAAAGTGACTCAGTGCATAGTCTATACCAGCACAAAAACAAACACACATGGTGCACTCTGACTCAATGCCCAGCCTAAGATACCACCTGTTCACACACACACAGACCTCACTGTGACTCAGTGCTCAGATTATAGTAGTACACACACACAGACACATGCAACCCTCACTGTGACTCAATGCAAAGCTGATACCACCACACTCACACACACATGAGTATGACTCACTGTTCAGCCTATACCAGCAAGCACACACACACACACACACACACGCATGGCTAATTGTGACTCGATGCACAGTCTATACAAGCACAAACAAGCAGGGGTCAATTTGATTCAATGCGCACCCTACACCAGCACACAGGCATGCACACACACATATGGCTCACTGTGACTCAATGCACAGTCTCCAATAGCACACACACACACACACACACACAGCTCACTGTGACTCAATGCTCAGACTATACCAGCATACACACACTCACCCCCCCCTCAATGTGAGTGCATGCGCAGCATATACCAGTATACACACACACACACACGTAGTTGACTGTGACTCAATGCACAGTTATACCAGCACACACACACACAGAAAGAAACCTGACTCTGACTCAATGCACAGGCTATACCAGAAAACGCACACACAGACCCATGGCTCACTCTGAATCAATGTACAGCCTATACCTGAACACAAACACACACACAGCTCACTGTGACTCAATGCACTATCCATACCTGCACACACACACACACACACGGCTCACTGTGACTCAGTGCACAGCCTATACCAGCACACACACACACACACATAGCTCACTGTGACTCAATGAAACGCCTATAGCAGCACACACACACACACACACACAGACACACACGGTTTATTCTGAATCAATGCACAGTCTATACCAGCACACACACAGACACACACACACACACACGGATCAGTGTGACTCAGTTCCCAGCATATACCTGCACACTCACGCACTCACACACACACTTCACTCTGACTCAATGAACAGCCTGTAGCAGCACACGCACACACACAGACAAACATGTCTCAATGTGACTCAGTGTACAGCCTGTACCAACACAAACACACAGACGAACAGCTCACTGAGAGTCAATATACAGCCTATACCAGGACACACACACACACACACACACGATTTATTCTGGCTCAATGCACAGTCTATACCAGCTCAAACACACACTCATATGGCTCACTGTGACTGAATGCACAGCCTAAACGAGCACCCATGAACACACACACACACACACACAGAGACACATGGTACCCTGTTACTCAATACACCGGCCATACCTGCACACAGACACACACAGACACACACAGACGGCTCTCTGCAACTCAGTGAACAGCCTATAACAGCACACACACAAACACACACAGTCGTATGGATCAGTGTGACTATAGGCATCATCCATACGAGCACATACACACACACACATGCACCTTACTGTGACTCAGTGCGCAGACTATACCAGCAAACACACACACGGCTCACTGTGACTCAATGCAGAGTCTATACCAGCACACACACACATACACAAACCTCACTATGACTCAATGCTCAGCCTATACCTGCAAACACACACACCTCATTGTGACTCAAAGCACTTTCTGTAGCGTCTCACACACACACACACCCCTCACTGTGAGTCAATGCACAGCCTATACCAGCACACACACACACACACACAGCTCAGTGTGACTCAATTCCCAGCCTATACCTGCACACACACACACTCACACACACTTCACTCTGACTCAATGCACAGCCTGTACCATCACACACACACACACAGATCCGTCACTGTGACTCAATGCTCAGCCTATATCAGCACACACACTCACACACACAGCTCACTGTGACTCAGTGTGCAGCCTATTGAAGCACACACATACACACGGCTGACTCTGACCCAACGTGCAGCATGTATCAGCACACACACACTCAAACACGTCTCAATGTGATTCAGTGTACAGCCTGTACCAACACACACACAAATGAACAGCTCACTGAGACTCAATGCACAGCCTATACCAGAACACACACACACACACGGCTTACTCTGACCCAATGGACAGTGTATACCTGCACACACAAATGTGGTTCACTTTGACTCAATGCACAGCCTATAGCAGCAAACTCGCATGCACTCAAACACATATGGCTCACTGTGCCTCAATGCACAGACTCTAAAAGCAGACACACACTCACACACACACACACAAGAACAGCTCACTGTGAGTCAATGCACAGTCTATACCATCACACACACAAACACAGATCAGTGACTCAGTGCACAGTTTATACAAGCACACACACACACACTCACAGCTGTCTCTCAATGCAAAGCCTATACCAGCATGAGCACACAAACACACATGGTTGATTGTGACTCAATACACAGTCTACACAAGCACACACACACACAAACACACCTGACTGTGACTCAATGCACAGCATATGCCAGCACCACACACACACACACACACACGACTGACTGTGATTCAATGCACAGCCTATACAGCATACACACACACACACACACCTCACTGTAACTCAGTGTAGAATCTATAGCAGCACACACACCCACATCAGAGTGACTCAATGCACAGCCTATACCAGCACACACACACACGCATGCACAGATACCTCACTGTGACTGAATGCACAACCTATACCAGCACCCACCCACTCACCCACCCTCACACACACACACACACACGGCTCACTGTGAATCAATGCACAGCCTATGCCAGCACACACAGACACACTCGGCTCACTGTGACTAAATGCACCACCCATACCTGCCTGCACACATACACACACACACACAGAGTGACGGCTCAGTGTGCCTCAGTGTACAGCCTATCCCAGAACACACACACACACACCTAACTGTGACTCAATGCTCAGCCTACAGCAGTACATACACACACACACACATGCATGGCTTAGGGTGACTGAATGCACTGTCCATACCATCACGCACACAAACA
Source organism: Eschrichtius robustus (assembly GCF_028021215.1). Lineage (NCBI taxonomy): Eukaryota > Metazoa > Chordata > Mammalia > Artiodactyla > Eschrichtiidae > Eschrichtius > Eschrichtius robustus. Next base: position 637,008 of record NW_027175154.1, on the reverse strand, counting down.
CACATGCCCACACACACACACACGCATGCACACACACACCATGATGTGACTGAATGCTCAGACTATTCCAGCACACACAAACAAGGTTCACTGTGACTCAATGCACAGCCTATGCCAGCACACACACACACACACACCCCCACATGCACGGCTCAATGTGACTGAATGCACCATCCATACCAGCACATGCACGCACCAACACACCTCATTGTGACTCAGTGCTCAGACTATACCATCACACACACACGGCCCACTGTGACTCAATACACAGCCTATGACAGCACACACACACACACACACACACAGACGGCTCAATGTGACTCAGTCCATAGCCTATATCAACACACACACACCTAACTGTGACTGAATATTCGGCCTGTAGCAGCACAAACACATACACACAAATGCACAGGTGACTGTGACTCAATGCACAGCCTATGCCAGCACACACACATGGCTCACTGTGACTCAATGCAGATTCTATACCAGGACACACAAACACACACACACACACACACATGGCTAACTGTGACTCAATGAACATTCTATACCAGCACACACACACACACAAACACACATCTCACCGTGACTCAATGTGCAGCCTATACCAGCACACTCGCATGCACTCAAACACATATGGCTCTCTGTGACTCAAAGCACATTTTCTAACAGCAGACACACACACACGCACCTCAATGGGACTCAATGCACAGCCCTTACCAGCACACGCACACACACACACACACACTGCTTACTGTAATTCAAAGCCCATTCTTACCTACACACACACACACACACATTCACAACTCACTGTGACACAGTGCAATGCCTGTACCAGCACACATACACACACACACGGCTCTATGTGACTCAATGCACATCCTATGCCATCACATGCAGACACAGACACCCCTCACTGAAACTCAATGCACATCGTATACCAGCACACACATATGTACAAACACACACAGCTCACTGTGACTCAATGCACCATCCGTACCTACACCCACACAACCGCGCACACACACATGGCTCAATGTGACTCAATGAAATGTCTATACCGGCACACACACACACACACACAGCTCTCTGTGTCTCAGTGCACACTCTATACCAGCACACACGCACTCACAAACATCTCACTGTGCCTCAAGCCTATGCCAACACACACACACACACACTGACCTCACTGTCACTCATTGGTCTGCCTATACCAGCCCACGAACACACACACCCCTTACTGTGCCTCAGTGCACTGCCTATAACAGCGTGCGTGCACACACACACACACACACACACGGTTGACTGTTAATCAATGCATAGTCTATACCAGCACACACATGCACAAGAACACACCTGACTGTGACTCTATGCACAGTCTATACCAGCACACACACACACGGCTCCCTGTAACTCAGTGCACAGTCTATGCTAGCATGCTCACACACACAGAGAAACACACATGGCTCACTGTGAGTCAATACACAGCCTATACCTGCACACACAGACACATACACACACTCAAACACAAACAGCTCACTGGGACTCAATTCAAAGCCTATGCCAGTAAGTTCAAACACACACACACACTTTACTGTGACTCAATTTTCAGCCTCTACCTGCAAACACAGACACACACTCCTCTCTGTGACTAAATGAACAGCCTATACCAGCATGCACACACATCACACACATGCTGACTGTGACTCAATGCCCAGCCTATACCTGAACACACACACACACAAACAAACCTGACTATGACTCAATGCACACTCTATATGAGCACATACACACACACACACACGTTTTTCTCAGTGTGACTCAATGCACCATCCATGACAGCACATGCACACACACTCACATGCCCCTCACTATGACTCAATGCTCAGACTATACCAGCACACACACACACGGCTCACTGTGACTCAGTGCATGGTCTATACCAGCACACACACACACACACACACACAGCTCACTGTGATTCAATGTGCAGCCTGCACCAGCAAACACACACACACCTTTGACTCAATGCACAGCCTGTACCAGTGCACACACACACACACACACCTCACTGTGACTCAATGTGCAGCCTATACCAGCACAGACACAGACACACACCTCACTGTGACTCAATGCACAGCCTATACCAGGACAAACACACACACATACACCGTTCAATGTGACTCAGTGCAGAGTCTATACAAGCACAACCACACACACATGGGTCACTATGGCTCAATGCACAGCCTAAATTTCCACCCGTACACACACACACACACACACTGCTCAGTGTGTTTCAATGCACCATCCATACCTGCACACACATACAAACACACACAGACGGCTCACTGTGATTCAGTGCAAAGCCTATAACAGCACACAGACACACACACTCACACACACACGACTGTGACTCAATGCAGTCTATACCAGCACACACACACACACAAATGACTGTGACTTAATACACAGTCTATACCAGCACACACAAACAGACACCTGACTGTGGCTCAATACACACTCTATACCAGCATACACACACACACACACACTCACACACGGCTCAGTGTAACTCAATGCACCATCCGTAACAGCACATACACCACACACACCTCACTGTGACTCAGTGCACAGCCTATACCAGGACAAACACACACACACACACACACACACCATTCAATGTGACTCAGTGCACAGTCTATACAAGCACAACCACACACACATGGCTCACTATGGCTCAATGCACAGCCTAAATTCGCACCCATACACACACACACACACACTGCTCACTGTGTTTCAATGCACCATCCATACCTACACACACGTACAAACACACACAGAGGCTCACTGTGATTCAATGCACAGCCTATGACAGCACACACACACACACACACAGACGGCTCAATGTGACTCAGTCCATAGCCTATATCAACACACACACACCTAACTGTGACTGAATATTCGGCCTGTAGCAGCACAAACACATACACACAAACGCACAGGTGACTGTGACTCAATGCACAGCCTATGCCAGCACACACACATGGCTCACTGTGACTCAATGCAGATTCTATACCAGGACACACACACACACACACCCACAGACATGGCTAACTGTGACTCAATGAACATTCTATACCAGCACACACACACACACACACACACACACGCACACACACATCTCACCGTGACTCAATGCGCAGCCTATACCAGCACACTCGCATGCACTCAAACACATATGGCTCTCTGTGACTCAAAGCACATTTTCTAACAGCAGACACACACACACGCACCTCAATGGGACTCAATGCACAGCCCATACCAGCACACACACACACACACATCCCACTTTGATTCAATGCAGAGCCAGCACCAGCACACACACACACACACAACTGTGACTCAATGTGCTCCCTGTACCAGCACACACACACACACACACACACCTGTGACTCAAGGCAAACCCTATACCAGCTCACACATACACACACCTCACTGTAACTCAATGGTCAGCATATAGCAACACACAAAGACACAGACACGCCTCACTGTGACTCAATGCACAGCCTATACCAGCGTGCAGACACACACACATGGCATTGTGACACAATACACTATCTATACAGGCACACCCTCCCACACAACTCAGTGTGACTCAATGCACAGCCTTTACCAGCACACACACACACATACGCACACACACCCCTCACAGTGACTCAATGCTCAGCCTAGATCAGCACACACAAACACACACACTCCTCATTGTGACTCAATGCGCAGCCTATACAAGCACACACACAGACACACACCTCACTGTGACCCAATGCACAGCATATACCAGCACACACACACACACCTAACTGTGACTCAATACTCAGCCTACAGCAGCACACACACATGGCTCAATGTGACTCAATGCAGATTCTATACCAGGACACAAAACTACAGACACACACACACACACACACCACACTGTGACACAATGTGCAGATTATACCAACACAGACACACAAACACAGCTCACTGTAACTCAATGCTCAGCCTATACCAGCACACACAAACACACACAGCTTACTGTGACTCAGTGCACAGCCTATACCAGGACAAACACACACACACACACACACCGTTCAATGTGACTCAGTGCACAGTCTATACAAGCACAACCACACACACATGGCTCACTATGGCTCAATGCACAGCCTAAATTCGCACCCGTACACACACACACACACACACACACACACACTTCTCACTGTGTTTCAATGCACCATCCATAACTACACACACATACAAACACACACAGAGGCTCACTGTGATTCAGTGCAAAGCCTATAACAGCACACAGACACACACACTCACACACACATGACTGTGACTCAATGCAGTCTATACCAGCACACACACACACACAAATGACTGTAACTCAATACACAGTCTATACCAGCACACACAAACACACACCTGACAGTGGCTCAATACACAGTCTATACCAGCATACACACACACACACACACACACACGGCTCACTGTAACTCAATGCACCATCCATACCAGCACATACACCACACACACCTCACTGTGACTCAATGTGCAGCCTGCGCCAGCACACACACACAAAAACACCTGTGACTCAATAAGCAGCCTGTATCAGCACACATACACAGCTCACTCTGACTCAATGGTCAACCTATAGCAGCACACACACACCCTTCACTGTGACTCAATACACAGTCTATACCAGCGTACAGACACACACACGGCACTGTGACTCAATGCACTATCTATACCAGCACACACATACACACACGCACCTCAGTGTGACTCAATGCACAGCCTGTACCAGCACACACACACACACACACTGATCACTCCGACTCAATGCACCAGCCATACCTGCACACACACACACATACAAACACACACAGATGGCTCACTGTGATTCAGTGCAAACCCAATAACAGCACACAGACACACACACTCACACACACACAGCTGTGACTCAATGCACCATTTATACCAGCACACAGACACAGACTGTGACTCAATACACAGTCTATACCAGCACATATACACACACACACGGCTCAGTGTAACTCAATGCACCATCCATACCAGCATAAACACACACACACAACCTCAGTGTGACTCAATGCTCAGACTATACCAGCACACAGACACACGGCTCACTGTGACTCAATGCACAGCCTATGTCGTCACACACACATGGCTCACTGTGACTCAGTGAAGACTCTATACCGACACACACACACACACGCACCTCACTGGGACTCAATGCACTGCCTGTACCAGCACACACACACACACGCCTCACTGTGACTCAATGGTCAGCATATAGCAGCACACACAGACACACACAACCCTCACTGTGACTCAATGCACAGCCTATACCAGCGGGCAGACACACACCATGGCACTGTGACTCAATGCACTATCTATGCCAGCTCACCCACACACACCTCGTGTGACTAAATGCACAGCCTGTACCAGCACACAAACATACATACACACACACACATGCACGGCTGTGACTCATTTCACACCCTATACCAGCACATACACACACCTTAATATAACTCAATGCACAGCCCATACCAGCACACACACACACACACACACGGCTCCCTGTGACTCAATGCACCGTCCATACCTGCAAACACAAACACACACACACAGAAGGCTCAATGTGACTCTGGCCATAGCCTATATCAACACACACACACACCTGTGACTCAATACTCAGCCTGTAGCAACACAAACACATACAGGCTCATGCACAGCTGACTGTGACTCAATGTACAGTCTATACCTGCATACACAAATGCGGTTCACTGTGACTCAAGCACAGCCTATACCAGCACACTCGCATGCACTCAAACACATATGGCTCTCTGTGACACTCAATGCACAGGCTCTAACAGCAGACACACACACACAAACACACACACACGAACAACTCACTGTGAGTCAATGCACAGTCTATTCCATCACACACACACACGGTTGACTGTGACTCAATGCACAGTCTATACCAGCACACACACCCGGCTCACTGTGACTCAATGAACAGCTTATGCCACCACACACACATGGCTCTCTGTTACTCAATGCAGAAACTATACCAGCACACACACACACAGACACACACACACACCTCACTGTGACTCAATGAACAGTCTATGCCAGCATGCACACACAGACACACACACATGGCTGAGTGTGGCTCAACGCACTCTACATCAGGATCCACAAACACACAAACACACCTGACTTTGTCTCAATGCACAGTCCTTAAGCAGCATATACACACACATGCACACACCTCACTGTGCCTCAATGCTCAGACTATACCAGCACACACACACACGGCTCACTGTGACTCAGTGCGCACCCTATGCCAGCACACACACATGGCACATTGCGACTCAAAGCAGGGTATATACCAGCAGACACACACACACACACATCACTGTGATTAAATGCACAGCCTATACCTTCACACACACACACACAGATGAACAGCTCACTGAGACTCAATATACAGCCTATACCAGGAAACACACACACACACGGTTTATTCTGACTCAATGCACAGTCTATACCAGCTCAAACACACACTCATATGGCTCACTGTGACTGAATGCACAGCCTAAACGAGCACCCATGAACACACACACACACACACAGACACATGGCACTCTGTTACTCAATACACCGTCCATACCTGCACACAGACACACACAGACACACACAGATGGCTCTCTGCAACTCAGTGAACAGCCTATAACAGCACACAGACAAACACACACAGTCGTATGGATCAGTGTGACTATATGCATCATCCATACGAGCACATACACACACACATGCACCTTAGTGTGACTCAGTGCTCAGACTATACCAGCAAACACACACACGGCTCACTGTGACTCAATGCAGAATCTATACCAGCACACACACACACACACACAAACCTCACTATGACTCAATGCTCAGCCTATACCTGCAAACACACACACCTCATTGTGACTCAAAGCACTTTCTGTAGCGTCACACACAAACACACCCCTCACTGTGAGTCAATGCACAGCCTATACCAGCACACACACACACACACACACACACACGGCTCAGTGTGACTCAATTCCCAGCCTATACCTGCACACACACACTCCACACACTTCACTCTGACTCAATGCACAGCCTGTACCATCACACACACACACAGATCCGTCACTGTGACTCAATGCTCAGCCTATATCAGCACACACACTCACACACACAGCTCACTGTGACTCAATGTGCAGCCTATTGAAGCACACACACACACACGGCTGACTCTGACCCAACGTGCACCATGTATCAGCGCACACACACACAAACACGTCTCAATATGACTCAGTGTACAGCCTGTACCAACACACACACACACAAATGAACAGCTCACTGAGACTCAATGCACAGCCTATACCAGAACACACGCACACACACGGCCTACTCTGACCCAATGGACAGTGTATACCTGCACACACAAATGTGGTTCACTTTGACTCAATGCACAGCCTATAGCAGCAAACTCGCATGCACTCAAACACATATGGCTCACTGTGCCTCAATGCACAGACTCTAAAAGCAGACACACACTCACACACACACACACAAGAACAGCTCACTGTGAGTCAATGCACAGTCTATACCATCACACACACAAACACAGATCAGTGACTCAGTGCACAGTTTATACAAGCACACACACACACACTCACAGCTGTCTCTCAATGCAAAGCCTATACCAGCATGAGCACACAAACACACATGGTTGATTGTGACTCAATACACAGTCTACACAAGCACACACACACACAAACACACCTGACTGTGACTCAATGCACAGCATATGCCAGCACCACACACACACACACACACGACTGACTGTGATTCAATGCACAGCCTATACAGCATACACACACACACACACACCTCACTGTAACTCAGTGTAGAATCTATAGCAGCACACACACCCACATCAGAGTGACTCAATGCACAGCCTATACCAGCACACACACACACGCACGCACAGATACCTCACTGTGACTGAATGCACAACCTATACCAGCACCCACCCACCCACCCACCCTCACACACACACACACACACACACACACACACGGCTCACTGTGAATCAATGCACAGCCTATGCCAGCACACACAGACACACTCGGCTCACTGTGACTAAATGCACCACCCATACCTGCCTGCACGCATACACACACACACACACACAGTGACGGCTCAGTGTGCCTCAGTGTACAGCCTATCCCAGAACACACACACACACACCTAACTGTGACTCAATGCTCAGCCTACAGCAGTACATACACACACACACACATGCATGGCTTAGGGTGGCTGAATGCACTGTCCATACCATCACGCACACAAACACACATGCCCACACACACACACACGCATGCACACACACACCATGATGTGACTGAATGCTCAGACTATTCCAGCACACACAAACAAGGTTCACTGTGACTCAATGCACAGCCTATGCCAGCACACACACACACACACACCCACATGCACGGCTCAATGTGACTGAATGCACCATCCATACCAGCACATGCACGCACCAACACACCTCATTGTGACTCAGTGCTCAGACTATACCATCACACACACACATGGCTCACTGTGACTCAATGCACAGTCTATGACAGCACACACACACACACACACACAGACGGCTCAATGTGACTCAGTCCATAGCCTATATCAACACACACACACCTAACTGTGACTGAATATTCGGCCTGTAGCAGCACAAACACATACACACAAACACACAGGTGACTGTGATTCAATGCACAGCCTATGCCAGCACACACACATGGCTCACTGTGACTCAATGCAGATTCTATAACAGGACACACAAACACACACACACACACACGGCTAACTGTGACTCAATGAACATTCTATACCAGCACACACACACACACACACACACACATCTCACCGTGACTCAATGCGCAGCCTATACCAGCACACTCGCATGCACTCAAACACATATGGCTCTCTGTGACTCAAAGCACATTTTCTAACAGCAGACACACACACACGCACCTCAATGGGACTCAATGCACAGCCCTTACCAGCACACGCACACACACACACACACACTGATTAATGTAATTCAAAGCCCATTCTTACCTACACACACACACACACACACACACACACATTCACAGCTCGCTGTGACACAGTGCAATGCCTGTACCAGCACACATACACACACACCCGGGTCAATGTGACTCAATGCACAGCCTATGCCATCACATGCAGACACAGACACCCCTCACTGAAAGTCAATGCACATCATATACCAGCACACACATATGTACACACACACACACAGCTCACTGTGACTCAATGCACCATCCGTACCTACACCCACACAAAAACACACACACGGCTCAATGTGACTCAATGAAATGTCTATACTGGCACACACACACACACGGCTCTCTGTGTCTCAGTTCACACTCTATACCAGCACACACGCACTCACAAACATCTCACTGTGCCTCAAGCCTATGCCAACACACACACACACACACACACTGACCTCACTGTCACTCATTGGTCTGCCTATACCAGCCCACGAACACACACACCCCTTACTGTGCCTCAGTGCACTGCCTATAACAGCGTGCGTGCACACACACACAAACACACACGGTTGACTGTTAATCAATGCATAGTCTATACCAGCACACACATGCACAAAAACACACCTGACTGTGACTCAATGCACAGTCTATACCAGCACACACACACACGGCTCCCTGTAACTCAGTGCACAGTCTATGCTAGCATGCTCACACACACAGAGAAACACACATGGCTCACTGTGAGTCAATACACAGCCTATACCTGCACACACACACATACACACACTCAAACACAAACAGCTCACTGAGACTCAATGCAAAGCCTATACCAGTAAGTTCACACACACACACACACACACCTCACTGTGACTCAATGGTCAGCCTATACCAGCAAACAGACACACACTCCTCTCTGTGACTAAATGAACAGCCTATACCAGCATGCACACACATCACACACATTCTGACTGTGACTCAATGCCCAGCCTATACCTGAACACACACACACACAAACACACCTGACTGTGACTCAATGCACAGCATATGCCAGCACCAAACACACACACACATACACACGACTGACTGTGATTCAATGCACAGCCTATACAGCATACACACACACACACACACACCCCTCACTGTAACTCAGTGTAGAGTCTATAGCAGCACACACACCCACATCAGAGTGACTCAATGCACAGCCTATACCAGCACACACACACACGCACACACAGACACCTCACTGTAACTGAATGCACAACCTATACCAGCACCCACACACACACACACACACACGGCTCACTGTGAATCAATGCACAGCTTATGCCAGCATACACAGACACACTCGGCTCACTGTGATGAAATGCACCACCCATACCTGCCTTCACACACACACACACACACACACACACACAGTGACAGCTCAGTGTGCCTCAGTGCACAGCCTATCCCAGAACACACACACACACACCTAACTGTGACTCAATGCTCAGCCTACAGCAGTACATACACACACACACACATGCATGGCTTAGGGTGACTGAATGCACTGTCCATACCATCACACACACAAACACACATGCACACACACACACACACGCATGCACACACACACCATGATGTGACTGAATGCTCAGACTATTCCAGCACAGACAAACAAGGTTCACTGTAACTCAATGCACAGCCTATGCCAGCACACACACACACACACCCACATGCACGGCTCAATGTGACTGAATGCACCATCCATACCAGCACATGCACGCACCAACACACCTCATTGTGACTCAGTGCTCAGACTATACCATCACACACACACGGCCCACTGTGACTCAATACACAGCCTATGACAGCACACACACACACACACACACACACAGACGGCTCAATGTGACTCAGTCCATAGCCTATATCAACACACACACACCTAACTGTGACTGAATATTCGGCCTGTAGCAGCACAAACACATACACACAAACGCACAGGTGACTGTGACTCAATGCACAGCCTATGCCAGCACACACACATGGCTCACTGTGACTCAATGCAGATTCTATACCAGGACACACAAACACACACACACACACACACATGGCTAACTGTGACTCAATGAACATTCTATACCAGCACACACACACACACAAACACACATCTCACCGTGACTCAATGTGCAGCCTATACCAGCACACTCGCATGCACTCAAACACATATGGCTCTCTGTGACTCAAAGCACATTTTCTAACAGCAGACACACACACACGCACCTCAATGGGACTCAATGCACAGCCCATACCAGCACACGCACACACACACACACACACACTGCTTACTGTAATTCAAAGCCCATTCTTACCTACACACACACACACATTCACAACTCACTGTGACACAGTGCAATGCCTGTACCAGCACACATACACACACACACGGCTCTATGTGACTCAATGCACATCCTATGCCATCACATGCAGACACAGACACCCCTCACTGAAACTCAATGCACATCGTATACCAGCACACACATATGTACAAACACACACAGCTCACTGTGACTCAATGCACCATCCGTACCTACACCCACACAACCGCGCACACACACATGGCTCAATGTGACTCAATGAAATGTCTATACCGGCACACACACACACACACAGCTTTCTGTGTCTCAGTGCACACTCTATACCAGCACACACATACTCACAAACATCTCACTGTGCCTCAAGCCTATGCCAACACACACACACACACACACTGACCTCACTGTCACTCATTGGTCTGCCTATACCAGCCCACGAACACACACACCCCTTACTGTGCCTCAGTGCACTGCCTATAACAGCGTGCATGCACACACACACACACACACACACGGTTGACTGTTAATCAATGCATAGTCTATACCAGCACACACATGCACAAGAACACACCTGACTGTGACTCTATGCACAGTCTATACCAGCACACACACACACGGCTCCCTGTAACTCAGTGCACAGTCTATGCTAGCATGCTCACACACACAGAGGAACACACATGGCTCACTGTGAGTCAATACATAGCCTATACCTGCACACACACTCAAACACAAACAGCTCACTGGGACTCAATTCAAAGCCTATGCCAGTAAGTTCAAACACACACACACACTTTACTGTGACTCAATGTTCAGACTATACCAGCAAACACAGACACACACTCCTCTCTGTGACTAAATGAACAGCCTATACCAGCATGCACACACATCACACACATGCTGACTGTGACTCAATGCCCAGCCTATACCTGAACACACACACACACAAACACACCTGACTATGACTCAATGCACGCTCTATATGAGCACATACACACACACACACACGTTTTTCTCAGTGTGACTCAATGCACCATCCATGACAGCACATGCACACACACTCACATGCCCCTCACTATGACTCAATGCTCAGACTATACCAGCACACACACACACGGCTCACTGTGACTCAGTGCATGGTCTATACCAGCACACACACACACACACACACACAGCTCACTGTGATTCAATGTGCAGCCTGCACCAGCAAACACACACACACCTTTGACTCAATGCACAGCCTGTACCAGTGCACACACACACACACACACCTCACTGTGACTCAATGTGCAGCCTATACCAGCACAGACACAGACACACACCTCACTGTGACTCAATGCACAGCCTATACCAGGACAAACACACACACATACACCGTTCAATGTGACTCAGTGCAGAGTCTATACAAGCACAACCACACACACATGGGTCACTATGGCTCAATGCACAGCCTAAATTTCCACCCGTACACACACACACACACACTGCTCAGTGTGTTTCAATGCACCATCCATACCTGCACACACATACAAACACACACAGACGGCTCACTGTGATTCAGTGCAAAGCCTATAACAGCACACAGACACACACACTCACACACACACGACTGTGACTCAATGCAGTCTATACCAGCACACACACACACACAAATGACTGTGACTTAATACACAGTCTATACCAGCACACACAAACAGACACCTGACTGTGGCTCAATACACACTCTATACCAGCATACACACACACACACACACTCACACACGGCTCAGTGTAACTCAATGCACCATCCGTAACAGCACATACACCACACACACCTCACTGTGACTCAGTGCACAGCCTATACCAGGACAAACACACACACACACACACACACCATTCAATGTGACTCAGTGCACAGTCTATACAAGCACAACCACACACACATGGCTCACTATGGCTCAATGCACAGCCTAAATTCGCACCCATACACACACACACACACACACTGCTCACTGTGTTTCAATGCACCATCCATACCTACACACACGTACAAACACACACAGAGGCTCACTGTGATTCAATGCACAGCCTATGACAGCACACACACACACACACACAGACGGCTCAATGTGACTCAGTCCATAGCCTATATCAACACACACACACCTAACTGTGACTGAATATTCGGCCTGTAGCAGCACAAACACATACACACAAACGCACAGGTGACTGTGACTCAATGCACAGCCTATGCCAGCACACACACATGGCTCACTGTGACTCAATGCAGATTCTATACCAGGACACACACACACACACACACACAGACATGGCTAACTGTGACTCAATGAACATTCTATACCAGCACACACACACACACACACACACACACATCTCACCGTGACTCAATGCGCAGCCTATACCAGCACACTCGCATGCACTCAAACACATATGGCTCTCTGTGACTCAAAGCACATTTTCTAACAGCAGACACACACACACGCACCTCAATGGGACTCAATGCACAGCCCATACCAGCACACACACACACACACATCCCACTTTGATTCAATGCAGAGCCAGCACCAGCACACACACACACACACAACTGTGACTCAATGTGCTCCCTGTACCAGCACACACACACACACACACACCTGTGACTCAAGGCAAACCCTATACCAGCTCACACATACACACACCTCACTGTAACTCAATGGTCAGCATATAGCAACACACAAAGACACAGACACGCCTCACTGTGACTCAATGCACAGCCTATACCAGCGTGCAGACACACACACATGGCATTGTGACACAATACACTATCTATACAGGCACACCCTCCCACACAACTCAGTGTGACTCAATGCACAGCCTTTACCAGCACACACACACACATACGCACACACACCCCTCACAGTGACTCAATGCTCAGCCTAGATCAGCACACACAAACACACACACTCCTCATTGTGACTCAATGCGCAGCCTATACAAGCACACACACAGACACACACCTCACTGTGACCCAATGCACAGCATATACCAGCACACACACACACACCTAACTGTGACTCAATACTCAGCCTACAGCAGCACACACACATGGCTCAATGTGACTCAATGCAGATTCTATACCAGGACACAAAACTACAGACACACACACACACACACCACACTGTGACACAATGTGCAGATTATACCAACACAGACACACAAACACAGCTCACTGTAACTCAATGCTCAGCCTATACCAGCACACACAAACACACACAGCTTACTGTGACTCAGTGCACAGCCTATACCAGGACAAACACACACACACACACACACCGTTCAATGTGACTCAGTGCACAGTCTATACAAGCACAACCACACACACATGGCTCACTATGGCTCAATGCACAGCCTAAATTCGCACCCGTACACACACACACACACACACACACTTCTCACTGTGTTTCAATGCACCATCCATAACTACACACACATACAAACACACACAGAGGCTCACTGTGATTCAGTGCAAAGCCTATAACAGCACACAGACACACACACTCACACACACATGACTGTGACTCAATGCAGTCTATACCAGCACACACACACACACAAATGACTGTAACTCAATACACAGTCTATACCAGCACACACAAACACACACCTGACAGTGGCTCAATACACAGTCTATACCAGCATACACACACACACACACACACACACACACACACGGCTCACTGTAACTCAATGCACCATCCATACCAGCACATACACCACACACACCTCACTGTGACTCAATGTGCAGCCTGCGCCAGCACACACACACAAAAACACCTGTGACTCAATAAGCAGCCTGTATCAGCACACATACACAGCTCACTCTGACTCAATGGTCAACCTATAGCAGCACACACACACCCTTCACTGTGACTCAATACACAGTCTATACCAGCGTACAGACACACACACGGCACTGTGACTCAATGCACTATCTATACCAGCACACACATACACACACGCACCTCAGTGTGACTCAATGCACAGCCTGTACCAGCACACACACACACACACACTGATCACTCCGACTCAATGCACCAGCCATACCTGCACACACACACACATACAAACACACACAGATGGCTCACTGTGATTCAGTGCAAACCCAATAACAGCACACAGACACACACACTCACACACACACAGCTGTGACTCAATGCACCATTTATACCAGCACACAGACACAGACTGTGACTCAATACACAGTCTATACCAGCACATATACACACACACACGGCTCAGTGTAACTCAATGCACCATCCATACCAGCATAAACACACACACACAACCTCAGTGTGACTCAATGCTCAGACTATACCAGCACACAGACACACGGCTCACTGTGACTCAATGCACAGCCTATGTCGTCACACACACATGGCTCACTGTGACTCAGTGAAGACTCTATACCGACACACACACACACACGCACCTCACTGGGACTCAATGCACTGCCTGTACCAGCACACACACACACACGCCTCACTGTGACTCAATGGTCAGCATATAGCAGCACACACAGACACACACAACCCTCACTGTGACTCAATGCACAGCCTATACCAGCGGGCAGACACACACCATGGCACTGTGACTCAATGCACTATCTATGCCAGCTCACCCACACACACCTCGTGTGACTAAATGCACAGCCTGTACCAGCACACAAACATACATACACACACACACATGCACGGCTGTGACTCATTTCACACCCTATACCAGCACATACACACACCTTAATATAACTCAATGCACAGCCCATACCAGCACACACACACACACACACACGGCTCCCTGTGACTCAATGCACCGTCCATACCTGCAAACACAAACACACACACACAGAAGGCTCAATGTGACTCTGGCCATAGCCTATATCAACACACAAACACACCTGTGACTCAATACTCAGCCTGTAGCAACACAAACACATACAGGCTCATGCACAGCTGACTGTGACTCAATGTACAGTCTATACCTGCATACACAAATGCGGTTCACTGTGACTCAAGCACAGCCTATACCAGCACACTCGCATGCACTCAAACACATATGGCTCTCTGTGACACTCAATGCACAGGCTCTAACAGCAGACACACACACACAAACACACACACACGAACAACTCACTGTGAGTCAATGCACAGTCTATTCCATCACACACACACACGGTTGACTGTGACTCAATGCACAGTCTATACCAGCACACACACCCGGCTCACTGTGACTCAATGAACAGCTTATGCCACCACACACACATGGCTCTCTGTTACTCAATGCAGAAACTATACCAGCACACACACACACAGACACACACACACACCTCACTGTGACTCAATGAACAGTCTATGCCAGCATGCACACACAGACACACACACATGGCTGAGTGTGGCTCAACGCACTCTACATCAGGATCCACAAACACACAAACACACCTGACTTTGTCTCAATGCACAGTCCTTAAGCAGCATATACACACACATGCACGCACCTCACTGTGCCTCAATGCTCAGACTATACCAGCACACACACACACGGCTCACTGTGACTCAGTGCGCACCCTATGCCAGCACACACACATGGCACATTGCGAATCAATGCAGGGTATATACCAGCAGACACACACACACACACATCACTGTGATTAAATGCACAGCCTATACCTTCACACACACACACACAGATGAACAGCTCACTGAGACTCAATATACAGCCTATACCAGGAAACACACACACACACACACACGGTTTATTCTGACTCAATGCACAGTCTATACCAGCTCAAACACACACTCATATGGCTCACTGTGACTGAATGCACAGCATAAACGAGCACCCATGAACACACACACACACACACACAGACACATGGCACTCTGTTACTCAATACACCGTCCATACCTGCACACAGACACACACAGACACACACAGATGGCTCTCTGCAACTCAGTGAACAGCCTATAACAGCACACAGACAAACACACACAGTCGTATGGATCAGTGTGACTATATGCATCATCCATACGAGCACATACACACACACATGCACCTTAGTGTGACTCAGTGCTCAGACTATACCAGCAAACACACACACGGCTCACTGTGACTCAATGCAGAATCTATACCAGCACACACACACACACATACAAACCTCACTATGACTCAATGCTCAGCCTATACCTGCAAACACACACACCTCATTGTGACTCAAAGCACTTTCTGTAGCGTCACACACAAACACACCCCTCACTGTGAGTCAATGCACAGCCTATACCAGCACACACACACACACACACACACACACACGGCTCAGTGTGACTCAATTCCCAGCCTATACCTGCACACACACACTCCACACACTTCACTCTGACTCAATGCACAGCCTGTACCATCACACACACACACAGATCCGTCACTGTGACTCAATGCTCAGCCTATATCAGCAAACACTCTCACACACACAGCTCACTGTGACTCAATGTGCAGCCTATTGAAGCACACACACACACACGGCTGACTCTGACCCAATGTGCACCATGTATCAGCACACACACACACAAACACGTCTCAATGTCACTCAGTGTACAGCCTGTACCAACACACACACACACACACACAAATGAACAGCTCACTGAGACTCAATGCACAGCCTATACCAGAACACACGCACACACACGGCCTACTCTGACCCAATGGACAGTGTATACCTGCACACACAAATGTGGTTCACTTTGACTCAATGCACAGCCTATAGCAGCAAACTCGCATGCACTCAAACACATATGGCTCACTGTGCCTCAATGCACAGACTCTAAAAGCAGACACACACTCACACACACACACACAAGAACAGCTCACTGTGAGTCAATGCACAGTCTATACCATCACACACACAAACACAGATCAGTGACTCAGTGCACAGTTTATACAAGCACACACACACACACTCACAGCTGTCTCTCAATGCAAAGCCTATACCAGCATGAGCACACAAACACACATGGTTGATTGTGACTCAATACACAGTCTACACAAGCACACACACACACAAACACACCTGACTGTGACTCAATGCACAGCATATGCCAGCACCACACACACACACACACACGACTGACTGTGATTCAATGCACAGCCTATACAGCATACACACACACACACACACCTCACTGTAACTCAGTGTAGAATCTATAGCAGCACACACACCCACATCAGAGTGACTCAATGCACAGCCTATACCAGCACACACACACACGCATGCACAGATACCTCACTGTGACTGAATGCACAACCTATACCAGCACCTACCCACCCACCCACCCTCACACACACACACACACACACACACACACACGGCTCACTGTGAATCAATGCACAGCCTATGCCAGCACACACAGACACACTCGGCTCACTGTGACTAAATGCACCACCCATACCTGCCTGCACACATACACACACACACACAGTGATGGCTCAGTGTGCCTCAGTGTACAGCCTATCCCAGAACACACACACACACACCTAACTGTGACTCAATGCTCAGCCTACAGCAGTACATACACACACACACACATGCATGGCTTAGGGTGACTGAATGCACTGTCCATACCATCACGCACACAAACACACATGCCCACACACACACACACGCATGCACACACACACCATGATGTGACTGAATGCTCAGACTATTCCAGCACACACAAACAAGGTTCACTGTGACTCAATGCACAGCCTATGCCAGCACACACACACACACACACCCACATGCACGGCTCAATGTGACTGAATGCACCATCCATACCAGCACATGCACGCACCAACACACCTCATTGTGACTCAGTGCTCAGACTATACCATCACACACACACATGGCTCACTGTGACTCAATACACAGCCTATGACAGCACACACACACACACACACACAGACGGCTCAATGTGACTCAGTCCATAGCCTATATCAACACACACACACCTAACTGTGACTGAATATTCGGCCTGTAGCAGCACAAACACATACACACAAACACACAGGTGACTGTGACTCAATGCACAGCCTATGCCAGCACACACACATGGCTCACTGTGACTCAATGCAGATTCTATAACAGGACACACAAACACACACACACACACACACGGCTAACTGTGACTCAATGAACATTCTATACCAGCACACACACACACACACACACATTTCACCGTGACTCAATGCGCAGCCTATACCAGCACACTCGCATGCACTCAAACACATATTGCTCTCTGTGACTCAAAGCACATTTTCTAACAGCAGACACACACACACGCACCTCAATGGGACTCAATGCACAGCCCATACCAGCACACGCACACACACACACACACACACACTGCTTACTGTAATTCAAAGCCCATTCTTACCTACACACACACACACACACACACATTCACAGCTCGCTGTGACACAGTGCAATGCCTGTACCAGCACACATACACACACACACGGCTCAATGTGACTCAATGCACTGCCTATGCCATCACATGCAGACACAGACACCCCTCACTGAAAGTCAATGCACATCGTATACCAGCACACACATATGTACACACACACACACAGCTCACTGTGACTCAATGCACCATCCGTACCTACACCCACACAAAAACACACACACGGCTCAATGTGACTCAATGAAATGTCTATACTGGCACACACACACACACGGCTCTCTGTGTCTCAGTGCACACTCTATACCAGCACACACGCACTCACAAACATCTCACTGTGCCTCAAGCCTATGCCAACACACACACACACACACACACACTGACCTCACTGTCACTCATTGGTCTGCCTATACCAGCCCACGAACACACACACCCCTTACTGTGCCTCAGTGCACTGCCTATAACAGCGTGCGTGCACACACACACAAACACACACGGTTGACTGTTAATCAATGCATAGTCTATACCAGCACACACATGCACAAAAACACACCTGACTGTGACTCAATGCACAGTCTATACCAGCACACACACACACGGCTCCCTGTAACTCAGTGCACAGTCTATGCTAGCATGCTCACACACACAGAGAAACACACATGGCTCACTGTGAGTCAATACACAGCCTATACCTGCACACACACACACATACACACACTCAAACAAAAACAGCTCACTGAGACTCAATGCAAAGCCTATACCAGTAAGTTCACACACACACACACACACACCTCACTGTGACTCAATGGTCAGCCTATACCAGCAAACAGACACACACTCCTCTCTGTGACTAAATGAACAGCCTATACCAGCATGCACACACATCACACACATGCTGACTGTGACTCAATGCCCAGCCTATACCTGAACACACACACACACAAACACACCTGACTATGACTCAATGCACAGTCTATATGAGCACATACACACACACACACACGTTTTTCTCAGTGTGACACAATGCACCATCCATGACAGCACATGCACACACACACAAGCCCCTCACTATGACTCAATGCTCAGACTATACCAGCACACACACACACACAGCTCACTGTGATTCAATGCACAGCCTGCACCAGCAAACACACACACACACCTTTGACTCAATGCACAGCCTGTACCAGTGCTCACACACACACACACACCTCACTGTGACTCAATGCTCAGACTATACCAGCACAGACACACAAACACAGCTCACTGTGACTCAATGCTCAGCCTATACCAGCACACACATAGACACACAGCTCACTGTGACTCAATGCACAGCCTATACCAGGACAAACACACACACACGCACCGTTCAATGTGACTCAGTGCACAGTCTATACAAGCACAACCACACACACATGGGTCACTATGGCTCAATGCACAGCCTAAATTTGCACCCGTACACACACACAGACACACACACACTGCTCAGTGTGTTTCAATGCACCATCCATACCTGCACACACATACAAACACACACAGACGGCTCACTGTGATTCAGTGCAAAGCCTATAACAGCACACAGACACACACACTCACACACACACGACTGTGACTCAATGCAGTCTACACCAGCACACACACACACACACAAATGACTGTGACTTAATACACAGTCTATACCAGCACACACAAACAGACACCTGACTGTGGCTCACTACACACTCTATACCAGCATAAACACACACACACACACACACTCACACACGGCTCAGTGTAACTCAATGCACCATCCATAACAGCACATACACCACACACACCTCACTGTGACTCAGTGCACAGCCTATACCAGGACAAACACACACACACCGTTCAATGTGACTCAGTGCACAGTCTATACAAGCACAACCACACACACATGGCTCACTATGGCTCAATGCACAGCCTAAATTCGCACCCGTACACACACACACACACACACACTGCTCACTGTGTTTCAATGCACCATCCGTACCTACACACACGTACAAACACACACAGAGGCTCACTGAGATTCAATGCAAAGCCTATAACAGCACACAGGCACACACACTCACACACACATGACTGTGACTCAATGCAGTCTATACCAGCACACACAAACACACACCTGACAGTGGCTCAATACACAGTCTATACCAGCACACACAAACACACACCTGACAGTGGCTCAATACACAGTCTATACCAGCATACACACACACACACGGCCCAGTGTAACTCAATGCACCATCCATACCAGCACATACACCACACACACCTCACTGTGACTCAATGTGCAGCCTGCACCAGCACACACACACAAGCACACCTGTGACTCAATAAGCAGCCTGTATCAGCACACATACACAGCTCACTGTGACTCAATGGTCAACCTATAGCAGCACACACACACCCTTCACTGTGACTCAATACACAGTCTATACCAGCGTACAGACACACACACACGGCACTGTGACTCAATGCACTATCTATACCAGCACACACATACACACACACCCCTCAGTGTGACTCAATGCACAGCCTGTACCAGCACACAATCACACACACACACCCACACTGATCA
This sequence comes from Eschrichtius robustus, assembly GCF_028021215.1. Lineage (NCBI taxonomy): Eukaryota > Metazoa > Chordata > Mammalia > Artiodactyla > Eschrichtiidae > Eschrichtius > Eschrichtius robustus. Next base: position 614,381 of record NW_027175154.1, on the reverse strand, counting down.
CTGTGACTCAATGCACCATCCATACCTGCACACAGACACACACAGACACACACAGACGGCTCTCTGCAACTCAGTGAACAGCCTATAACAGCACACAAACAAACACACACAGTCGTATGGATCAGTGTGACTATATGCATCATCCATACGAGCACATACACACACACATGCACCTTAGTGTGACTCAGTGCTCAGACTATACCAGCAAACACACACACGGCTCACTGTGACTCAATGCAGAGTCTATACCAGCACACACACACACACACAAACCTCACTATGACTCAATGCTCAGCCTATACCTGCAAACACACGCACCTCATTGTGACTCAAAGCACTTTCTGTAGCATCTCACACACACACACACCCCTCACTGTGAGTCAATGCACAGCCTATGCCAGCACACACACATGGCTCACTGTGACTCAATGCGGATTCTATACCAGGACACACAAACACACACACACACACACACACGGCTAACTGTGACTCAATGAACATTCTATACCAGCACACACACACACACACACACACACACATCTCACCGTGACTCAATGCGCAGCCTATACCAGCACACTCGCATGCACTCAAACACATATGGCTCTCTGTGACTCAAAGCACATTTTCTAACAGCAGACACACACACACGTACCTCATTGGGACTCAATGCACAGCCCATACCAGCACACACACACACACACACACACACCCCACTGAGATTCAATGCAGAGCCAGCACCAGCACACACACACACACACAATTGTGACTCAATGTGCTGCCTGTACCAGCATACACACACACACATACCTGTGACTCAAGGCAAAGCCTATACCAGCTCACACATACACACACCTCACTGTTACTCAATGGTCAGCATATAGCAACACACAAAGACACAGACACGCCTCACTGTGACTCAATGCACAGCCTATACCAGCGTGCAGACACACACACATGGCATTGTGACACAATGCCCTATCTATACTGGCACACCTGCACACACAACTCAGTGTGACTCAATGCACAGCCTGTACCAGCACACACACACACACACACACCCCTCACAGTGACTCAATGCTCAGCCTAGATCAGCACACACAAACACACACACTCCTCAGTGTGACTCAATGCGCAGCCTATACAAGAACACACACAGACACACACCTCACTGTGACCCAATGCACAGCCTATACCATCACACACACACACACCTAACTGTGACTCAATACTCAGCCTACAGCAGCACACACACATGGCTCAATGTGACTCAATGCAGATTCTATACCAGGACACAAAACTACAGACACACACACACATACACCACACTGTGACTCAATGTGCAGATTATACCAACACAGACACACAAACACAGCTCACTGTAACTCAATGCTCAGCCTATAACAGCACACACAAACACACACAGCTTACTGTGACTCAGTGCACAGCCTATACCAGGACAAACACACACACACACACACCGTTCAATGTGACCCAGTGCACAGTCTATACAAGCACAACCACACACACATGGCTCACTATGGCTCAATGCACAGCCTAAATTCGCACCCGTACACACACACACACACACACACTGCTCACTGTGTTTCAATGCACCATCCGTACCTACACACACGTACAAACACACACAGAGGCTCACTGAGATTCAATGCAAAGCCTATAACAGCACACAGGCACACACACTCACACACACATGACTGTGACTCAATGCAGTCTATACCAGCACACACACACACACACACACAAATGACTGTAACTCAATACACAGTCTATACCAGCACACACAAACACACACCTGATAGTGGCTCAATACACAGTCTATACCAGCATACACACACACACACACACACACACACGGCTCACTGTAACTCAATGCACCATCCATACCAGCTCATACACCACACACACCTCACTGTGACTCAATGTGCAGCCTGCGCCAGCAGACACACACAAAAACACCTGTGACTCAATAAGCAGCCTGTATCAGCACACATACACAGCTCACTCTGACTCAATGGTCAACCTATAGCAGCACACACACACCCTTCACTGTGACTCAATACACAGTCTATACCAGCGTACAGACACACACACAGCACTGTGACTCAATGCACTATCTATACCAGCACACACATACACACACGCACCTCAGTGTGACTCAATGCACAGCCTGTACCAGCACACACACACACACACACTGATCACTCCGACTCAATGCACCATCCATACCTGCACACACACACATACAAACACACACAGATGGCTCACTGTGATTCAGTGCAAACCCAATAACAGCACACAGACACACACACTCACACACACACAGCTGTGACTCAATGCACCGTTTATACCAGCACACAGACACAGACTGTGACTCAATACACAGTCTATACCAGCACATATACACACACACACGGCTCAGTGTAACTCAATGCACCATCCATACCAGCACAAACACACACACACAACCTCAGTGTGACTCAATTCTCAGACTATACCAGCACACAGACACACGGCTCACTGTGACTCAATGCACAGCCTATGTCGTCACACACACATGGCTCACTGTGACTCAGTGAAGACTCTATACCGACACACACACACACACGCACCTCACTGGGACTCAATGCGCTGCCTGTACCAGCACACACACACACACACTTCACTGTGACTCAATGGTCAGCATATAGCAGCACACACAGACACACACAACCCTCACTGTGACTCAATGCACAGCCTATACCAGCGTGCAGACACAAACACATGGCACTGTGACTCAATGCACTATCTATGCCAGCTCACCCACACACACACCACAGTGTGACTAAATGCACAGCCTGTACCAGCACACAAACATACATACACACACACACACGCACGGCTGTGACTCATTTCACACCCTATACCAGCACATACACACACCTTAATATAACTCAATGCACAGCCCATACCAGCACACACACACACACACACACACACGGCTCCCTGTGACTCAATGCACCGTCCATACCTGCAAACACAAACACACACACACAGATGGCTCAATGTGACTCTGGCCATAGCCTATATCAACACACACACACACCTGTGACTCAATACTCAGCCTGTAGCAACACAAACACATACAGGCTCATGCACAGCTGACTGAGACTCAATGTACAGTCTATACCTGCATACACAAACGCGGTTCACTGTGACTCAAGCACAGCCTATACCAGCACACTCGCATGCACTCAAACACATATGGCTCTCTGTGACACTCAATGCACAGGCTCTAACAGCAGACACACACACACAAACACACACACACGAACAACTCACTGTGAGTCAAGGCACAGTCTATTCCATCACACACACACACGGTTGACTGTGACTCAATGCACAGTCTATACCAGCACACACACACGGCTCACTGTGACTCAATGAACAGCTTATGCCACCACACACACATGGCTCTCTGTTACTCAACGCAGAGACTATACCAGCACACACACACACAGACACACACACACACCTCACTGTGACTCAATGAACAGTCTATGCCAGCGTGCACACACAGACACACACACATGGCTGAGTGTGGCTCAATGCAGTCTACATCAGGATACACACACACACAAACACACCTGACTTTGTCTCAATGCACAGTCCTTAAGCAGCATATACACACACATGCACGCACCTCATTGTGCCTCAATGCTCAGACTATACCAGCACACACACACACGGCTCACTGTGACTCAGTGCGCACCCTATGCCAGCACACACACATGGCACATTGCGAATCAATGCACGGTATATACTAGCAGACACACACACACACACACACACGTCACTGTGATTAAATGCACAGCCTATGCCTTCACACACACACACACAGATGAACAGCTCACTGAGACTCAATATACAGCCTATACCAAAAAACACACACACACACAAACACACACACACACAGACACACACGGTTTATTCTGACTCAATGCACAGTCTTTACCAGCACACACACAGACACACACACACAAGGCTCCGTGTGACTCAGTTCCCAGCATATACCTGCACACACACGCACTCACACACACACTTCACTCTGACTCAATGAACAGCCTGTAGCAGCACACACACACACACAGACAAACATGTCTCAATGTGACTCAGTGTACAGCCTGTACCAACACAAACACACAGACGAACAGCTCACTGAGACTCAATATATAGCCTATACCAGGACACACTCACACACACGGTTTATTCTGACTCAATGCACAGTTTATACCAGCTCAAACACACACTCATATGGCTCACTGTGACTGAATGCACAGCCTAAACGAGCACCCATGAACACACACACACACACACACAGACACATGGCACCCTGTTACTCAATGCACCATCCATACCTGCACACAGACACACACAGACACACACAGACGGCTCTCTGCAATTCAGTGAACAGCCTATAACAGCACACACACAAACACACTCAGTCGTATGGATCAGTGTGACTATATGCATCATCCATACGAGCACATACACACACACATGCACCTTACTGTGACTCAGTGCTCAGACTATACCAGCAAACACACACACGGCTCACTGTGACTCAATGCAGAGTCTATACCAGCACACACACACACACACACAAACCTCACTATGACTCAATGCTCAGCCTATACCTGCAAACACACACACCTCATTGTGACTCAAAGCACTTTCTGTAGCGTCTCACACACACACACACCCCTCACTGTGAGTCAATGCACAGCCTATACCAGCACACACACACACACACACACACCCCTCAGTGTGACTCAATTCCCAGCCTATAACTGCACACACACACACTCACACACACTTCACTCTGACTCAATGCACAGCCTGTACCATCACACACACACACAGATCCGTCACTGTGACTCAATGCTCAGCCTATATCAGCACACACACTCACACACACAGCTCACTGTGACTCAGTGTGCTGCCTATTGAAGCACACACACACACACGGCTGACTCTGACCCAATGTGCAGCGTGTATCAGCACACACACACACAAACACGTCTCAATGTCACTCAGTGTACAGCCTGTACCAACACACACACACACACACACAAATGAACAGCTCACTGAGACTCAATGCACAGCCTATACCAGAACACACACACACACACACGGCTTAATCTGACCCAATGGACAGTCTATACCTGCACACACAAATGTGGTTCACTTTGACTCAGTGCACAGCCTATAGCAGCACACTCGCATGCACTCAAACACATATGGCTCACTGTGCCTCAATGCACAGACTCTAAAAGCAGACACACACTCACACACACACACACACAAGAACAGCTCACTGTGAGTCAATGCACAGTCCATACCATCACACACACAAACACAGATCAGTGACTCAGTGCACAGTTTATACAAGCACACACACACACACACTCACAGCTGTCTCTCAATGCAAAGCCTATACCAGCATGAGCACACAAACACACACGGTTGATTGTGACTCAATGCACAGTCTACACAAGCACACACACACACACACACAAACACACCTGACTGTGACTCAATGCACAGCATATACCAGCACCACACACACACAACGACTGACTGTGATTCAATGCACAGCCTGTACAGCATACACACGCACACACACACACACCTCACTGTAACTCAGTGTAGAGTCTATAGCCCCACACATACCCACATTAGAGTGACTCAATGTACAGCCTATACCAGCACACACACACACACGCACACACAGACACATCACTGTGACTGAATGCACAACATATACCAGCACCCACCCACACACACACACACACACACGGTTTATTCTGACTGAATGCACAGTCTATACCAGCTCAAACACACACTCATATGGCTCACTGTGACTGAACGCACAGCCTAAACAAGCACCCATGAACACACACACACACACACAGTCACATGGCACTCTGTTACTCAATACACCGTCCATACCTGCACACAGACACACACAGACACACACAGATAGCTCTCTGCAACTCAGTGAACAGCCTATAACAGCACACAAACACACACAGTCGTATGGATCAGTGTGACTATATGCATCATCCATACGAGCACATACACACACACATGCACCTTACTGTGACTCAGTGCTCAGACTATACCAGCAAACACACACACGGCTCATTGTGACTCAATGCAGAATCTATACCAGCACACACACACACACACAAACCTCACTATGACTCAATGCTCAGCCTATACCTGCAAACACACACACCTCATTGTGACTCAAAGCACTTTCTGTAGCGTCACACACAAACACACCCCTCACTGTGAGTCAATGCACAGCCTATTCCAGCACACACACACACACACACGGCTCAGTGTGACTCAATTCCCAGCCTATACCTGCACACACACACACTCACACACACTTCACTCTGACTCAATGCACAGCCTGTACCATCACACACACACACAGATCCGTCACTGTGACTCAATGCTCAGCCTATATCAGCACACACACTCACACACACAGCTCACTGTGACTCAATGTGCAGCCTATTGAAGCACACACACACACACGGCTGACTCTGACCCAATGTGCACCATGTATCAGCACACACACACACAAACACGTCTCAATGTGACTCAGTGTACAGCCTGTACCAACACACACACACACACACACAAATGAACAGCTCACTGAGACTCAATGCACAGCCTATACCAGAACACACGCACACACACGGCTTACTCTGACCCAATGCACAGTCTATACCTGCACACACAAATGTGGTTCACTTTGACTCAATGCACAGCCTATAGCAGCAAACTCGCATGCACTCAAACACATATGGCTCACTGTGCCTCAATGCACAGACTCTAAAAGCAGACACACACTCACACACACACACACAAGAACAGCTCACTGTGAGTCAATGCACAGTCTATACCATCACACACACAAACACAGATCAGTGACTCAGTGCACAGTTTATACAAGCACACACACACACACACTCACAGCTGTCTCTCAATGCAAAGCCTATACCAGCATGAGCATACAAACACACACGGTTGATTGTGACTCAATGCACAGTCTACACAAGCACACACACACACACAAACAAACCTTACTGAGACTCAATGCACAGCATATGCCAGCACCACACACACACACACACACGACTGACTGTGATTCAATGCACAGCCTATACTGCATACACACACACACACACACCTCACTGTAACTCAGTGTAGAATCTATAGCAGCACACACACCCACATCAGAGTGACTCAATGCACAGCCTATACCAGCACACACACACACGCATGCACAGATACCTCACTGTGACTGAATGCACAACCTATACCAGCACCCACCCACTCACCCACCCTCACACACACACACACACACACGGCTCACTGTGAATCAATGCACAGCCTATGCCAGCACACACAGACACACTCGGCTCACTGTGACTAAATGCACCACCCATACCTGCCTGCACACATACACACACACACACACAGTGACGGCTCGGTGTGCCTCAGTGCACAGCCTATCCCAGAACACACACACACACACCTAACTGTGACTCAATGCTCAGCCTACAGCAGTACGTACACACACACACACATGCATGGCTTAGGGTGACTGAATGCACAGTCCATACCATCACACACACAAACACACATGCACACACACACACACACACACGCATGCACACACACACCATGATGTGACTGAATGCTCAGACTATTCCAGCACAGACAAACAAGGTTCACTGTGACTCAATGCACAGCCTATGCCAGCACACACACACACACACCCACATGCATGGCTCAATGTGACTGAATGCGCCATCCATACCAGCACATGCACGCACCAACACACCTCATTGTGACTCAGTGCTCAGACTATACCTTCACACACACACATGGCTCACTGTGACTCAATGCACAGTCTATGACAGCACACACACACACACACACAGACGGCTCAATGTGACTCAGTCCATAGCCTATATCAACACACACACACCTAACTGTGACTGAATATTCGGCCTGTAGCAGCACAAATACATACACACAAACGCACAGGTGACTGTGACTCAATGCACAGCCTATGCCAGCACACACACATGGCTCACTGTGACTCAATGCAGATTCTATACCAGGACACACAAACACACACACACACATGGCTAACTGTGACTCAATGAACATTCTATACCAACACACACACACACACACACACACACACACACATCTCACCGTGACTCAATGCGCAGCCTATACCATCACACTCGCATGCACTCAAACACATATGGCTCTCTGTGACTCAAAGCACATTTTCTAACAGCAGACACACACACACCCATCTCAATGGGACTCAAGGCACAGCACATACCAGCACACACACACACACACTACTTACTGTTATTCAAAGCACCATTCTTACCTACACACACACACACACACACACATTCACAGCTCACTGTGACACATTGCAATGCCTGTACCAGCACACATACACACACACACACATGGCTCAATGTGACTCCATATACAGCCAATGCCATCACAGGCAGACACAGACACCCCTCCCTGACACTCAATGCACATCGTATACCAGCACACACGTATGTACACACACACACACACCTCACTGTGACTCAATGCACCATCCGTACCTACACCCACAAAAACACACACACACACACGGCTCAATGTGACTCAATGAAATGTCCATACCGGCACGCACACACACACACACACACACACATACACACACACGGCTCTCTGTGTCCCAGTGCACACTCTATACCAGCACACACGCACTCACAAACATCTCACTCTCCCTCAAGCCTATGCCAACACACATACACACACACTGACCTCACTGTCACTCATTGGTCTGCCTATACCAGCCCACGAATACACACACCCCTTACTGTGCCTCAGTGCACTGCCTATAACAGCGTGCATGCACACTCACACACGGTTGACTTTTAATCAATGCATAGTCTATACCAGCACACACATGCACAAAAACACACCTGACTGTGACTCAATGCACAGTCTATACCAGCACACACACACACGGCTCCCTGTAACTCAGTGCACAGTCTATGCTAGCATGCTCACACACACAGAGAAACACACATGGCTCACTGTGAGTCAATACACAGCCTATACCTGCACACACACACACACACACACACTCAAACACAAACAGCTCACTGGGTCTCAATGCAAAGCCTATACCAGTAAGTTCACACACACACACACACCTCACTGTGACTCAATGTTCAGCCTATACCAGCAAACACAGACACACACTAATCTCTGTGACTAAATGAACAGCCTATACCAGCATGCACACACATCACACACATGCTGACTGTGACTCAATGCCCAGCCTATACCTGAACACACACACACACAAACACACCTGACTATGACTCAATGCACAGTCTATATGAGCACATACACACACACACACACGTTTTTCTCAGTGTGACTCAATGCACCATCCATGACAGCACATGCACACACACACATGCCCCTCACTATGACTCAATGCTCAGATTATACCAGCACACACACACACGGCTCACTGTGACTCAGTGCATGGTCTATACCAGCACACACACACACACACACACACAGAGCTCACTGTGATTCAATGTGCAGCCTGCACCAGCAAACACACACACACACACCTTTGACTCAATGCACAGCCTGTACCAGTGCTCACACACACACACACACCTCACTGTGACTCAATGTGCAGCCTATACCAGCACAGACACACAAACACAGCACACTGTGACTCAATGCTCAGCCTATACCAGCACACACATACACACACAGCTCACTGTGACTCAATGCACAGCCTATACCAGGACAAACACACACACACACACGGCTCAAAGTGACTCAGTGCATAGTCTATACCAGCACAAAAACAAACACACATGGTGCACTCTGACTCAATGCCCAGCCTAAGATACCACCTGTTCACACACACACAGACCTCACTGTGACTCAGTGCTCAGATTATAGTAGTACACACACACAGACACATGCAACCCTCACTGTGACTCAATGCAAAGCTGATACCACCACACTCACACACACATGAGTATGACTCACTGTTCAGCCTATACCAGCAAGCACACACACACACACACACACACGCATGGCTAATTGTGACTCGATGCACAGTCTATACAAGCACAAACAAGCAGGGGTCAATTTGATTCAATGCGCACCCTACACCAGCACACAGGCATGCACACACACATATGGCTCACTGTGACTCAATGCACAGTCTCCAATAGCACACACACACACACACACACACAGCTCACTGTGACTCAATGCTCAGACTATACCAGCATACACACACTCACCCCCCCCTCAATGTGAGTGCATGCGCAGCATATACCAGTATACACACACACACACACACGTAGTTGACTGTGACTCAATGCACAGTTATACCAGCACACACACACACAGAAAGAAACCTGACTCTGACTCAATGCACAGGCTATACCAGAAAACGCACACACAGACCCATGGCTCACTCTGAATCAATGTACAGCCTATACCTGAACACAAACACACACACAGCTCACTGTGACTCAATGCACTATCCATACCTGCACACACACACACACACACGGCTCACTGTGACTCAGTGCACAGCCTATACCAGCACACACACACACACACATAGCTCACTGTGACTCAATGAAACGCCTATAGCAGCACACACACACACACACACACAGACACACACGGTTTATTCTGAATCAATGCACAGTCTATACCAGCACACACACAGACACACACACACACACACGGATCAGTGTGACTCAGTTCCCAGCATATACCTGCACACTCACGCACTCACACACACACTTCACTCTGACTCAATGAACAGCCTGTAGCAGCACACGCACACACACAGACAAACATGTCTCAATGTGACTCAGTGTACAGCCTGTACCAACACAAACACACAGACGAACAGCTCACTGAGAGTCAATATACAGCCTATACCAGGACACACACACACACACACACACGATTTATTCTGGCTCAATGCACAGTCTATACCAGCTCAAACACACACTCATATGGCTCACTGTGACTGAATGCACAGCCTAAACGAGCACCCATGAACACACACACACACACACACAGAGACACATGGTACCCTGTTACTCAATACACCGGCCATACCTGCACACAGACACACACAGACACACACAGACGGCTCTCTGCAACTCAGTGAACAGCCTATAACAGCACACACACAAACACACACAGTCGTATGGATCAGTGTGACTATAGGCATCATCCATACGAGCACATACACACACACACATGCACCTTACTGTGACTCAGTGCGCAGACTATACCAGCAAACACACACACGGCTCACTGTGACTCAATGCAGAGTCTATACCAGCACACACACACATACACAAACCTCACTATGACTCAATGCTCAGCCTATACCTGCAAACACACACACCTCATTGTGACTCAAAGCACTTTCTGTAGCGTCTCACACACACACACACCCCTCACTGTGAGTCAATGCACAGCCTATACCAGCACACACACACACACACACACACAGCTCAGTGTGACTCAATTCCCAGCCTATACCTGCACACACACACACTCACACACACTTCACTCTGACTCAATGCACAGCCTGTACCATCACACACACACACACAGATCCGTCACTGTGACTCAATGCTCAGCCTATATCAGCACACACACTCACACACACAGCTCACTGTGACTCAGTGTGCAGCCTATTGAAGCACACACATACACACGGCTGACTCTGACCCAACGTGCAGCATGTATCAGCACACACACACTCAAACACGTCTCAATGTGATTCAGTGTACAGCCTGTACCAACACACACACAAATGAACAGCTCACTGAGACTCAATGCACAGCCTATACCAGAACACACACACACACACGGCTTACTCTGACCCAATGGACAGTGTATACCTGCACACACAAATGTGGTTCACTTTGACTCAATGCACAGCCTATAGCAGCAAACTCGCATGCACTCAAACACATATGGCTCACTGTGCCTCAATGCACAGACTCTAAAAGCAGACACACACTCACACACACACACACAAGAACAGCTCACTGTGAGTCAATGCACAGTCTATACCATCACACACACAAACACAGATCAGTGACTCAGTGCACAGTTTATACAAGCACACACACACACACTCACAGCTGTCTCTCAATGCAAAGCCTATACCAGCATGAGCACACAAACACACATGGTTGATTGTGACTCAATACACAGTCTACACAAGCACACACACACACAAACACACCTGACTGTGACTCAATGCACAGCATATGCCAGCACCACACACACACACACACACGACTGACTGTGATTCAATGCACAGCCTATACAGCATACACACACACACACACACCTCACTGTAACTCAGTGTAGAATCTATAGCAGCACACACACCCACATCAGAGTGACTCAATGCACAGCCTATACCAGCACACACACACACGCATGCACAGATACCTCACTGTGACTGAATGCACAACCTATACCAGCACCCACCCACTCACCCACCCTCACACACACACACACACACGGCTCACTGTGAATCAATGCACAGCCTATGCCAGCACACACAGACACACTCGGCTCACTGTGACTAAATGCACCACCCATACCTGCCTGCACACATACACACACACACACAGAGTGACGGCTCAGTGTGCCTCAGTGTACAGCCTATCCCAGAACACACACACACACACCTAACTGTGACTCAATGCTCAGCCTACAGCAGTACATACACACACACACACATGCATGGCTTAGGGTGACTGAATGCACTGTCCATACCATCACGCACACAAACACACATGCCCACACACACACACACGCATGCACACACACACCATGATGTGACTGAATGCTCAGACTATTCCAGCACACACAAACAAGGTTCACTGTGACTCAATGCACAGCCTATGCCAGCACACACACACACACACACCCCCACATGCACGGCTCAATGTGACTGAATGCACCATCCATACCAGCACATGCACGCACCAACACACCTCATTGTGACTCAGTGCTCAGACTATACCATCACACACACACGGCCCACTGTGACTCAATACACAGCCTATGACAGCACACACACACACACACACACACAGACGGCTCAATGTGACTCAGTCCATAGCCTATATCAACACACACACACCTAACTGTGACTGAATATTCGGCCTGTAGCAGCACAAACACATACACACAAATGCACAGGTGACTGTGACTCAATGCACAGCCTATGCCAGCACACACACATGGCTCACTGTGACTCAATGCAGATTCTATACCAGGACACACAAACACACACACACACACACACATGGCTAACTGTGACTCAATGAACATTCTATACCAGCACACACACACACACAAACACACATCTCACCGTGACTCAATGTGCAGCCTATACCAGCACACTCGCATGCACTCAAACACATATGGCTCTCTGTGACTCAAAGCACATTTTCTAACAGCAGACACACACACACGCACCTCAATGGGACTCAATGCACAGCCCATACCAGCACACGCACACACACACACACACACTGCTTACTGTAATTCAAAGCCCATTCTTACCTACACACACACACACACACACATTCACAACTCACTGTGACACAGTGCAATGCCTGTACCAGCACACATACACACACACACGGCTCTATGTGACTCAATGCACATCCTATGCCATCACATGCAGACACAGACACCCCTCACTGAAACTCAATGCACATCGTATACCAGCACACACATATGTACAAACACACACAGCTCACTGTGACTCAATGCACCATCCGTACCTACACCCACACAACCGCGCACACACACATGGCTCAATGTGACTCAATGAAATGTCTATACCGGCACACACACACACACACACAGCTCTCTGTGTCTCAGTGCACACTCTATACCAGCACACACGCACTCACAAACATCTCACTGTGCCTCAAGCCTATGCCAACACACACACACACACACTGACCTCACTGTCACTCATTGGTCTGCCTATACCAGCCCACGAACACACACACCCCTTACTGTGCCTCAGTGCACTGCCTATAACAGCGTGCGTGCACACACACACACACACACACACGGTTGACTGTTAATCAATGCATAGTCTATACCAGCACACACATGCACAAGAACACACCTGACTGTGACTCTATGCACAGTCTATACCAGCACACACACACACGGCTCCCTGTAACTCAGTGCACAGTCTATGCTAGCATGCTCACACACACAGAGAAACACACATGGCTCACTGTGAGTCAATACACAGCCTATACCTGCACACACAGACACATACACACACTCAAACACAAACAGCTCACTGGGACTCAATTCAAAGCCTATGCCAGTAAGTTCAAACACACACACACACTTTACTGTGACTCAATTTTCAGCCTCTACCTGCAAACACAGACACACACTCCTCTCTGTGACTAAATGAACAGCCTATACCAGCATGCACACACATCACACACATGCTGACTGTGACTCAATGCCCAGCCTATACCTGAACACACACACACACAAACAAACCTGACTATGACTCAATGCACACTCTATATGAGCACATACACACACACACACACGTTTTTCTCAGTGTGACTCAATGCACCATCCATGACAGCACATGCACACACACTCACATGCCCCTCACTATAACTCAATGCTCAGACTATACCAGCACACACACACACGGCTCACTGTGACTCAGTGCATGGTCTATACCAGCACACACACACACACACACACACAGCTCACTGTGATTCAATGTGCAGCCTGCACCAGCAAACACACACACACCTTTGACTCAATGCACAGCCTGTACCAGTGCACACACACACACACACACCTCACTGTGACTCAATGTGCAGCCTATACCAGCACAGACACAGACACACACCTCACTGTGACTCAATGCACAGCCTATACCAGGACAAACACACACACATACACCGTTCAATGTGACTCAGTGCAGAGTCTATACAAGCACAACCACACACACATGGGTCACTATGGCTCAATGCACAGCCTAAATTTCCACCCGTACACACACACACACACACACTGCTCAGTGTGTTTCAATGCACCATCCATACCTGCACACACATACAAACACACACAGACGGCTCACTGTGATTCAGTGCAAAGCCTATAACAGCACACAGACACACACACTCACACACACACGACTGTGACTCAATGCAGTCTATACCAGCACACACACACACACAAATGACTGTGACTTAATACACAGTCTATACCAGCACACACAAACAGACACCTGACTGTGGCTCAATACACACTCTATACCAGCATACACACACACACACACACTCACACACGGCTCAGTGTAACTCAATGCACCATCCATAACAGCACATACACCACACACACCTCACTGTGACTCAGTGCACAGCCTATACCAGGACAAACACACACACACACACACACTGTTCAATGTGACTCAGTGCACAGTCTATACAAGCACAACCACACACACATGGCTCACTATGGCTCAATGCACAGCCTAAATTCGCACCCATACACACACACACACACACACACACACTGCTCACTGTGTTTCAATGCACCATCCATACCTACACACACGTACAAACACACACAGAGGCTCACTGTGATTCAATGCACAGCCTATGACAGCACACACACACACACACACAGACGGCTCAATGTGACTCAGTCCATAGCCTATATCAACACACACACACCTAACTGTGACTGAATATTCGGCCTGTAGCAGCACAAACACATACACACAAACGCACAGGTGACTGTGACTCAATGCACACCCTATGCCAGCACACACACATGGCTCACTGTGACTCAATGCAGATTCTATACCAGGACACACAAACACACACACACACACACACATGGCTAACTGTGACTCAATGAGCATTCTATACCAGTGCACACACACACACACATCTCACCGTGACTCAATGCGCAGCCTATACCAGCACACTCGCTTGCACTCAAACACATATGGCTCTCTGTGACTCAAAGCACATTTTCTAACAGCAGACACACACACACGCACCTCAATGGGACTCAATGCACAGCCCATACCAGCACACACACACACACACATCCCACTTTGATTCAATGCAGAGCCAGCACCAGCACACACACACACACACAACTGTGACTCAATGTGCTCCCTGTACCAGCACACACACACACACACACACCATTCAATGTGACTCAGTGCACAGTCTATACAAGCACAACCACACACACATGGCTCACTATGGCTCAATGCACAGCCTAAATTCGCACCCATACACACACACACACACACACACACTGCTCACTGTGTTTCAATGCACCATCCATACCTACACACACGTACAAACACACACAGAGGCTCACTGTCATTCAATGCACAGCCTATGACAGCACACACACACACACACACAGACGGCTCAATGTGACTCAGTCCATAGCCTATATCAACACACACACACCTAACTGTGACTGAATATTCAGCCAGTAGCAGCACAAACACATACACACAAACGCACAGGTGACTGTGACTCAATGCACAGCCTATGCCAGCACACACACATGGCTCACTGTGACTCAATGCAGATTCTATACCAGGACACACAAACACACACACACACACACATGGCTAACTGTGACTCAATGAACATTCTATACCAGCACACACACACACACACACACACACACACACATCTCACCGTGACTCAATGCGCAGCCTATACCAGCACACTCGCATGCACTCAAACACATATGGCTCTCTGTGCCTCAAAGCACATTTTCTAACAGCAGACACACACACACGCACCTCAATGGGACTCAATGCACAGCCCATACCAGCACACACACACACACACATCCCACTTTGATTCAATGCAGAGCCAGCACCAGCACACACACACACACACAACTGTGACTCAATGTGCTCCCTGTACCAGCACACACACACACACACACCTGTGACTCAAGGCAAACCCTATACCAGCTCACACATACACACACCTCACTGTAACTCAATGGTCAGCATATAGCAACACACAAAGACACAGACACGCCTCACTGTGACTCAATGCACAGCCTATACCAGCGTGCAGACACACACACATGGCATTGTGACACAATACACTATCTATACAGGCACACCCTCCCACACAACTCAGTGTGACTCAATGCACAGCCTTTACCAGCACACACACACACATACGCACACACACCCCTCACAGTGACTCAATGCTCAGCCTAGATCAGCACACACAAACACACACACTCCTCATTGTGACTCAATGCGCAGCCTATACAAGCACACACACAGACACACACCTCACTGTGACCCAATGCACAGCATATACCAGCACACACACACACACCTAACTGTGACTCAATACTCAGCCTACAGCAGCACACACACATGGCTCAATGTGACTCAATGCAGATTCTATACCAGGACACAAAACTACAGACACACACACACACACCACACTGTGACACAATGTGCAGATTATACCAACACAGACACACAAACACAGCTCACTGTAACTCAATGCTCAGCCTATACCAGCACACACAAACACACACAGCTTACTGTGACTCAGTGCACAGCCTATACCAGGACAAACACACACACACACACACACCGTTCAGTGTGACTCAGTGCAAAGTCTATACAAGCACAACCACACACACATGGCTCACTATGGCTCAATGCACAGCCTAAATTCGCACCCGTACACACACACACACACACACACACACTTCTCACTGTGTTTCAATGCACCATCCATAACTACACACACATACAAACACACACAGAGGCTCACTGTGATTCAGTGCAAAGCCTATAACAGCACACAGACACACACACTCACACACACATGACTGTGACTCAATGCAGTCTATACCAGCACACACACACACACACAAATGACTGTAACTCAATACACAGTCTATAACAGCACACACAAACACACACCTGACAGTGGCTCAATACACAGTCTATACCAGCATACACACACACACACACACACACACACACACGGCTCACTGTAACTCAATGCACCATCCATACCAGCACATACACCACACACACCTCACTGTGACTCAATGTGCAGCCTGCGCCAGCACACACACACAAAAACACCTGTGACTCAATAAGCAGCCTGTATCAGCACACATACACAGCTCACTCTGACTCAATGGTCAACCTATAGCAGCACACACACACCCTTCACTGTGACTCAATACACAGTCTATACCAGCGTACAGACACACACACGGCACTGTGACTCAATGCACTATCTATACCAGCACACACATACACACACGCACCTCAGTGTGACTCAATGCACAGCCTGTACCAGCACACACACACACACACTGATCACTCCGACTCAATGCACCAGCCATACCTGCACACACACACACATACAAACACACACAGATGGCTCACTGTGATTCAGTGCAAACCCAATAACAGCACACAGACACACACACTCACACACACACAGCTGTGACTCAATGCACCGTTTATACCAGCACACAGACACAGACTGTGACTCAATACACAGTCTATACCAGCACATATACACACACACACGGCTCAGTGTAACTCAATGCACCATCCATACCAGCACAAACACACACACACAACCTCAGTGTGACTCAATTCTCAGACTATACCAGCACACAGACACACGGCTCACTGTGACTCAATGCACAGCCTATGTCATCACACACACATGGCTCACTCTGACTCAGTGAAGAGTCTATACCGACACACACACACACACACGCACCTCACTGGGACTCAATGCGCTGCCTGTACCAGCACACACACACACACACCTCACTGTGACTCAATGGTCAGCATATAGCAGCACACACAGACACACACAACCCTCACTGTGACTCAATGTGCAGCCTATACCAGCACACACACACAAACACGTCTCAATATGACTCAGTGTACAGCCTGTACCAACACACACACACACACACACAAATGAACAGCTCACTGAGACTCAATGCACAGCCTATACCAGAACACACGCACACACACGGCCTACTCTGACCCAATGGACAGTGTATACCTGCACACACAAATGTGGTTCACTTTGACTCAATGCACAGCCTATAGCAGCAAACTCGCATGCACTCAAACACATATGGCTCACTGTACCTCAATGTACAGACTCTAAAAGCAGACACACACTCACACACACACACACAAGAACAGCTCACTGTGAGTCAATGCACAGTCTATACCATCACACACACAAACACAGATCAGTGACTCAGTGCACAGTTTATACAAGCACACACACACACACTCACAGCTGTCTCTCAATGCAAAGCCTATACCAGCATGAGCACACAAACACACATGGTTGATTGTTACTCAATACACAGTCTACACAAGCACACACACACACAAACACACCTGACTGTGACTCAATGCACAGCATATGCCAGCACCACACACACACACACACACGACTGACTGTGATCAATGCACAGCCTATACAGCATACACACACACACACACACCTCACTGTAACTCAGTGTAGAATCTATAGCAGCACACACACCCACATCAGAGTGACTCAATGCACAGCCTATACCAGCACACACACACACGCACGCACAGATACCTCACTGTGACTGAATGCACAACCTATACCAGCACCCACCCACCCACCCACCCTCACACACACACACACACACACACACACACACGGCTCACTGTGAATCAATGCACAGCCTATGCCAGCACACACAGACACACTCGGCTCACTGTGACTAAATGCACCACCCATACCTGCCTGCACACATACACACACACACACACAGTGACGGCTCAGTGTGCCTCAGTGCACAGCCTATCCCAGAACACACACACACACACCTAACTGTGACTCAATGCTCAGCCTACAGCAGTACATACACACACACACACATGCATGGCTTAGGGTGACTGAATGCACTGTCCATACCATCACGCACACAAACACACATGCCCACACACACACACACGCATGCACACACACACCATGATGTGACTGAATGCTCAGACTATTCCAGCACACACAAACAAGGTTCACTGTGACTCAATGCACAGCCTATGCCAGCACACACACACACACACACACCCACATGCACGGCTCAATGTGATTGAATGCACCATCCATACCAGCACATGCACGCACCAACACACCTCATTGTGACTCAGTGCTCACACTATAACATCACACACACACATGGCTCACTGTGACTCAATACACAGCCTATGACAGCACACACACACACACACACACACACAGACGGCTCAATGTGACTCAGTCCATAGCCTATATCAACACACACACACCTAACTGTGACTGAATATTCGGCCTGTAGCAGCACAAACACATACACACAAACACACAGCTGACTGTGACTCAATGCACAGCCTATGCCAGCACACACACATGGCTCACTGTGACTCAATGCAGATTCTATAACACGACACACAAACACACACACACACACACACGGCTAACTGTGACTCAATGAACATACTATACCAGCACACACACACACACACACACACATTTCACCGTGACTCAATGCGCAGCCTATACCAGCACACTCGCATGCATTCAAACACATATGGCTCTCTGTGACTCAAAGCACATTTTCTAACAGCAGACACACACACACGCACCTCAATGGGACTCAATGCACAGCCCATACCAGCACACGCACACACACACACACACACACACACACTGCTTACTGTAATTCAAAGCCCATTCTTACCTACACACACACACACACACACACAAACACACACATTCACAGCTTGCTGTGACACAGTGCAATGCCTGTACCTGCACACATACACACACACACGGCTCAATGTGACTCAATGCACAGCCTATGCCATCACATGCAGACACAGACACCCCTCACTGAAACTCAATGCACATCGTATACCAGCACACACATATGTACACACACACACACAGCTCATTGTGACTCAATGCACCATCCGTACCTACACCCACACAAAAACACACACACGGCTCAATGTGACTCAATGAAATGTCTATACTGGCACACACACACACACACGGCTCTCTGTGTCTCATTGCACACTCTATACCAGCACACACGCACTCACAAACATCTCACTGTGCCTCAAGCCTATGCAAAAACACACACACACACACACACTGACCTCACTGTCACTCATTGGTCTGCCTATACCAGCCCACGAACACACACACCCCTTACTGTGCCTCAGTGCACTGCCTATAACAGCGTGCGTGCACACACACACAAACACACACGGTTGACTGTTAATCAATGCATAGTCTATACCAGCACACACATGCACAAAAACACACCTGACTGTGACTCAGTGCACAGTCTATACCAGCACACACACACACGGCTCCCTGTAACTCAGTGCACAGTCTATGCTAGCATGCTCACACACACAGAGAAACACACATGGCTCACTGTGAGTCAATACACAGCCTATACCTGCACACACACACACATACACACACTCAAACACAAACAGCTCACTGAGACTCAATGCAAAGCCTATACCAGTAAGTTCACACACACACACACACACACACCTCACTGTCTCTCAATGGTCAGCCTATACCAGCAAACAGACACACACTCCTCTCTGTGACTAAATGAACAGCCTATACCAGCATGCACACACATCACACACATGCTGACTGTGACTCAATGCCCAGCCTATACCTGAACACACACACACACAAACACACCTGACTATGACTCAATGCACAGTCTATATGAGCACATACACACACACACACACGTTTTTCTCAGTGTGACACAATGCACCATCCATGACAGCACATGCACACACACACAAGCCCCTCACTATGACTCAATGCTCAGACTATACCAGCACACACACATACACAGCTCACTGTGATTCAATGCGCAGCCTACACCAGCAAACACACACACACACCTTTGACTCAATGCACAGCCTGTACCAGTGCTCACACACACACACACACCTCACTGTGACTCAATGCTCAGACTATACCAGCACAGACACACAAACACAGCTCACTGTGACTCAATGCACAGCCTATACCAGGACAAACACACACACACGCACCGTTCAATGTGACTCAGTGCACAGTCTATACAAGCACAACCACACAGACATGGGTCACTATGGCTCAATGCACAGCCTAAATTTCCACCCGTACACACACACACACACACACACTGCTCAGTGTGTTTCAATGCACCATCCATACCTGCACACACATACAAACACACACAGACGGCTCACTGTGATTCAGTGCAAAGCCTATAACAGCACACAGACACACACACTCACACACACATGACTGTGACTCAATGCAGTCTATACCAGCACACACACACACACACACAAATGACTGTGACTTAATACACAGTCTATACCAGCACACACAAACAGACACCTGACTGTGGCTCAGTACACACTCTATACCAGCATAAACACACACACACACACTCACACACGGCTCAGTGTAACTCAATGCACCATCAATAACAGCACATACACCACACACACCTCACTGTGACTCAGTGCACAGCCTATACCAGGACAAACACACACACACCGTTCAATGTGACTCAGTGCACAGTCTATACAAGCACAACCACACACACATGGCTCACTATGGCTCAATGCGCAGCCTTAATTCGCACCCGTACACACACACACACACACACACTGCTCACTGTGTTTCAATGCACCATCCGTACCTACACACACGTACAAACACACACAGAAGCTCACTGTGATTCAATGCAAAGCCTATAACAGCACACAGGCACACACACTCACACACACATGACTGTGACTCAATGCAGTCTATACCAGCACACACAAACACACACCTGACAGTGGCTCAATACACAGTCTATACCAGCACACACAAACACACACCTGACAGTGGCTCAATACACAGTCTATACCAGCATACACACACACACACGGCCCAGTGTAACTCAATGCACCATCCATACCAGCACATACACCACACACACCTCACTGTGACTCAATGTGCAGCCTGCGCCAGCACACACACACAAAAACACCTGTGACTCAATAAGCAGCCTGTATCAGCACACATACACAGCTCACTGTGACTCAATGGTCAACCTATAGCAGCACACACACACCCTTCACTGTGACTCAATACACAGTCTATACCAGCGTACAGACACACACACACGGCACTGTGACTCAATGCACTATCTATACCAGCACACACATACACACACACCCCTCAGTGTGACTCAATGCACAGCCTGTACCAGCACACAATCACACACACACACCCACACTGATCACTGTGACTCAATGCACCATCCATACCTGCACACAGACACACACAGACACACACAGACGGCTCTCTGCAACTCAGTGAACAGCCTATAACAGCACACAAACAAACACACACAGTCGTATGGATCAGTGTGACTATATGCATCATCCATACGAGCACATACACACACACATGCACCTTAGTGTGACTCAGTGCTCAGACTATACCAGCAAACACACACACGGCTCACTGTGACTCAATGCAGAGTCTATACCAGCACACACACACACACACAAACCTCACTATGACTCAATGCTCAGCCTATACCTGCAAACACACGCACCTCATTGTGACTCAAAGCACTTTCTGTAGCATCTCACACACACACACACCCCTCACTGTGAGTCAATGCACAGCCTATGCCAGCACACACACATGGCTCACTGTGACTCAATGCGGATTCTATACCAGGACACACAAACACACACACACACACACACACATGGCTAACTGTAACTCAGTGAACATTCTATACCAGCACACACACACACACACACACACACATCTCACCGTGACTCAATGCGCAGCCTATACCAGCACACTCGCATGCACTCAAACACATATGGCTCTCTGTGACTCAAAGCACATTTTCTAACAGCAGACACACACACACGCACCTCATTGGGACTCAATGCACAGCCCATACCAGCACACACACACACACATACACCCCTCACTGAGATTCAATGCAGAGCCAGCACCAGCACACACACACACACACAACTGTGACTCAATGTGCTGCCTGTACCAGCATACACACACACACATACCTGTGACTCAAGGCAAAGCCTATACCAGCTCACACATACACACACCTCACTGTTACTCAATGGTCAGCATATAGCAACACACAAAGACACAGACACGCCTCACTGTGACTCAATGCACAGCCTATACCAGCGTGCAGACACACACACATGGCATTGTGACACAATGCCCTAGCTATACTGGCACACCTGCACACACAACTCAGTGTGACTCAATGCACAGCCTGTACCAGCACACACACACACACACACACCCCTCACAGTGACTCAATGCTCAGCCTAGATCAGCACACACAAACACACACACTCCTCAGTGTGACTCAATGCGCAGCCTATACAAGAACACACACAGACACACACCTCACTGTGACCCAATGCACAGCCTATACCATCACACACACACACACCTAACTGTGACTCAATACTCAGCCTATAGCAGCACACACACATGGCTCAATGTGACTCAATGCAGATTCTATACCAGGACACAAAACTACAGACACACACACACATACACCACACTGTGACTCAATGTGCAGATTATACCAACAGAGACACACAAACACAGCTCACTGTAACTCAATGCTCAGCCTATACCAGCACACACAAACACACACAGCTTACTGTGACTCAGTGCACAGCCTATACCAGGACAAACACACACACACACACACCGTTCAATGTGACTCAGTGCACAGTCTATACAAGCACAACCACACACACATGGCTCACTATGGCTCAATGCACAGCCTAAATTCGCACCCATACACACACACACACACACTTCTCACTGTGTTTCAATGCACCATCCATACCTACACACACTTACAAACACACACAGAGGCTCACTGTGATTCAGTGCAAAGCCTATAACAGCACACAGACACACACACTCACACACACATGACTGTGAATCAATGCAGTCTATACCAGCACACACACACACACACACACAAATGACTGTAACTAAATACACAGTCTATACCAGCACACACAAACACACACCTGATAGTGGCTCAATACACAGTCTATACCAGCATAAACACACACACACACACACACACGGCTCACTGTAACTCAATGCACCATCCATACCAGCTCATACACCACACACACCTCACTGTGACTCAATGTGCAGCCTGCGCCAGCACACACACACAAAAACACCTGTGACTCAATAAGCAGCCTGTATCAGCACACATACACAGCTCACTCTGACTCAATGGTCAACCTATAGCAGCACACACACACCCTTCACTGTGACTCAATACACAGTCTATACCAGCGTACAGACACACACACGGCACTGTGACTCAATGCACTATCTATACCAGCACACACATACACACACGCACCTCAGTGTGACTCAATGCACAGCCTGTACCAGCACACACACACACACACACTGATCACTCCGACACAATGCACCATCCATACCTGCACACACACACACATACAAACACACACAGATGGCTCACTGTGATTCAGTGCAAACCCAATAACAGCACACAGACACACACACTCACACACACACAGCTGTGACTCAATGCACCGTTTATACCAGCACACAGACACAGACTGTGACTCAATACACATTCTATACCAGCACATATACACACACACACGGCTCAGTGTAACTCAATGCACCATCCATACCAGCACAAACACACACACACAACCTCAGTGTGACTCAATGCTCAGACTATACCAGCACACAGACACACGGCTCACTGTGACTCAATGCACAGCCTATGTCGTCACACACACATGGCTCACTCTGACTCAGTGAAGACTCTATACCGACACACACACACACACGCACCTCACTGGGACTCAATGCGCTGCCTGTACCAGCACACACACACACACACCTCACTGTGACTCAATGGTCAGCATATAGCAGCACACACAGACACACACAACCCTCACTGTGACTCAATGCACAGCCTATACCAGCGGGCAGACACACACACATGGCACTGTGACTCAATGCACTATCTATGCCAGCTCACCCACACACACACCACAGTGTGACTAAATGCACAGCCTGTACCAGCACACAAACATACATACACACACACACACGCACGGCTGTGACTCATTTCACACCCTATACCAGCACATACACACACCTTAATATAACTCAATGCACAGCCCATACCAGCACACACACACACACACACACACGGCTCCCTGTGACTCAATGCACCGTCCATACCTGCAAACACATACACACACACACAGATGGCTCAATGTGACTCTGGCCATAGCCTATATCAACACACACACACACCTGTGACTCAATACTCAGCCTGTAGCAACACAAACACATACAGGCTCATGCACAGCTGACTGTGACTCAATGTACAGTCTATACCTGCATACACAAACGCGGTTCACTGTGACTCAAGCACAGCCTATACCAGCACACTCGCATGCACTCAAACACATATGGCTCTCTGTGACACTCAATGCACAGGCTCTAACAGCAGACACACACACACAAACACACACACACGAACAACTCACTGTGAGTCAATGCACAGTCTATTCCATCACACACACACACGGTTGACTGTGACTCAATGCACAGTCTATACCAGCACACACACACGGCTCACTGTGACTCAATGAACAGCTTATGCCACCACACACACATGGCTCTCTGTTACTCAATGCAGAAACTATACCAGCACACACACACACAGACACACACACACACCTCACTGTGACTCAATGAACAGTCTATGCCAGCATGCACACACAGACACACACACATGGCTGAGTGTGGCTCAATGCAGTCTACATCAGGATACACACACACACAAACACACCTGACTTTGTCTCAATGCACAGTCCTTAAGCAGCATATACACACACATGCACGCACCTCACTGTGCCTCAATGCTCAGACTATACCAGCACACACACACACGGCTCACTGTGACTCAGTGCGCACCCTATACCAGCACACACACATGGCACATTGCGAATCAATGCACGGTATATACTAGCAGACACACACACACACACACACACGTCACTGTGATTAAATGCACAGCCTATATCTTCACACACACACACACAGATGAACAGCTCACTGAGACTCAATATACAGCCTATACCAGGAAACACACACACACACACACACGGTTTATTCTGACTCAATGCACAGTCTATACCAGCTCAAACACACACTCATATGGCTCACTGTGACTGAATGCACAGCCTAAACGAGCACCCATGAACACACACACACACACACACAGACACATGGCACTCTGTTACTCAATACACCGTCCATACCTGCACACAGACACACACAGACACACACAGATGGCTCTCTGCAACTCAGTGAACAGCCTATAACAGCACACAGACAAACACACACAGTCGTATGGATCAGTGTGACTATATGCATCATCCATACGAGCACATACACACACACATGCACCTTACTGTGACCCAGTGCTCAGACTATACCAGCAAACACACACACGGCTCACTGTGACTCAATGCAGAATCTATACCAGCACACACACACACACACACAAACCTCACTATGACTCAATGCTCAGCCTATACCTGCAAACACACACACCTCATTGTGACTCAAAGCACTTTCTGTAGCGTCACACAAAAACACACCCCTCACTGTGAGTCAATGCACAGCCTATACCAGCGCACACACACACACACACACATGGCTCAGTGTGACTCAATTCCCAGCCTATACCTGCACACACATACTCCACACACTTCACTCTGACTCAATGCACAGCCTGTACCATCACACACACACACAGATCCGTCACTGTGACTCAATGCTCAGCCTATATCAGCACACACACTCACACACACAGCTCACTGTGACTCAGTGTGCAGCCTATTGAAGCACACACTCACACACGGCTGACTCTGACCCAATGTGCACCATGTATCAGCGCACACACACACAAACACGTCTCAATATGACTCAGTGTACAGCCTGTACCAACACACACACACACACACACAAATGAACAGCTCACTGAGACTCAATGCACAGCCTATACCAGAACACACGCACACACACGGCCTACTCTGACCCAATGGACAGTGTATACCTGCACACACAAATGTGGTTCACTTTGACTCAATGCACAGCCTATAGCAGCAAACTCGCATGCACTCAAACACATATGGCTCACTGTGCCTCAATGCACAGACTCTAAAAGCAGACACACACTCACACACACACACACAAGAACAGCTCACTGTGAGTCAATGCACAGTCTATACCATCACACACACAAACACAGATCAGTGACTCAGTGCACAGTTTATACAAGCACACACACACACACTCACAGCTGTCTCTCAATGCAAAGCCTATACCAGCATGAGCACACAAACACACATGGTTGATTGTGACTCAATACACAGTCTACACAAGCACACACACACACAAACACACCTGACTGTGACTCAATGCACAGCGTATGCCAGCACCACACACACACACACACACGACTGACTGTGACTCAATGCACAGCCTATACAGCATACACACACACACACACACACCTCACTGTAACTCAGTGTAGAATCTATAGCAGCACACACACCCACATCAGAGTGACTCAATGCACAGCCTATACCAGCACACACACACACACACGCACAGATACCTCACTGTGACTGAATGCACAACCTATACCAGCACCCACCCACCCACCCACCCTCACACACACACACACACACACACACACAGCTCACTGTGAATCAATGCACAGCCTATGCCAGCACACACAGACACACTCGGCTCACTGTGACTAAATGCACCACCCATGCCTGCCTGCACACATACACACACACACACACAGTGACGGCTCAGTGTGCCTCAGTGTACAGCCTATCCCAGAACACACACACACACACCTAACTGTGACTCAATGCTCAGCCTACAGCAGTACATACACACACACACACATGCATGGCTTAGGGTGACTGAATGCACTGTCCATACCATCACGCACACAAACACACATGCCCACACACACACACACGCATGCACACACACACCATGATGTGACTGAATGCTCAGACTATTCCAGCACACACAAACAAGGTTCACTGTGACTCAATGCACAGCCTATGCAGCACACACACACACACACACCCACATGCACGGCTCAATGTGACTGAATGCACCATCCATACCAGCACATGCACGCACCAACACACCTCATTGTGACTCAGTGCTCAGACTATACCATCACACACACACATGGCTCACTGTGACTCAATGCACAGTCTATGACAGCACACACACACACACACAGACGGCTCAATGTGACTCAGTCCATAGCCTATATCAACACACACACACCTAACTGTGACTGAATATTCGGCCTGTAGCAGCACAAACACATACACAAAAACACACAGGTGACTGTGACTCAATGCACAGCCTATGCCAGCACACACACATGGCTCACTGTGACTCAATGCAGATTCTATAACAGGACACACAAACACACACACACACACACACGGCTAACTGTGACTCAATGAACATTCTATACCAGCACACACACACACACACACACACACACATCTCACCGTGACTCAATGCGCAGCCTATACCAGCACACTCGCATGCACTCAAACACATATGGCTCTCTGTGACTCAAAGCACATTTTCTAACAGCAGACACACACACACGCACCTCAATGGGACTCAATGCACAGCCCATACCAGCACACGCACACACACACACACACACACACACTGCTTACTGTAATTCAAAGCCCATTCTTACCTACACAAACACACACACACACACACACATTCACAGCTCGCTGTGACACAGTGCAATGCCTGTACCAGCACACATACACACACACACGGCTCAATGTGACTCAATGCACAGCCTATGCCATCACATGCAGACACTGACACCCCTCACTGAAACTCAATGCACATCGTATACCAGCACACACATATGTACACACACACACACAGCTCACTGTGACTCAATGCACCATCCGTACCTACACCCACACAAAAACACACACACGGCTCAATGTGACTCAATGAAATGTCTATACTGGCACACACACACACACGGCTCTCTGTGTCTCAGTGCACACTCTATACCAGCACACACGCACTCACAAACATCTCACTGTGCCTCAAGCATATGCCAACACACACACACACACACACACACTGACCTCACTGTCACTCATTGGTCTGCCTATACCAGCCCACGAACACACACACCCCTTACTGTGCCTCAGTGCACTGCCTATAACAGCGTGCGTGCACACACACACAAACACACACGGTTGACTGTTAATCAATGCATAGTCTATACCAGCACACACATGCACAAAAACACACCTGACTGTGACTCAATGCACAGTCTAAACCAGCACACACACACACGGCTCCCTGTAACTCAGTGCACAGTCTATGCTAGCATGCTCACACACACAGAGAAACACACATGGCTCACTGTGAGTCAATACACAGCCTATACCTGCACACACACACACATACACACACTCAAACACAAACAGCTCACTGAGACTCAATGCAAAGCCTATACCAGTAAGTTCACACACACACACACACACACCTCACTGTGACTCAATGGTCAGCCTATACCAGCAAACAGACACACACTCCTCTCTGTGACTAAATGAACAGCCTATACCAGCATGCACACACATCACACACATGCTGACTGTGACTCAATGCCCAGCCTATACCTGAACACACACACACACAAACACACCTGACTATGACTCAATGCACACTCTATATGAGCACATACACACACACACACACGTTTTTCTCAGTGTGACTCAATGCACCATCCATGACAGCACATGCACACACACTCACATGCCCCTCACTATGACTCAATGCTCAGACTATACCAGCACACACACACACGGCTCACTGTGACTCAGTGCATGGTCTATACCAGCACACACACACACACACACACACAGCTCACTGTGATTCAATGTGCAGCCTGCACCAGCAAACACACACACACCTTTGACTCAATGCACAGCCTGTACCAGTGCACACACACACACACACACCTCACTGTGACTCAATGTGCAGCCTATACCAGCACAGACACAGACACACACCTCACTGTGACTCAATGCACAGCCTATACCAGGACAAACACACACACACGCACCGTTCAATGTGACTCAGTGCACAGTCTATACAAGCACAACCACACACACATGGGTCACTATGGCTCAATGCACAGCCTAAATTTGCACCCGTACACACACACACACACACACACTGCTCAGTGTGTTTCAATACACCATCCATACCTGCACACACATACAAACACACACAGACGGCTCACTGTGATTCAGTGCAAAGCCTATAACAGCACACAGACACACACACACACACACACGACTGTGACTCAATGCAGTCTATACCAGCACACACACACACACACAAATGACTGTGACTTAATACACAGTCTATACCAGCACACACAAACAGACACCTGACTGTGGCTCAGTACACACTCTATACCAGCATAAACACACACACACACACACTCACACATGGCTCAGTGTAACTCAATGCACCATCCATAACAGCACATACACCACACACACCTCACTGTGACTCAGTGCACAGCCTATACCAGGACAAACACACACACACCGTTCAATGTGACTCAGTGCACAGTCTATACAAGAACAACCACACACACATGGCTCACTATGGCTCAATGCACAGCCTAAATTCGCACCCGTACACACACACACACACACACACACTGCTCACTGTGTTTCAATGCACCATCCGTACCTACACACACGTACAAACACACACAGAAGCTCACTGTGATTCAATGCAAAGCCTATAACAGCACACAGGCACACACACTCACACACACATGACTGTGACTCAGTGCAGTCTATACCAGCACACACACACACACAAATGACTGTGACTCAATACACAGTCTATACCAGCACACACAAACACACACCTGACAGTGGCTCAATACACAGTCTATACCAGCATACACACACACACACACACGGCCCAGTGTAACTCAATGCACCATCCATACCAGCACATACACCACACACACCTCACTGTGACTCAATGTGCAGCCTGCGCCAGCACACACACACAAAAACACCTGTGACTCAATAAGCAGCCTGTATCAGCACACATACACAGCTCACTGTGACTCAATGGTCAACCTATAGCAGCACACACACACCCTTCACTGTGACTCAATACACAGTCTATACCAGCGTACAGACACACACACACGGCACTGTGACTCAATGCACTATCTATACCAGCACACACATACACACACACCCCTCAGTGTGACTGAATGCACAGCCTGTACCAGCACACAGTCACACACACACACCCACACTGATCACTGTGACTCAATGCACCATCCATACCTGCACACAGACACACACAGACACACACAGACGGCTCTCTGCAACTCAGTGAACAGCCTATAACAGCACACAAACAAACACACACAGTCGTATGGATCAGTGTGACTATATGCATCATCCATACGAGCACATACACACACACATGCACCTTAGTGTGACTCAGTGCTCAGACTATACCAGCAAACACACACACGGCTCACTGTGACTCAATGCAGAGTCTATACCAGCACACACACACACACACAAACCTCACTATGACTCAATGCTCAGCCTATACCTGCAAACACACGCACCTCATTGTGACTCAAAGCACTTTCTGTAGCATCTCACACACACACACACCCCTCACTGTGAGTCAATGCACAGCCTATGCCAGCACACACACATGGCTCACTGTGACTCAATGCGTATTCTATACCAGGACACACAAACACACACACACACACACACATGACTAACTGTGACTCAATGAACATTCTATACCAGCACACACACACACACACACATCTCACCGTGACTCAATGCGCAGCCTATACCAGCACACTCGCATGCACTCAAACACATATGGCTCTCTGTGACTCAAAGCACATTTTCTAACAGCAGACACACACACACGCACCTCATTGGGACTCAATGCACAGCCCATACCAGCACACACACACACACACACACACACACACCCCACTGAGATTCAATGCAGAGCCAGCACCAGCACACACACACACACACAATTGTGACTCAATGTGCTGCCTGTACCAGCATACACACACACACATACCTGTGACTCAAGGCAAAGCCTATACCAGCTCACACATACACACACCTCACTGTTACTCAATGGTCAGCATATAGCAACACACAAAGACACAGACACGCCTCACTGTGACTCAATGCACAGCCTATACCAGCGTGCAGACACACACACATGGCATTGTGACACAATGCCCTATCTATACTGGCACACCTGCACACACAACTCAGTGTGACTCAATGCACAGCCTGTACCAGCACACACACACACACACACACCCCTCACAGTGACTCAATGCTCAGCCTAGATCAGCACACACAAACACACACACTCCTCAGTGTGACTCAATGCGCAGCCTATACAAGAACACACACAGACACACACCTCACTGTGACCCAATGCACAGCCTATACCATCACACACACACACACCTAACTGTGACTCAATACTACTCAGCCTATAGCAGCACACACACATGGCTCAATGTGACTCAATGCAGATTCTATACCAGGACACAAAACTACAGACACACACACACATACACCACACTGTGACTCAATGTGCAGATTATACCAACACAGACACACAAACACAGCTCACTGTAACTCAATGCTCAGCCTATAACAGCACACACAAACACACACAGCTTACTGTGACTCAGTGCACAGCCTATACCAGGACAAACACACACACACACACACCGTTCAATGTGACTCAGTGCACAGTCTATACAAGCACAACCACACACACATGGCTCACTATGGCTCAATGCACAGCCTAAATTCGCACCCATACACACACACACACACACTTCTCACTGTGTTTCAATGCACCATCCATACCTACACACACTTACAAACACACACAGAGGCTCACTGTGATTCAGTGCAAAGCCTATAACAGCACACAGACACACACACTCACACACACATGACTGTGACTCAATGCAGTCTATACCAGCACACACACACACACACACAAATGACTGTAACTCAATACACAGTCTATACCAGCACACACACCTGATAGTGGCTCAATACACAGTCTATACCAGCATACACACACACACACACACACACGGCTCACTGTAACTCAATGCACCATCCATACCAGCTCATACACCACACACACCTCACTGTGACTCAATGTGCAGCCTGCGCCAGCACACACACACAAAAACACCTGTGACTCAATAAGCAGCCTGTATCAGCACACATACACAGCTCACTCTGACTCAATGGTCAACCTATAGCAGCACACACACACCCTTCACTGTGACTCAATACACAGTCTATACCAGCGTACAGACACACACACGGCACTGTGACTCAATGCACTATCTATACCAGCACACACATACACACACGCACCTCAGTGTGACTCAATGCACAGCCTGTACCAGCACACACACACACACACACACTGATCACTCCGACTCAATGCACCAGCCATACCTGCACACACACACACATACAAACACACACAGATGGCTCACTGTGATTCAGTGCAAACCCAATAACAGCACACAGACACACACACTCACACACACACAGCTGTGACTCAATGCACCGTTTATACCAGCACACAGACACAGACTGTGACTCAATACACAGTCTATACCAGCACATATACACACACACACGGCTCAGTGTAACTCAATGCACCATCCATACCAGCACAAACACACACACACAACCTCAGTGTGACTCAATGCTCAGACTATACCAGCACACAGACAAACGGCTCACTGTGACTCAATGCACAGCCTATGTCGTCACACACACATGGCTCACTGTGACTCAGTGAAGACTCTATACCGACACACACACACACACGCACCTCACTGGGACTCAATGCGCTGCCTGTACCAGCACACACACACACACGCCTCACTGTGACTCAATGGTCAGCATATAGCAGCACACACAGACACACACAACCCTCACTGTGACTCAATGCACAGCCTATACCAGCGTGCAGACACACACACATGGCACTGTGACTCAATGCACTATCTATGCCAGCTCACCCACACACACACCACAGTGTGACTAAATGCACAGCCTGTACCAGCACACAAACATACATACACACACACACACGCACGGCTGTGACTCATTTCACACCCTATACCAGCACATACACACACCTTAATATAACTCAATGCACAGCCCATAGCAGCACACACACACACACACACACACGGCTCCCTGTGACTCAATGCACCGTCCATACCTGCAAACACAAACACACACACAGATGGCTCAATGTGACTCTGGCCATAGCCTATATCAACACACACACACACCTGTGACTCAATACTCAGCCTGTAGCAACACAAACACATACAGGCACATGCACAGGTGACTGTGACTCAATGTACAGTCTATACCTGCATACACAAACGCGGTTCACTGTGACTCAAGCACAGCCTATACCAGCACACTCGCATGCACTCAAACACATATGGCTCTCTGTGACACTCAATGCACAGGCTCTAACAGCAGACACACACACACAAACACACACACACGAACAACTCACTGTGAGTCAATGCACAGTCTATTCCATCACACACACACACGGTTGACTGTGACTCAATGCACAGTCTATACCAGCACACACACACGGCTCACTGTGACTCAATGAACAGCTTATGCCACCACACACACATGGCTCTCTGTTACTCAATGCAGAAACTATACCAGCACACACACACAGAGACACACACACACACCTCACTGCGACTCAATGAACAGTCTATGCCAGCGTGCACACACAGACACACACACATGGCTGAGTGTGGCTCAATGCAGTCTACATCAGGATACACACACACACAAACACACCTGACTTTGTCTCAATGCACAGTCCTTAAGCAGCATATACACACACATGCACGCACCTCACTGTGCCTCAATGCTCAGACTATACCATCACACACACACACGGCTCACTGTGACTCAGTGCGCACCCTATACCAGCACACACACATGGCACATTGCGAATCAATGCACGGTATATACTAGCAGACACACACACACACACACACGTCACTGTGATTAAATGCACAGCCTAAACCTTCACACACACACACACAGATGAACAGCTCACTGAGACTCAATATACAGCCTATACCAGGAAACACACACACACACACACACACGGTTTATTCTGACTCAATGCACAGTCTATACCAGCTCAAACACACACTCATATGGCTCACTGTGACTGAACGCACAGCCTAAACAAGCACCCATGAACACACACACACACACACAGTCACATGGCACTCTGTTACTCAGTACACCGTCCATACCTGCACACAGACACACACAGACACACACAGATAGCTCTCTGCAACTCAGTGAACAGCCTATAACAGCACACACACAAACACACACAGTCGTATGGATCAGTGTGACTATATGCATCATCCATACGAGCACATACACACACACATGCACCTTACTGTGACTCAGTGCTCAGACTATACCAGCAAACACACACACGGCTCATTGTGACTCAATGCAGAATCTATACCAGCACACACACACACACACAAACCTCACTATGACTCAATGCTCAGCCTATACCTGCAAACACACACACCTCATTGTGACTCAAAGCACTTTCTGTAGCGTCACACACAAACACACCCCTCACTGTGAGTCAATGCACAGCCTATTCCAGCACACACACACACACACACGGCTCAGTGTGACTCAATTCCCAGCCTATACCTGCACACACACACACTCAGACACACTTCACTCTGACTCAATGCACAGCCTGTACCATCACACACACACACAGTTCCGTCACTGTGACTCAATGCTCAGCCTATATCAGCACACACACTCACACACACAGCTCACTGTGACTCAATGTGCAGCCTATTGAAGCACACACACGGCTGACTCTGACCCAATGTGCACCATGTATCAGCACACACACACACAAACACGTCTCTATGTGACTCAGTGTACAGCCTGTACCAACACACACACACACACACAAATGAACAGCTCACTGAGACTCAATGCACAGCCTATACCAGAACACACGCACACACACAGCTTACTCTGACCCAATGCACAGTCTATACCTGCACACACAAATGTGGTTCACTTTGACTCAATGCACAGCCTATAGCAGCAAACTCGCATGCACTCAAACACATATGGCTCACTGTACCTCAATGCACAGACTCTAAAAGCAGACACACACTCACACACACACACACAAGAACAGCTCACTGTGAGTCAATGCACAGTCTATACCATCACACACACAAACACAGATCAGTGACTCAGTGCACAGTTTATACAAGCACACACACACACACACTCACAGCTGTCTCTCAATGCAAAGCCTATACCAGCATGAGCATACAAACACACACGGTTGATTGTGACTCAATGCACAGTCTACACAAGCACACACACACACACAAACAAACCTTACTGAGACTCAATGCACAGCATATGCCAGCACCACACACACACACACACACGACTGACTGTGATTCAATGCACAGCCTATACAGCATACACACACACACACACACCTCACTGTAACTCAGTGTAGAATCTATAGCAGCACACACACCCACATCAGAGTGACTCAATGCGCAGCCTATACCAGCACACACACACACGCATGCACAGATACCTCACTGTGACTGAATGCACAACCTATACCAGCACCCACCCACTCACCCACCCTCACACACACACACACACGGCTCACTGTGAATCAATGCACAGCCTATGCCAGCACACACAGACACACTCGGCTCACTGTGACTAAATGCACCACCCATACCTGCCTGCACACATACACACACACACACACAGTGACGGCTCGGTGTGCCTCAGTGCACAGCCTATCCCAGAACACACACACACACACCTAACTGTGACTCAATGCTCAGCCTACAGCAGTACGTACACACACACACACATGCATGGCTTAGGGTGACTGAATGCACAGTCCATACCATCACACACACAAACACACATGCACACACACACACACACACGCATGCACACACACACCATGATGTGACTGAATGCTCAGACTATTCCAGCACAGACAAACAAGGTTCACTGTGACTCAATGCACAGCCTATGCCAGCACACACACACACACACCCACATGCATGGCTCAATGTGACTGAATGCGCCATCCATACCAGCACATGCACGCACCAACACACCTCATTGTGACTCAGTACTCAGACTATACCATCACACACACACATGGCTCACTGTGACTCAATGCACAGTCTATGACAGCACACACACACACACACACAGACGGCTCAATGTGACTCAGTCCATAGCCTATATCAACACACACACACCTAACTGTGACTGAATATTCGGCCTGTAGCAGCACAAACACATACACACAAACGCACAGGTGACTGTGACTCAATGCACAGCCTATGCCAGCACACACACATGGCTCACTGTGACTCAATGCAGATTCTATACCAGGACA
The DNA here is from genome assembly GCF_028021215.1 of Eschrichtius robustus. Taxonomy (NCBI): domain Eukaryota; kingdom Metazoa; phylum Chordata; class Mammalia; order Artiodactyla; family Eschrichtiidae; genus Eschrichtius; species Eschrichtius robustus. The sequence continues at coordinate 575,241 of NW_027175154.1, read as the reverse complement.
CACAAACACACACACACACATGGCTAACTGTGACTCAATGAACATTCTATACCAGCACACACACACACACACACACACACATCTCACCGTGACTCAATGCGCAGCCTATACCATCACACTCGCATGCACTCAAACACATATGGCTCTCTGTGACTCAAAGCACATTTTCTAACAGCAGACACACACACACCCATCTCAATGGGACTCAAGGCACAGCCCATACCAGCACACACACACACACACACACACTACTTACTGTTATTCAAAGCACCATTCTTACCTACACACACACACACACACACATTCACAGCTCACTGTGACACATTGCAATGCCTGTACCAGCACACATACACACACACACACGGCTCAATGTGACTCAATATACAGCCAATGCCATCACAGGCAGACACAGACACCCCTCACTGACACTCAATGCACATCGTATACCAGCACACACGTATGTACACACACACACACAGCTCACTGTGACTCAATGCACCATCCGTACCTACACCCACACAAACACACACACACACACACGGCTCAATGTGACTCAATGAAATGTCTATACCGGCACACGCACACACACACACACACACACACTGCTTACTGTAATTCAAAGCCCATTCTTACCTACACACACACACACACACACATTCACAGCTCACTGTGACACAGTACAATGCCTGTACCAGCACACATACACACACACACGGCTCAATGTGACTCAATGCACAGCCTGTACCAGTGCTCACACACACACACACACCTCACTGTGACTAAATGTGCAGCCTATACCAGCACAGACACACAAACACAGCTCACTGTGACTCAATGCTCAGCCTATACCAGCACACACATAGACACACAGCTCACTGTGACTCAATGCTCAGCCTATACCGGCACACAGACACACGGCTCACTGTGACTCAATGAACAGCCTATGTCATCACACACACATGGCTCACTGTGACTCAGTGAAGAGTCTATACCGACACACACACACGCACGCACCTCACTGGGACTCAATGCGCTGCCTATACCAGCACACACACACACACCTCACTGTGACTCAATGGTCAGCATATAGCAGCACACACAGACACACACAACCCTCACTGTGACTCAATGCACAGCCTATACCAGCGTGCAGACACACACACATGGCACTGTGACTCAATGCACTATCTATGCCAGCACACCCACACACACACCTCAGTGTGACTAAATGCACAGCCTGTACCAGCACACAAACATACATACACACACACACACGCACGGCTGTGACTCATTTCACACCCTATACCAGCACATACACACACCTTAATATAACTCAATGCACAGCCCATACCAACACACACACACACACACACACACACGGCTTCCTGTGACTCAGTGCACCTTCCATACCTGCAAACACAAACACACACACACAGATGGCTCAATGTGACTCTGGCCATAGCCTATATCAACACACACACACACCTGTGACTCAATACTCAGCCTGTAGCAACACAAACACATACAGGCTCATGCACAGCTGACTGTGACTCAATGTACAGTCTATACCTGCATACACAAACGCGGTTCACTGTGACTCAAGCACAGCCTATACCAGTACACTCGCATGCACTCAAACACATATGGCTCTCTGTGACACTCAATGCACAGGCTCTAACAGCAGATACACACACACAAACACACACACACGAACAACTCACTGTGAGTCAATGCACAGTCTATTCCATCACACACACACACGGTTGACTGTGACTCAATGCACAGTCTATACCAGCACACACACACGGCTCACTGTGACTCAATGAACAGCTTATGCCACCACACACACATGGCTCTCTGTTACTCAATGCAGAAACTATACCAGCACACACACACACAGACACACACACACACCTCACTGTGACTCAATGAACAGTCTATGCCAGCATGCACACACAGACACACACACATGGCTGAGTGTGGCTCAACGCACTCTACATCAGGATCCACAAACACACAAACACACCTGACTTTGTCTCAATGCACAGTCCTTAAGCAGCATATACACACACATGCACGCACCTCACTGTGCCTCAATGCTCAGACTATACCAGCACACACGCACACACACAGACACACACGGTTTATTCTGACTCATTTCACAGTCTATACCAGCACACACACAGACACACACACACCCACACGGATCGGTGTGACTCAGTTCCCAGCATATACCTGCACACACACGCACTCACACACACACTTCACTCTGACTCAATGAACAGCCTGTAGCAGCACACACACACACACACACAGACAAACATGTCTCAATGTGACTCAGTGTACAGCCTATACCAACACAAACACACAGACGAAGAGCTCACTGAGACTCAATGTACAGCCTATACCAGGACACACACACACACACACACACACGGTTTATTCTGACTCAATGCACAGTCTATACCAGCTCAAACACACACTCATATGGCTCACTGTGACTGAATGCACAGCCTAAACGAGCACCCATGAACAGACACAGACACAGACACATGGCACCCTGTTACTCAATGCACCGTCCATACCTGCACACAGACACACACAGACACACACAGACGGCTCTCTGCAACTCAGTGAACAGCCTATAACAGCACACACACTAACACACACAGTCGTATGGATCAGTGTGACTATAGGCATCATCCATACGAGCACATACACACACACATGCACCTTACTGTGACTCAGTGCTCAGACTATACCAGCAAACACACACACGGCTCACTGTGACTCAATGCAGAGTCTATACCAGCACACACACACAGACACAGAAACCTCACTATGACTCAATGCTCAGCCTATACCTGCAAACACACACACCTCATTGTGACTCAAAGCACTTTCTGTAGCGTCACACACACACACACACCTCACTGTGAGTCAATGCACAGCCTATACCAGCAAACACACACACACACACGGCTCAGTGTGACTCATTTCCCAGCCTATACCTGCACACACTCACACACACTTCACTCTGACTCCATGCACAGCCTGTACCATCACACACACACACACAGATAGTCACTGTGACTCAATGCTCAGCCTATATCAGCAATCCCACACTCACACACACAGCTCACTGTGACTCAATGTGCAGCCTATTGTAGCACACACACACACACGGCTGACTCTGACCCAATGTGCAGCGTGTATCAGCACACACACACACCAACACGTCTCAATATGATTCAGTGTACAGCCTGTACCAACACACACACACACACACAAATGAACAGCTCACTGAGACTCAATGCACAGCCTATACCAGAACACACACACACACACACGGCCTACTCTGACCCAATGCACAGTCTATACCTGCACACACAAATGTGGTTCACTTTGACTCAATGCACAGCCTATAGCAGCACACTCGCATGCACTCAAACACATATGGCTCACGGTGCCTCAATGCACAGACTCTAAAAGCAGACACACACTCACACACACACACACACAAGAAGAGCTCACTGTGAGTCAATGCACAGTCTATACCATCACACACACAAACACAGATCAGTGACTCAGTGCACAGTTTATACAAGCACACACACACACACACTCACAGCTGTCTCTCAATGCAAAGCCTATACCAGCATGAGCACACAAACACACATGGTTGATTGTGACTCAATGCACATTCTATACAAGCACACACACACACACACAAACACACCTGAGACTCAATGCACAGCATATGCCAGCACCACACACACACACACACACGACTGACTTTGATTCAATGCACAGCCTATACAACATACACACACACACACACACCTCACTGTAACTCAATGTAGAGTCTATACCAGCACACACACCCACATCAGAGTGACTCAATGCACAGCATATACCAGCATGCACACAGACACACACAGACACCTCACTGTGACTGAATGCACAACCTATACCAGCACCCACCCACCCACCCACACACACACACACGGCTCACTGTGAATCAATGCACAGCCTATGCCAGCACACACAGACACACTCGGCTCACTGTAATTAAATGCACCACCCATACCTGCCTGCACACACACACAGTGACGGCTCAGTGTGCCTCAGTGCACAGCCTATCCCAGAACACACACACACACCCCTAACTGTGACTCAAAGCTCAGCCTACAGCAGTACATACACACACACACACATGCATGGCTTAGGGTGACTGAATGCACTGTCCATACCATCACACACACAAACACACATACACACACACACACACGCATGCACACACACACCATGATGTGACTGAATGCTCAGACTATACCAGCACAGACAAACAAGGTTCACTGTGACTCAATGCACAGCCTATGCCAGCAGACACACACACCCACATGCACGGCTCAATGTGACTGAATGCACCATCCATACCAGCACATGCACGCACCAACACACCTCATTGTGACTCAGTGCTCAGACTATACCATCACACACACACGGCTCTCTGTGACTCAATGCACAGTCTATGACAGCACACACACACACACACACACAGACGGCTCAATGTGACTCAGTCCATAGCCTATATCAACACACACACACCTAACTGTGACTGAATATTCGGCCTGTAGCAGCACAAACACATACACACAAATGCACAGGTGACTGTGACTCAATGCACAGCCTATGCCAGCACACACACATGGCTCACTGTGACTCAATGCAGATTCTATACCAGGACACACAAACACACACACACACACACACGGCTAACTGTGACTCAATGAGCATTCTATACCAGTGCACACACACACACACATCTCACCGTGACTCAATGCGCAGCCTATACCAGCACACTCGCTTGCACTCAAACACATATGGCTCTCTGTGACTCAAAGCACATTTTCTAACAGCAGACACACACACACGCACCTCAATGGGATTCAATGCACATCCCATACCAGTACACACACACACACACACTACTTACTGTAATTCAAAGCACCATTCTTACCTACACACACACACACACACACATTCACAGCTCACTGTGACACAGTGCAATGCCTGTACCAGCACACATACACACACACACACACATGGTTCAATGTGACTCAATGCACAGCTTATGCCATCACAGGAAGACACAGACACCCCTCACTGACATTCAATGCACATCGTATACCAGCACACACGTATGTACACACACACACACAGCTCACTGTGACTCAATGCACCATCCGTACATACACCCACACAAACACACACACACACATGGCTCAATGTGACTCAATGAAATGTCTATACCGGCACACACACACACACACACATGGCTCTCTGTGTCTCAGTGCACACTCTATACCAGCACACACGCACTCACAAACATCTCACTGTGCCTCAAGCCTATGCCAACACAAACACACACACACTGACCTCACTGTCACTCATTGGTCTGCCTATACCAGCCCACAAACACATAAACCCCTTACTGTGCCTCAGTGCACTGCCTATAACAGCGTGCATGCACACACACACACACACAGTTGACTGTTAATCAATGCATAGTCTATACCAGCACACACATGCACAAGAACACACCTGACTGTGACTCAATGCACAGTCTATACCAGCACACACACACACGGCTCCCTGTAACTCAGTGCATAGTCTATGCTAGCATGCTCACACACACAGAGAAACACACATGGATCACTGTGAGTCAATACACAGCCTATACCTGCACACACACACACATACACACACTCAAACACAAACAGCTCACTGGGACTCAATGCAAAGCCTATACCAGTAAGTTCACACACACACACACACCTCACTGTGCCTCAATGGTCAGCCTATACCAGCAAACACAGACACACACTCCTCTCTGTGACTAAATGAACAGCCTATACCAGCATGCACACACATCACACACATGCTGACTGTGACTCAATGCCCAGCCTATACCTGAACACACACACACACAAACACACCTGACTATGACTCAATGCACAGTCTATATGAGCACATACACACACACACACACGTTTTTCTCAGTGTGACTCAATGCACCATCCATGACAGCACATGCACACACACACATGCCCCTCACTATGACTCAATGCTCAGACTATACCAGCACACACACACACGGCTCACTGTGACTCAGTGCATGGTCTATACCAGCACATACACACACACACACACACACACAGCTCACTGTGATTCAATGCGCAGCCTGCACCAGCAAACACAAACACACACACCTTTGACTCAATGCACAGCCTGTACCAGTGCTCACACACACACACACACCTCACTGTGACTCAATGTGCAGCCTATACCAGCACAGACACACAAACACAGCTCACTGTGACTCAATGCTCAGCCTATACCAGCACACACATACACACACAACTCACTGTGACTCAATGCAGATTCTATACCAGGACTCACAAACACACTCACACACACATGGCTAAGTGTGACTCAATGTACATTCTATACCAGCACACACACACACACACACACATCTCACCGTGAGTCAATGCACAGCCTATACCAGCACACTCGCATGCACTCAAACACATATGGCTCTCTGTGACTCAAAGCACATTTTCTAACAGCAGACACACAGACACGCACCTCAATGGGACTCAATGCACAGCCCATACCAGCACACACACACACACACACACACTGCTTACTGTAATTCAAAGCACCATTCTTACCTACACACACACACACACACACACACATTCACAGCTCACTGTGACACAGTGCAATGCCTGTACCAGCACACATACACACACACTGCTCAATGTGACTCAATGCACAGCCTATGCCATCACAGGCAGACACAGACACCCCTCACTGACACTCAATGCACATCGTATACCTGCACACACGTATGTACCCACACACACAGCTCACTGTGACTCAATGCACCATCCGTACCTACACCCACACAAACACACACACACACACGGCTCAATGTGACTCAATGAAATGTCTATATCGGCACACACACAGCTCTCTGTGTCTCAGTGCACACTCTATACCAGCATGAACGCACTCACAAACATCTCACTGTGCCTCAAGCCTATGCCAACACACACATACACACACTGACCTCACTGTCACTCATTGGTCTGCCTATACCAGCCCACGAACACACACACCCCTTACTGTGCCTCAGTGCACTGCCTATAACAACGTGCATGCACACACACACACACACACACACACGGTTGACTGTTAATCAATGCATAGTCTATACCAGCACACACATGCACAAAAGCACACCTGACTGTGACTCAATGCACAGTCTATACCAGCACACACACACACGGCTCCCTGTAACTCAGTGCACAGTCTATGCTAGCATGCTCACACACACAGAGAAACACACATGGCTCACTGTGAGTCAATACACAGCCTATACCTGCACACACACACACATACACACACTCAAACACAAACAGCTCACTGTAACTCAATGCAAAGAGTCTGTGCATTGAGGCACAGTGAGCCATATGTGTTTGAGTGCATGCGAGTGTGCTGCTATAGGCTGTGCACTGAGTCAAAGTGAACCACATTTGTGTGTGCAGGTATAGACTGTGCATTGGGTCAGAGTAAGCCATGTGTGTGTGTGTGTGTTCTGGTATAGGCTGTGCATTGAGTCTCAGTGAGCTGTTCATTTGTGTGTGTGTGTGTGTGTTGGTACAGGCTGTACACTGAGTGACATTGAGACGTGTTTGTGTGTGTGTGTGCTGATACACGCTGCACATTGGGTCAGAGTCAGCCGTGTGTGTGTGTGTGCTTCAATAGGCTGCACATTGAGTCACAGTGAGCTGTGTGTGTGAGTGTGTGTGCTGATATAGGCTGAGCATTGAGTCACAGTGACGGATCTGTGTGTGTGTGTGATGGTACAGGCTGTGCATTGAGTCAGAGTGAAGTGTGTGTGAGTGTGTGTGTGTGCAGGTATAGGCTGGGAATTGAGTCACACTGAGCCGTGTGTGTGTATGTGTTTGCTGGTATAGGCTGTGCATTGACTCACAGTGAGGTGTGTGTGTGTGTGTGACGCTACAGAAAGTGCTTTGAGTCACAATGAGGTGTGTGTGTTTGCAGGTATAGGCTGAGCATTGAGTCATAGTGAGGTTTGTGTGTGTGTGTGTGTGTGCTGGTATAGATTCTGCATTGAGTCACAGTGAGCCGTGTGTGTGTTTGCTGGTATAGTCTGAGCACTGAGTCACAGTAAGGTGCATGTGTGTGTGTATGTGCTCGTATGGATGATGCATATAGTCACACTGATCCATACGACTGTGTGTGTTTGTGTGTGTGCTGTTATAGGCTGTTCACTGAGTTGCAGAGAGCCATCTGTGTGTGTCTGTGTGTGTCTGTGTGCAGGTATGGACGGTGTATTGAATAACAGGGTGCCATGTGTCTGTGTCTGTGTGTGTTCATGGGTGCTCGTTTAGGCTGTGCATTCAGTCACAGTGAGCCATATGAGTGTGTGTTTGAGCTGGTATAGACTGTGCATTGAGTCAGAATAAACCGTGTGTGTGTGTGTGTGTGTGTGTCCTGGTATAGGCTGTATATTGAGTCTCAGTGAGCTGTTCGTCTGTGTGTTTGTGTTCGTACAGGCTGTACACTGAGTCACATTGAGACATGTTTGTCTGTGTGTGTGTTTGTGCTGTTACAGGCTGTTCATTGAGTCAGAGTGAAGTGTGTGTGTGAGTGCATGTGTGTGCAGGTATATGCTGGGAACTGAGTCACACTGAGCCGTGTGTGTGTGTGTCTGTGTGTGTGCTGGTATAGACTGTGCATTGAGTCAGAATAAACCGTGTGTGTCTGTGTGTGTGTGTGTTTGTGTGTGTGTGTGTTCTGGTATAGGCTGTATATTGAGTCTCAGTGAGCTGTTCATCTGTGTGTGTGTGAAGGCATAGGCTGTGCACTTAATCACAGTGACGTGTGTGTGTGTGTGTGTGTGTGTGTCTGCTGGTATATACCCTGCATTGAGTCGCAGTGTGCCATGTGTGTGTGCTGTCATAGGGTGCGCACTGAGTCACAGTGAGCCGTGTGTGTGTGTGCCGGTATAGTCTGAGCATTGAGGCACAGTGAGGTGCGTGCATGTGTGTGTATATGCTGCTTAAGGACTGTGCATTGAGACAAAGTCAGGTGTGTTTGTGTGTGTGTGTATCCTGATGTAGACTGCATTGAGTCACACTCAGCCATGTGTGTGTGTCTGTGTGTGCACGCTGGCATAGACTGTTCATTGAGTCACAGTGAGGTGTGTGTGTGTGTCTGTGTGTGTGTGTGCTGGTATAGTTTCTGCATTGAGTAACAGAGAGCCATGTGTGTGTGGTGGCATAAGCTGTTCATTGAGTCACAGTGAGCCGTGTGTGTGTGCTGGTATAGACTGTGCATTGAGTCACAGTCAACCGTGTGTGTGTGTGATGGAATAGACTGTGCATTGACTCACAGTGAGTTGTTCGTGTGTGTGTGTTTGTGTGTGTGTGTCTGCTGTTAGAGCCTGTGCATTGAGTGTCACAGAGAGCCATATGTGTTTGAGTGCATGCGAGTGTGCTGGTATAGGCTGTGCTTGAGTCACAGTGAACCGCGTTTGTGTATGCAGGTATAGACTGTACATTGAGTCACAGTCAGCTGTGCATGAGCCTGTATGTGTTTGTGTTGCTACAGGCTGAGTATTGAGTCACAGGTGTGTGTGTGTGTTGATATAGGCTATGGGCAGAGTCACATTGAGCCTTCTGTGTGTGTGTTTGTGTTTGCAGGTATGGACGGTGCATTGAGTCACAGGAATCCTTGTGTGTGTGTGTGCTGATATAGTCTGAACATTGAATCATTGTGAGGTGTGTGTGTGTGTGTGTGCCGGTATAGACTGTGCACTGAGTCACAGAGAGCCGTCTATGTGTTTGTGTGTGTGTGCTGGTATGGACAGTGCATTGAGTAACAGTGAGCCGTGTTTGTGTGTGTTCATGGGTGCTGGTTTAGGCTGTGCACTGAGTCACAGTGAGCTGTGTTTGTGTGTCTGTGCTGATATAGGCTGTGCATTCAGTCACAGTGAGCCCTGTGTGTGTGTGTGTTTGTGTGTGTGCTCGTATAGGTTGAGCATTGAGTCAAAGTGAGGTGGTTGTTTGTGTGTGCTGGCATAGTCTGTGCATTGAATCACAGGGGTGTGTGTGTGTGTGCACATATAGACTGGACATTGAGCCACATTGAGCCGTGTGTGTGTATGTGTGTATGTGCCGGTATGGATGGTGCATTGAGACACACTCAGCAGTGCACGTGTGTGTGTGTATATGCTGTTATAGACTGTGCATTGAATCACAGTCAGTGGTGTTTGTGTGTGTGTTTGTGCTCGTATAGACTGTGCATTGAGTCACAGTCAGCCATGTGTGTGTGTCTGTATGTGCACACTGGTATAGGATGACCTTTGAATCAGAGTGAGATGTGTATGTCTGTGTGTGCATGCTGGTATAGGCTATGCATTGAGTCAGAGTGCACTGTGTGTGTGTGTGTGCTGGTACTGACTTTACACTGAGCTACAGGGAACTGCGTGTGTGTGTGTGTGCTTGTATAGAATGTGCATTGAATAACAGTGAGATGTTCATGTGTGTGTGTTTGCTGGTATAGGCTGTGCACTGAGTCACACTGAGCCGTGTGTGTGTGTGTGTGTGCAGGTATGGATGGTGCATTGAGTCACAGTGAGCTGTGTGTGTGTGTATGCGTGTGTGCTGATATAGGCTGTACATTGATTCACAGTGAGCTGTGTGTGTGTTTGCGGGTATAGGCTGTGCATTGAGTCAAAGTGAGCTATGTGTGTGTGCTGGCATAGGCGGTGCATTGAGTCACAGTGAGCCGTGTGTGTGTGTGCTGGTAAAGGCTGAGTTTTGAGTCACAGTGAGGTGTGTGTGTTTGTGTGTATGTGCTGGTATGGATGATGCATTGAGTCACAATAAGCCGGACATGTGTTGTTTGTGTGTGTAGGTGCTAGTATAGACTCTGCATTGAGTCAGAGTCAGGTGTGTGTGTGTGCGTGTGTGTGTGTGTGTGTGCTGTTATAGGCTCTGCACTGAGTCACTGTGAGCTGTGTGTGTGTTTGTGTGTTTGTGCTGGTATAGGCTGTGCATTGAGTCACAGTGACCAGTGCGTGTGTGTTTGTGTGCTGGTATAGGCTGAGCATTGATTCAACGTGAGCTAGGTGTGTGTGCTGGTATAGGAAGTGCAATGAGTCACAGTGAGGTATGTGTGTGAGTGTGTGTTCAGGTATGAGCTGTGAAATGAGTCACAGTGAGTCATGTATTTGTGTGTGTTTGTGATGCTATCAGCTGTGCATTGAGTGACAGGTGTGTGTGTGTGTGTGTGTGCGTGCTGGTATAGGCTGCACATTGAGTCACATTGAGCTGTGTGTGTGAGTGTGTGTGCTGATATCGGCTGAGCATTGAGTCACACTGAGCCGTGTGTGTGTGTGTGTGCTGGTATAGTCTGAGCATTGAGTCATAGTGAGGAGCATGTGTGTGTGTGCATGTGCTGTCATGGATGGTGCATTGAGTCACACTGAGAAAAACGTGTGTGTGTGTGTGTGTATGTGCTCATATAGACTGTGCATTGAGTCACAGTCAGGTGTGTTTGTGTGTGTGTGTGTGTTCAGGTATAGGCTGGGTATTGAGTCACAGTCAGCATGTGTGTGATGTGTGTGCATGCTGGTATAGGCTGTTCATTTAGTCACAGAGAGGAGTGTGTGTCTGTGTTTGCTGGTATAGGCTGACCATTGAGGCACAGTGAGGTGTGTGTGTGTGTGTGGACTTACTGGTATAGGCTTTGCATTGAGTCACAGTGAGCTGTTTGTGTTTGAGTGTGTGTATGTGTGTGTGTGTGCAGGTATAGGCTGTGTATTGACTCACAGTGAGCCATGTGTGTTTCTCTGTGTGTGTGAGCATGCTAGCATAGACTGTGCACTGAGTTACAGGGAGCCGTGTGTGTGTGTGTGCTGGTATAGACTGTGCATTTGGTCACAGTCAGGTGTGTTTTTGTGCATGTGTGTGCTGGTATAGACTATGCATTGATTAACAGTCAACTGTGTGTGTGTGTGCATGCACGCTGTTATAGGCAGTGCATTGAGTCACAGTAAGGGGTGTGTGTGTTCGTGGGCTGGTATAGGCAGACCAATGAGTGACAGAGAGGTCTGTGTGTGTGTGTGTGCTGGTATAGGCTTGAGGCACAGTGAGCTGTTTGTGGGTGCATGTGGGCTGGTATAGAGTGTGCACTGAGACACAGACAGCCGTGTGTGTGTGTGTGTGTGTGTGTGTGTGCCGGCATAGACATTTCATTGAGTCACATTAAGCCGTGTGTATGTGTGTGTTTGTGTGTGTGTAGGTACGGATGGTGCATTGAGTCACAGTGAGCTGTGTGTGTGCTGTTAGAGACTGTGCATTGAGTCACAGTCAGCTGTGCATGTGTGTGTATGCGTGTGTGCTGCTCTAGGCTGAGTATTGAGTAACAGTTAGCTGTGTGTGTGTGCTGATGTTGGCTGTGGACTCAGTCACATTGAGCCGTCTGTGTGTGTGTGTGTGTGTGCAGTATGGACGGTGCAATGTGTTACAGGGAACGGTGTGTGTGTGTGTGTGTGCTGGTAGAGACTGTGCATTGAATCACAGTGAGGGGTGTGTGTGTGTCTGTGTATGCAGGTATACCCTGACCATTGAGTCACACTGAGGTGTGTGTGTGTGTGCATGCTGGTATAAGCTTTGCATAGAGTGACAGGTAGCGGTGTGTGTGTGTGTGTATGTGCTGGTATAGACTGTGCATTGAGTCAGAGTGAGCCGTGTGTGTGTGTTTTCTGCTATAGGCTGTGCATTGAGTCTCAGTGAGCTGTTCATGTGTGTGTGTGTGTGTGCACGTGTGTGTTGGTATAGGCTGTGCACTAAGTCACATGAGCCGTGTGTGTGTGTGCTGGTATAGGCTGCACATTCAGTCACAGTGATGTGTGTGTGTGTGTGTGTGCTCGTACAGGCTGTGCATTGTCACTGTGAGGTGTGTGTGTGAGTGTGCATGTGTGTGCAGGTATAGGCTGGACATTGATTCACAGTGAACTGTGTGTGTGTGTCTTTGTGCGTGCTTGTATAGGCTGTGCATTAAGTCACAGTGAGCTGTGTGTGTGTGTGTGCTGATCTAGGCTGAACATTGAGTCACAGTGAGGTGTGTCTGTGTGTGTGTGTGCTGGTACAGGCTGTGCATTGAGTCACAGTGAGGTGTGTGTGTGATTGTGCATGTGTGTGCAGGTGTAGGCTGGGCATTGAGTCACCGAGTCCTGTGTGTGTTTTTGTGTTGTTAGAGATTGTGGATTGAGTCACAGTGAGCCTTGTGTGTGTGTGTGCATGTGTGTGTGCTGTTATATGATGTGCATCGAGTGTCAGTGAGTGGTGTGTGTGTCTTCCTGTGATGGCATAGGCTGTGCATTGAGTCACAGTGAGCCATGTGTGTGTGTGTATGTGTGCTCGTATAGGCAGTCCACTGTGTCACAGTAAGCTGTGAATGTGTGTGTGTGTGTGTGTTTGTAAGTAAGGATGGTGCTTTGAATTACAGTGAGCAGTGTGTGTGTGTGTGTGTGTGCTGATATAGGCTGTGCATTAAGTCACAGTCAGCCTTGTGTGTGTGTGTGCATGAGCACTGGTATAGGCTGTTCACTGAGTCACAGTTAGGGGTGTGTGTGTCTCTGTGTGCTGGTATAGGCTTTGCAATGAGTCACAGTGAGGTTTGTGTGTGTGTGTGTGTGCGTGTGCTGTTATAGGCTTGCATTGAGTCATAGTGAGATCTGAGTGTGTGTTTGTGTGCTGGTATAGACAGTGCACTAACTCACAGTGAGCATGTGTGTGTTTGTGTGATGGAATAGACTGTGCATTGAGTCAGAGTGAGCTGATCATGTGTGTGTGTGTGTGTGGGTGTCTGTGTGCTGTTACAGACTGTGCATGGAGTCACGGGAGCAATGTGTGTGTGTGTGCATGCGTGTGTGCTGGTATAGTCTGAGTATTGAGTCACAGTTAGGTGTGATTGTTTGTGCCGGTATAGGCTGTGGACTGAGTCACATTGAGCCATCTTTGTGTGTGTGTGTGTGTGTGTGTGTGTGTGCAGGGATGGATGGTGCATTTAGTCACAGGGAGCCGAGTGTTTGTGTGTGTGTGCTGGCATAGGCTGTGCATTGAGTCACAGTGAGCCGTGTGTGTGTGTAATGGTATAGTCTGAGCATTGAGTCGCAGTGAGGTGTGTGGGTGTATGTGCTGCTTATAGACTGTGCATTGAGTCACATTCAGGTGTGTTTTGTCGTTCTGTGTGCTGGTATAGACTGCATTAAGTCACAGTCAGCCGTGTGTGTGTGTGTGTGTGTGTGCATGCAGGTATATACTGTACATTGAGTCACAGTGGTGTGTGTGCATGTGTGTGTGCTGGTATACTCTGCATTGAGTCACAGTGAGCCATGTGTGTGTGCTGGCATAAGCTGTGCATTGAGTCATAGTGAACCGTTTGGGGGTGCGCAGGTATAGCCTGATCATTGAGTCACAGTTAGTTGCATATATGTGTGTGTATGTGCTGCTTGTGGACTGTGCATTGAGGGATAGTTAGTTGTGTTTGTTTGTGTCTGCTGGTATAGGCTGAGCACTGAGTCACAGTGAGGTGTGTGTGTGTTTGTATGTGTGTGCTGGTATAGGCTGTGCTTTGAGTCACACTGAGGGGTGTTTGTGTGTGCACGTGCTGGTATAGGCTGTGCATTGAGTCCCAGAAAGCTGTGTGTGTGTGTCTGTGTGTGTGTGCTGGTATAGACTGTGCATTGAGTCAGAGTAAGCCGTGTGTGTGTGTGTGTGTGTGTGTGTTCTGGTATAGGCTGTGCATTGAGTCTCAGTGAGCTGTTCGTCTGTGTGTATCTGTGTTGGTATAGCTTTACACTGAGTCACAATGAGACGTGTTTGTGTGTGTGTGCGTGTGCGCACTGATACAGGCTGCACACTGAGTCAGAATGAGCCGGTGTTTGTGTGCTTCTATAGGCTGCACATTGAGTCACAGTAAGCTGTATGTGTGAGTGTGTGTGCTGATATAGGCTGAGCATTGCGTCACAGTGATGTATCTGTGTGTGTGTGTACTGGAACAGGCTATGCATTGAGTCACAGTGAAGTGTGTGTGTGAGTGTGTGTGTGTGCAAGTATAGGCTCGGAATTGAGTCACAGTGAGCCGTGTGTTTGTGTGCTGGTTTAGGATGTGCATTGACTCACAGTGAGGGGTGTGTGTGTGTGTGTGTGTGTCCTGGTATAGGCTGCCCTTTGAGTCACAGGTATGTGTGGGTGTGTGTGTGCTGGTACATGCTGCGCATTGAGTCACAGGTGTGTGTGTGTGTGTGTATGCTGGTGCAGGCTGCACATTGAGTCACAGTGAGGTGTGTGTATGTGCTGGTATAGACTGCATTGAGTCACAGTCGTGTGTGTGTGAGTGTGTGTGTCTGTGCTGTTATAGGCTTTGCACTGAATCACAGTGAGCCGTCTGAGTGTGTTTGTATGTGTGTGTGTGCATGTATGGGTGGTGCATTTGGTCACAGTGAGCCATGTGTGTGTGTGCATGTGTGTGCACAGATGCTACTTTAGGCTGTGCAGTGAGGCACAGTGAGCCGTGTGTGTGTGTTTGTGCTGGTATAGACTGTGCACTGAGTCACACTGAGCCATGTGAGTGTGTGTCTTTGTCCTGGTATAGGCTGCGCCTTGAGTCACTGTAGCTGTGTGTGTGTCTGTACTGGTATAGGTTATGCATGAGTCACAGTGAGCTGTGTGTGTTTGTGTGTGCTGGTATAAGCTGAGCATTGAGTCACAGTGAGGTGTGTGGGTGTATGTGTATGCTGGCATAGGCTGTGCATTGAGTCACAGGTGTGTGTGTGTGTGTGTGCAGGTATATGCTGAATATTGAGTCACTTGTGTGTGTGCGTGTGTGTGTGCAGGTATAGGCTGGGCATTGAGCCACAGTGAGACATGTGTGTGTGTGTGTTTGTGCTGGTATGGAAAGTGCATTGAGTCACAGTGAGCTGTGTGTGTGTGAATGTGTGTATGTCTCTGCGTGTGCAGGTATAGGCTGTGTATTGACTCACAGTGAGCCATGTGTGTTTATGTGTGTTTATGTGTGTGCTAGCATAGACTGTGCAGTGAGCCACAGGGAGCTGTGTGTGTGTGTGTGCTGGTATAGACTGTGCATTGATTCACAGTCAGCCATGGGTGTGTGTGTGTGTGTGCACTGGTATAGGTTTTGCATTGAGTCATAGTGAGTCGTGCGTGTGTTTGGGTGTGTGTGTATGTGTGTGTTGGTATGGGCTGTGCATTGAGCCACAGTGAGAGGTGTATGTGTGTCTGTGTTAGTGTGTGTGGTGGTATGGGCTTTGCCTTGAGCCACAGTGAGGTGTGTGTGAGTGTGTTAGTCTCTGTGCTTTTATGGGCTTGCATTGAGTCACACTAAGCTGTGTTTGTCTGTGTATTTGCTGGTATAGGCTGTGCATTGAGTCACAGTGAGCCGAGTATGTGTCTGTTTGTGCTGGTATTTTTTGTGCATTGAGTCACAGTGAGTTGTGTGTATGTTTGTGTGTGTGCTGGTATGGGCTGTGCATTGAGTCACAGTGAGCTGTGTGAGTGTGTTTGTGCTGTTATAAACTGTGTATTGAGTCACAGTGAGCCATGGGTGTGTGTGTATGTGTGCTTGTATAGGCTGAGTATTGACTCACAGTGAGTTGTGTGTGTGTGAAGGTGCTGATATAGTCTGTGCAATGAGTCACAGTGAGTTGAGTGTGTGTGTGTGCTGTATAGGCTGAGCATTGAGTCAAAAGAGATGTGTGTGTGTGCTGATATAGGCTCTGCCTTGAGTCACTGTGAGGTGTGTGTGTGTGTGTTGGTATAGGTTGTGCATTGAGTCACAGTGAGCCATGCTTGTGTGTCTGTGTTCTGTTATAGGCTGTGCATTGAGTCACAGTGAGCCGTGAGTGTGTTTGCGTGTGTGTGTGTGCTGGTACAGGCTGTGAATTGAGTCCCAGATAGCTGTGTGTGTGTGTGTGTGCATGTCTGTGTTTTGGTATAGGCTGTGCAATGAGTCACATTGATCCCTGTTTGTGTGTGTGTGTCTGTGTGCAGGTACAGGCTGTGCATTCATTATAGTGAGCTGTGTATGTGAGTGTGTGTGTGTGTGTTGGTATAGTTTGTGCATGGAATTACAGTGAACCTTGTGTATATGTGTGTGCCTGTGTGTTTGCATGTACTGATATGGGCTGTGCATTGATTATCATTGAGCTATGTGTGTGTCTGTGCTGTAATAGGCTGTTCATTGAGTCACAGTGTGCCATGTGTGTTTGTGTGTGTGCTGTTATAGGCAGTGCATTGAGTCCCAGTTAGCAATGCGTTTCTGTGTGTGTGTGTGTGTGTGTGTGTGGTGGTACAGGCCATGCATTGTGTCACAGTGAGCAATATGTGTGTGTGTCTCTATGTGCTTATATAGGCTGTGCATTTAATCACAGTGAAGTATTAATGTTTGTGTGTGTGTGTATGTTCTCATATAGGCTGTGCATTGAGTCACAGTGAGCCATGTGTCTGTGTGTGTGTGTTTGCTGGTACATGCTGTGCATTGAATCACAGTGAGTCTTGTGTGTGTGCATGTATATGTGTGTGTGTGTGCTGATATAGGCCAGGCATGACTCAGAGTGAGGTGTGTGTGTGTCTGTGTGTGTCCTGTTATAAGCTGCACATGATTTCAGAGAGAGCTGTGTTTGTGTGTGTGTGTGTGTGCTGTTTTAGGCTGTGAATTGATTCACGGTTAACTGTGTGTGTGTGTGTGGTGTGTGCTGGTATGGGCTTTGCATTGAGTCACATTGAGAGGTGTGTATGTGTGTGTGTGTGTGCTGGTATGGGTTGTACATTGAGTCACATTGAGCCATGTTTGTGTGTGTGTGTGCTGGTATAGGCTGTGCATTGTATTACAGTTAGCCATGTGTCTGTGTCTGTGTGTGTGTGTGCTGGTATAGGCTGTGCATCGAATCACAGTGAGCCGTGTGTGTGTGTTTGCGTGCTGGTATGGGCCGAGCATTGACTCACAGTGAGGTATGTGTGTGTGAGTGTGCTGGTATAGACTGTGCATAGAGTAACAGTGAGCTGTGTGTGTGTGTATGTGTGCTGGTATAGGCTGAGCTTTAAGTTACAGTGAGCTGTGGGTGTGTGGGTGTGTGTGCTGGTATAGGGTGAGCTTTGGCTCACAGTGAGGTGTGTGTGTGTGAGTGTGCTTGCTGTATAGGCTGAGCATTGAGTCACAGGGAGGTGTGTGTGTGCACTGATATACGCTGTGCATTGAGTCACAATGAGGTGTTTGTGTGTGTCTGTGTGTTGGTATAGACTGTTCATTGAGTCACAGTGAGCCATGTGTCTGACTGTGTGTGTGCTGGTATAGGCTGTGCATTGAGTCACAGTGTGCCGTGTGTGTGAGTGTGCAGGTATAAGATGTTCCTTGAGTCACAGTGGGATATGTATCTGTGTTCGTGTGCTGGTACAGGCTGTTCCTTGAGTAACAATGAGCCATTTGTGTGCGTGTGTGTGTGTGTGTGCTTGTATAGGCTGTGTATTCAGTCACACTGAGCCGTGTGTGTGTGTGTGTGCTACTATAGGCTGTGCATTCAATAACAGTGAGCCGTGTGTGTGTGTGTGTGTGTGTGCTGGTATGTGCTGTGCATAGAATCACAGTGAGCCGTGTGTGTGTCTGTGTGTGTGTTGGTATAGGCTGTGCATTGATTCACAGAAAGTCGTGTGTGTTTGTGCGTTTGCTGTTAGAGGCTGTGCATTAAGTCACAGTGAGCCATGTGTGTGTTTTTGTGTGTGTTTGTAAGGGCTGTGCATTGAGTGACAGTGAGGTCTGTTTCTGTGTGTGTGCTGGTATGGGCTGGGCATTGAGTCACAGTGAGAGGTGTGTGTGTTTGTGTTTCTCCTGGTAATGGCTGTGCATTGAATCACACTGAGCTATTTGTGTGTGTGTGCTGGTATAAGCTGGGTATTGAATCACAGTGAGCCATGTGTGTGTGAATGTGTTGGTATAGGCTGTGCATGGAGTCTCAGTGAGCCATGTTGTGTGTGGTTGTTGTGGAATAGGTTGTGTGTTGACTCAGAGTGAGCCGTGTGTGTGTGTGTGTGCTGTTATAGCCTGTGTTTTGTGTCACAGTGAGCTTTGTGTGTGTGTGTGTTCTGGTATAGGCTGGGCCTTGAGTCACAATAAGCCATGCATCTCTTGGTGTGGCTGTGTGTGTGCTAGTATGGTTTGTGCATTGAGTCACTGTGAGTCGTGTGTGTGTGTGTGTGTGTGTGTGTTTGCTGGTATAGGCTGTTCATTGAGTCCCAGTAAGCTGTGTGTTTTTTATGTGTGTGGGTGTGTGTCTGTATCACAGTATAGCTGTGCATTGAGTCACATTGCTCTGTATGTGTTTGTGAGTGTGTGCAGTATAGGCTGAGCCTTCAGTTAGAGTGAACTGGGCTTCAGTGTGTGTGTGTGTGTGTGATCATATAGGATGTGCACTGAGTCACAATGAGCTGTGTTTTTGAGTGTGTTTCTGTATGTGTGTTGATACAGGCTGTGCATTGACTCACAGTGACCAGTGGATATGTGTGTGTGTGTGTTCTGGTATAGGCCATGCCTTGAGTCACAATGAGCCATGCGTCTGTGGAGTGTGTGTGTGCGCTGGTAAGGTTTGTGCATTTTGTCACTGTGAGTCATGTGTGTGTCTGTCTGTGTGCTGGTATAGGCTGTGTGCAACAGTCCAGCCACTGCAGGGGGTCTTCCAGGTCCCTACGGAGAGGGGTAAGGGACTGAATAGCACTGTGAATATGGGGTCAGAACGACCTAGACAACTGATGGTTGCAAGGCACTTTATTTAGAATTTACTGAATCTTATATAGACAGAAGAGGAACTCATTATTAGACAATGAACCCATAGAATTGCTTATCGTCTCAGTTCAGTCACCACCATGGATGTCAACAAGTTTACAACAACTATCCTTGAACATTATCTTCCCTTAACCAGGCACACACACAGCCCCCAGCCATAAGGAACAACCAGGGCTCTCAGTTCCCTGAGGTCTCCTGGCTTGAGATAGCTTTGCTAATCTCTTTTACATCCCTCAGACCTGGGAAAAAGAGTGCATTCCAAGTCAAGGGTAAGGGCTTTGCTTTTTGTGAGAGACATACTGTCTCCACCAGGAGTTACCTCCGGCTAAGACTATATGCTTCCCACAGCTGTGCATTGAGTCAAATTGATCTGTGTGTTTGTGTCTCTGTGCTGGTAAAGGCTGTGCATTGTGTCACATTGAGCCGTGTGTGTGTGTATGTCCAGTTATACGCTGTGCCTTGAGTCACAGTGAGCCGTGCGTGTGTGTCTGTGTGTGTGTGTGTGCTGGTATAGGCTGTGCATTGTGTCACAATGAGCCGTGTGTGTGTATGTCCAGTTATATGCTATGCCTTGAGTCACACTTAGCCGTGCGTGTGTGTCTCTGTTTGTGTGTGTGTGTGCTGGTATTGGCTGTGCATTGAGTCACAGTCAGCCATGCGTGTGTGTCTGTGTATGTCTGTGTGTGCGCATATAGGCTGTGCATTGAGTCACATGGATATGTGTGTGTGTGTGAGTGTGTGTGTGCTGGAACAGGCTGTGCATTCATCACAGTTAGCTGTGAAAGTGTGGGGGTGTGTGTGTGTGTTGATATAGGTTGTGTATGGAGTTGCAGTGAGCCATATGTATATGTGTCTGTGTGGTTTTTTGTGTGTGCTAATATAGGCTGTGCTTTGAGTCACAGTGAGCGATGTGTTTGTGTCTGTGTGTGTGGTGGTATAGGCTGTTCATTGAGTCACAGTGAGCAGTGTGGGCGTGTGTGTCTGTGTGCTGCTATAGGCTGTGCATTCGATCACAGTGAACCATTTATGTGTGTGTGTGTGTGTGCTGGTATACTCTGTGGATTTAGTCACAGTGAGCCATGTGTCTGTGTGTGTGTGCCAGTACATGCTGTGCATTGAATCACAGAGAGCCATATGTGTATGTGTGTGTGCTCATATAGGCTGGGCTTGAGTCACACTGAGGTGTGTGTGTGTCTGTGTGTGTCCTAGTATTGTCTGTGTATGTATTCACGGAGAACTGTGTGTGTGTGTGTGTGTGTGATGTTACAGGCTGTGTATTGAGTCACGGTTAGCTGTGTGTGTGTGGATGGTGAGTGCTGGTATGGCCTGTGCATTGAGTCACATTGAGAGGTGTGTGTGTGTGTGCACGTGTGCTGATTTAGGCTGAGTCACAGTGAGCCATGTGTGTGTGTGTGCTGGTATGGATTGTGAACTGAGTCACAGCTGTGTGTGTGTGTGTACTGGTATACACTATGCATTAAGTCACAGTGAGCTCTGTGTGTGTGTATGCTGGTATAGGTCGTGCACTGAGTCACAGTGAGTGCTGTGTGTGTGTGTGTATGTGCTGGTATAGTCTGAACATTGAGTCACAGCCGTGTGTGTGTGTGTATGTGTTTATTGGAATACGCTGTGCATTAAGTCACAGTGGGCTGTGTGTGTGTGAGTGTATGTGCTGCCATAGGTCGTGCGTTGAGTCACAGTGAGCTCTGTGTGTGTGTGTGTGCCAGTATAATCTGAGCATTGAGGCACAGTGAGGGGTGTGTGTGTATGTGTGTGTGTGTTAGTATAGGCTCTGCATTGAGTCACCGTGAACGGTTTGTGTGTGTTTGTGCGTGCTGGTATAGGCTGTACATTGGGTCACAGTGAGCCATGCATGTGTTTGGTTGTGTGTGTATGTGTGTGCTGGTATAGGCTGAGCATGAAATCACAGTGAGGTGTGTGTGTGTGTGTTCTGGTATAGGCTGTGCATTGAGTCACAGTGAGGTGTGTGTGTGTGTGTGTGTGTGCTGGTATAGACTGCATTGAGTCACAGTGAGCCGTATATGTGTGTGCTGGTATAGTCTGAGCATTGAGTCACAATGAGGTTCGTGTGTGTGTGTGTGTGTGTGTATATGTGCTGGTATAGACTGTGCATTGAATCACATTGAGCAGTGTGTGTGTTTGTGTGTGTGTGTGTGTGTGTAGGTAAGGATGGTGCTTTGAGTCACAGTGAGCTCTGTGTGTGTGTCTGTGTGCTGGTATAGGCTGTGCATTGATTCACAGTGAGCTCTGTGTGTGTGTGTGTGTGCAGGTATAGGCTTTGCATTGAATCACAATGAGCTGTGAGTGTGTGTGTGTGCACTGGTATAGAGAGTGCACTGAGTCCAGTGAGCCGTGTGTGTGTGTGTGTGTGCTGGAATAGACTGTGCATTGAGTCACAGTGAGCTGTTCGTGTGTGTGTGTGTGTGTGTGTGTGCTGTTAGAGACCGTGCATTGAGTCACAGTGAGCCATGTGTGTGTGTGCATGCGTGTGTGCTGGTATAGGTTGTGCATTCAGTCACAGTGAGCCATGTGTATGTGAGGGCAGTGCTGACATAGGCTGTGGATTGACTCACAGTGTGCCGTGTGTGTGTTTTCTGGTAGAGTCTGAACACTTAGTCACAATGAGGTGTATGTGTGTGTGTGTATGTGCTTGTATGGATGGTGTTTTCAGTCACAGTGAGCCATGCGTGTGTTTGTGTGCATGTGCTGGTATAGGCTGTGCATTGAGTCACAGTGAGGGGTGTGTGTGTCTGTGTGTGCTGGTATAGGCTGAGCATTGAGTCACACTGAGGGGTGTGTGTGTGCACATGCTGGTACCAGCTTTGCATTGAGTCCCAGAAAGCTGTGTGTGTGTGTGTCTGTGTGTGTGCTGGTATAGACTGTTCATTGAGTCAGAATAAGCTGTGTGTGTGTGTGTGTGTGTGTGTTCTGGTATAGGCTGTGCATTGAGTCTCAGTGAGGTGTTCGTGTGTGTGTGTGTGTATTGGTATAGGCTGTGCACTGGGTCACATTGAGCCGTGTGTGTGTGTGTATGTGTGTGTGTGGTGATATAGGCTGAGCATTGAGTCACAGTGAAAGTGTGTTTGTGAGTGTGTGTGTGTGTGCAGGTATAGGCTGGACAATGAGTCACAGTGAGCCGTGTGTGCGTGTGTGCTGGTATAGGCTGAGCATTGACTCAGAGTGCGCCCTGTTTGTGTGTGTGTGTGCTGCTATAGGCTGTGCACTGAGTAACATTGAGGGGTGTGCGTGTGTGTGTGTGCTGTATAGGCTTTTCATTGAGTCACAGCGAGCCGTGTGTGTGTCTGTGTGTGCTGGAAGAGGCTGGGCTTTAAGTCACAGTGAGCTGTTTTTATGTCTCTAGGTGTGTGCTGTTATAGGCTGTGCACTGAGTCATAGTGAGCCGTTTGTGTCTGTGTGTGTGTATGTGGTTGTATAGACAGTGCATTGAGTGACAATGAGCCTTGTGTGTATGCTGGCATAGGCTGTGCATGTGGTACACTGAGCCGTGTGTGTGTGTGTGTGTGTGTGCTGGTATAGGCTGTGCATTGAGTCTCATTGAGACGTTTGTGTGTGTTTGTGCTGTTATAGGCTGTGCATTGTGTCACAGTGAGCCGTATGTGTGTGTGTGTGTGTGTGTGTGTGTGTGCTGGTGTGGGCTGTGCATTGAGTCACATTGGGCTGTTTGTGTGTGTGTTGTTATAGGCTGTGCCTTCAGTCACAGTAAGCCATGTGTCTGTGTGTTTGTGTGTGTGTATGGTGCTTTGGGCTGGGCACTGAGTCACAGTGAGGTGTGTGTGTTTGGGTGTGCTGGTATAGGCTATGCGTTGAGTCACAGTGAGCTGTGACTGTGTTTTTATGTGTCTGTGTGCTGTTATTGGCTGTGCATTGAACCAAGGTGAGGTGAATGTGTGTATGTGTGTGTGCTGTGATGGGCTGTGCATTCAGTCAAAAGGAGAGGAGTGTGTGTGTGTGTGTGTGTGTGTGCTGTTATATGCTGTGAGTTGAGTCACGGTTAACTGTGTGTGTGTGTGTGTGTGTGTGTGGTGCGTGCTGGTATGGGCTGTGTATTGAGTCACATTGAGGTGTGTGTGTGTGTGCCGGTATAGGCTATGCATAGAGTCACAGTGAGCCGTGTGTGTGTGTTTTGGTGTGCTGGTATAGGCTGTGCATCAAATCACGGTGAGCCATGTGTGTGCATGTGTGTGTGTGCTGGTATGGGATGAGCATTGACTCCCAGTGAGGTGTGTGTGTGTGTGTCTGCTGGTATAGGCTGTGCTTTGAGTCACAGTGAGCCGTGTATGTGTCTCTGTGTGGTGGTATTTCTTGTGCATTGAGTCACAGTGAGGTGTGTGTATGTTTATATGTGTCCTGGTGTGGGCTGTGCATTGAGTCCCAGTGAGCTGTGTGTGTATGTGTGTGTGCTGATATACGCTGTGCATTGAGTTACAGTGGGCCGTGAGTATGTGGGTGTGTGTGCTGGTATAGGCTGAGCATTGGCTCACAGTGAGGTGTGTGTGAGTGAGTGTGCTGTATAGGCTGAGCATTTAGTCACAGGGAGGTGTGTGTGTGCACTGATATAGGCTCTGCATTGAGTCACAGTGAGCTGTTTGTGTGTGTGTGTGTGTGTTGGTATAGACTGTGCATTGGGTCACAGTGTGCTGTGTGTTTGTGTGTGCTGGTATAAGCTGTTCATTGAGTCACAGTGAGACGTGTATCTGTGTGTGTGTGCTGTTATAGGCTGTGCATTGAGTCACAGTGATGTGTGTGTGAATATGTATGCGTGTTCAGGTATAGGCTGTGCAATTAGTCACAGTGAGTCGTGTATGTGTGTGTGTCTGTGCTTGTATAGGCTGTGCATTGAGTCACAGTGAGCCGTGTGTGTGTGTATGTGTGTGTGTGTGTGTGTGTGTGTGTGTGTCCTGGTATAGACTCTGCATTAAGTTACAGTGAGCCATGTGTGGGTGTTGGCATAGTCTGTGAAGTGAGTCATATTGAGCCGTGTGTGTGTGTGCTGCTATAGTCTGAGCATTGAATCACAATGAAGTTCGTGTGTGAGTGTGTATGTGCTGGTGTAGGCTGATGCATTGAGTCACAGTCTCAGGTGTGTGTGTGTGTGTGGGTGCACGTGCTGCTATAGGCTGTGCATTGAGTCACAGTGAGCAATGCTTTTGTGTCTCTGTGTGTGTGTGGTGGTATAGGCTGTGCTTTGAGTCACAGTGAGCAGTCTGTGTGCGTGTGTGTGTCTGGGTGCTGCTATAGACTGTGCATTCAATCACAGTGAACCATTTATGTGTGTGTGTGTGTGTGTGTGTGCTGGTATAGGCTGTGCATTGAATCACAGTGAGCCATGTGTCTGTGTTTGTGTGTGCCAGTATATACTGTGCATTGAGTCACAGTGAGCCTTGTGTGTGTGCATGTGTATATGTGTTTGTGCTGGTATAGACTGTGCATTTAGTCACAGTCAGGCGTGTGTGTGTGTGTGTGTGCGTGTGTGCTGGTATAGGCTGCACATTGAGTCACAGTCAGGTGTGTGTGTGTGTGTGCTGGTATAGACTCTGCATTGTGTCACGGTGAACCATGTGTGTGTGCTGGCATAGGGTGTACATTGAGTCACAGTGAGCCGTGTGGGTGTGTGCTGGTATAGTCTGAGCATTGAGTCACAGTGAGTTTGTGTGTTTGTGTGTATGTGCAGGTATGGAAGTTGCATTGAGTCACACTGAGCCGGGCATGTCTTGTGTGTGTGCGTATGTGCTGGTATAGACTCTGCATTGAGCTACAGTCAGGTATGTGTGTGTGTGTCTGTGTGTGTGTCTGTGTGTGTGCGCTCTTATAGGCTGAGCATCGAGTCACAGTGAGGTGTGTGTGTGTGCATGTGGGTGTGCATGTGCTAGTATAGGCTCTGCATTGAGTCATTGTGAGCTGTGTGTCTGTTTGTGTGTTTGTGCTGCTTTAGGCTCTGCATTGAGTCACAGTGAGCCATGTGTGTGTGTGCTGGTATAGATTGTGAACTGAGTCACAGCCGTGTGTGTGTGTGTGTTTTTTGGAATACACTGTGCATTAGGTCACAGTGAGCTGTGTGTGTTTGTGTGTGTACTGCTATAGGTCGTGCATTGAGTCACAGTGAGCTCTGTGTGTGTGTGTGTGTGCCAGTATAATCTAAGCATTGAGTCACAATGAGGGGAGTGTGTGTGTATGTGTGTGTGTGTGTGCTACTATAGGCTCTGCATTGAGTCACCGTGAGCTGTATGTGTGTGTTTGTGTGTGTGTGCTGGTATAGGCTGTGCATTGAGTCACAGTAGGCCGTGCATGTGTGTGGGTGTGTGTGTTAGTGTGTGCTGGTATAGGCTGAGCATTGAGTCACAGTGAGGTGTGTGTGTGTATTGTGGTATAGGCTGTGCATTGAGTCACAGTGAGGTGTGTGTGTGTGTCTGTGTGCAGCTATATACTGTGCATTGAGTCACAGTGAGCCGTGTTTGTGTGTGTGAGTGCTGGTATAAGCTGTACAGTGAGATGGGAGTGTGTGTGTGTTGGTAGAGACTGTGCACTGAATCCAGTGAGTCATGTGTGTTTTGTGTGTGCTGGAATAGACTGTGCATTTAGTCACAGTGAGCAGTTAGTGTGTGTCTGTGTGCTGAGAGAGACTGTGCATTGAGTCATGGTGAGCCATGCATCTGTGTGTTTTTGGAGTCTGTGTGCTGTCATGGGCTCTGCATTGAGCCAAAGGGAGGTGAATGTGTGTATGTGTGTGTGCTGTGATGGGCTGTGCATTGAGTCACAGGGAGAGTTGTGTGTGTGTATGTGTGCTGGTACAGGCTGTGCATTAAGTCACATTGCTCAGTGTGTGTGTGTGTGTGTGTGTGTGCTTTCATATAGGATGTGCATTAAGCCACAGTGAATCATGTGTTTCTGTGTGTGTGCTGGTATAGGCTGTGCCCTGCATCACATTGAGGTGGGTGTGTGCGTGTGCTGTACAGGCTGAGCACTGAGTCACATTGAGGTGTGACTGTGTGCTGCTATAGGCTGTGCATTGAGTCACAGTTAGCCATCTGTGTGTGTGAGAGCTGGTATAAGCTGTACATTGATTCACAGAGAGCCGTGTGTTTTTGTGTGTGTGTGTGCTGTTACTGGCTGTGCATAGTCACAGTGAGCCATGTATATGTGTGTGTGTGTGTGTTCTGGTATATGCTGTGAATTGATTAACAGGGAGCTGAGTGTGTGTGTGCTGGTATATGATGGGCACTGAGTCACACTGAGATGTGTGTGTGTGTGTGTGTTAGTGCTGTATAGGCTGAGCATTGAGTCACAATGATGTGTGTGTTTGCGCTGCTATAGGCTGTACATTGAGTCACAGTTAGCCGTGTATGTGTCTCTGTGTGCTGGTATTGGTTGTGCATTGAGTCACAGTGAGCTGTGTGTATGTTTGTGTGTGTGGTGGTATGGGCTGTGCATTGAGTCACAGTGAGCCATGTGTGTGTTGGTATATACTGTGCATTGAGTCACGGTGAGCCATGGATGTGTGGGTGTGTGTGCTGTATAGGCTGAGCATTGAGTCACAGTGAGGTGTGTGTGTGTGTGTGTGTGTGTTGGTATAGACTGTGTAATGAGTCACAGTGACCCCTGTGTCTGTGTGTGTGTGCTCGTATAGGTTGTGCATAGAGTCACAGTGTGCCGTGTGTGTGTGTGCTGGTATAAGCTGTGCATTGAGTAACAGTGATCCGTGTGTGTGTGTTTGCTTGTATAGGCTGTGTATTCTGCCACACACCCTTGTGTGTGTGTGTGTGTGTACTACTGTAGGCTGTGCTTTCAGTCACAGTGAGCCTTGTATGTGTGTGTGTGTGTGTGTGTGTGTGTGTGTGCTGGTATATACTGTGCATAGAGTCACAGTGAGCCGTGTGTGTGTGCTGATATAGGCTGTGCATTGAATCACAGGGAGCTGTGTGTGTGTGTGTCTTAGTGTGTGTTGGTATAGCCTGTGTATTAAGTCACAATGAGGTGTGCGTGTGTGTGTGTGTCTGTCTGGTATAGGCAGTGCATTGAGTAACAGTGACCCGTGTGTGTGTGTGTGTGTGTGTGTGTGTGTGTGTGTGTTTGTGCTGGAATGGGCTGTGCATTGAGTCACATTGAGCTGTGTTTCTGTTTCTGTTTGCTGGTATAGGCTGTGCATTGAGTCACAGTGAGCCGTGTATGTGTCTGTGTGTGCTGGTATTGGTTGTGCATTTAGTCACAGTGAGCTGTGTGTATGTTTGTGTGTGTGCTGGTATAGGCTGTGCACTGGGTCACAGTGAGTTGAGACTGTGTGTGTGTGTGTTGGTACAGACTGTGTACGGAGTCAAAATGACATGTCCGAGTGTGTGTGTGTTGGTATAGTCCTTACATTGAGTCACAGTGAACCATGCATGTGTGTGTGTGTTCTGGTATAGGTTGTGCATTGAGTCACAGTTAGCCGTGTGTGTGTTTGTGTGTGTGTGTGTGTGCTGGTATAGGATCTGCATTGACTCACTGAGGGCCATGTGTGTGTGTGCGTGTGTCTGTGTTCTGGTATAGGCTGTGCCATGAGTCACATTGAGCCGTGTGTGTGTGTGTGTGTGTGTGTTTGCTGGTACAAGATGTGCAGTCATCACAGTGAGCTGTGTATGTGTGTGTGCCTGTGTGTGTGTGTTGGTATAGGTTGTGCATCAAGTTACAGTGAGCCATGTGTATATGTGTGTGTGTGTGTTTGTGTGTGCTGATATGGACTGTGCATTGAGTCTCATTGACCCGTATGTGTGTGTGTGCTTTCATAGGCTGTGCATTGAGTCGCAGTGTGCTGCGTGTGTTTGTGTGTGTGCTGTTATGGGCTGTGCATTGAGTCACAGTGAGCAGTGTGTGTGTGTGTGTGTGTGTGCTTGTACAGGCTCTGCATTCATCACAGTGAGCTGTGTGTGTGTGTGTGTGTGTGTTGGTATAGGTTGTGTATGGAGTTACAGTGAGCCGTGTGTATATGTGTGGGTGTGTTATTTTGTGTGTGCTGATATGGGATGTACATTGAGTCTCATTGAGCCGTGTGTGTGTGTGTGTGTGTGTGTGTGTGTGCTGGTGTACGCTGTACATTGTGTCACAGTGACCCATGTGTGGGTGCATGTGCTGGTATAGACTGAGCATTGGCTCACAGTGAGGTGTGTGTGTCAGTGCACTGTATAAGCTGAGCATTGAGTTACAAGGAGGTGTGTGTGTGCAATGATATAGGCTCCGCTTTGAGTCACAGTGAGTTTTTTTGTGTGTGTGTGTGCTGGTATAAGCTGTTCCTTGTGTCACAGTGAGACTTGTATCTGTGTGTATGTGCTCATATAGGCTGTGCATTGAGTAACAGTGAGCCATGTGTGTGTGTGTTTGTGTGTCTGCTGTTACATGCCATGGATAGAGTCACAGTGAGCCGTGTGTGTGTGTGCTGGTTTAGGGGGTGCATTGAATCACAGTGAGCCGTGTGTGTGTGTCTGGGTGAGTGGTGGTATAGGCTGTGCATTGATTCACAGAAAGCCGTGTGTGTTTGTGTGTGTGCTGTCAGAGGCTGTGCATTAAGTCACCATGAGGCGTGTTTGTGTGTGCCAGTAAGGGCTGTGCATTGAGTCACAGTGAGAGGTGTGTGTGTTTGTGTTTGTGCTGGTATTGGCTATGGATTGAATCACACTGAGCCTTATGTGAGCACGGCTGTGCTTGTATGTACACAAGCTGCTGCAGCTGCTGACCTTCAACACTCCCTGAAAGGAGTTCAGGGTGGACATCAGGAATGAGGCACTCTGTGCTCTAGAAAATAACTAGGATAGCAGACCTTCAGATAGTTAGATATTTTCAGAAGACGATTTTATGAGCCCAATTCTTGCATCTCTTCATATCTAGAAAAGCACTAAAATCCTTCATGGTGATGTCTGCTCCTCTCCTGCTAGGTGACTAGCAGTAACCCTCATGAGACTAGCAGCAAACTTCTGCAAAAATATGTGCTTGATTGCATATACTCCCCCTTCACCAAAATCACATGTATACTGACTGAGCTTCCCCCCTACCTCCTTGAAGCAGTTTCTCAGAGGTATCTGAGATGCTGTCTCCTGGGCTATAGTCCTCATTTTGCCCCCCAAAAAACTTAATTCACAACTCTCACATTTACTCTCTTTCTTTTTTTTTTCATATCACAATCCTAGCACTGGTCAGATGTGGCACCCAATGAAGTTTTGATTACGAGAGTATATACCATGTCTTATGCAGTCATGATAAGGAGTCTGATAAAACGTCTGTCTATACTCAAAATTCTGCAATTTTTTTTTTTACTACTCTGTGATTCCAATCTCTTAAGATAGATGTGATATTGGGACATGTAAGAGATAGGGATAACAAATAATTATTATAAAGATTATAAGGATAGATTGACAATGATGCAAATAATGTACTCAAACGACTCAAGCAACCAAAAACCATGCAGAATATTAGCTATAAGAAAAGGCATAGTAAAAGGTATCCCAAGAAGAAGAAATCTCAGTCTTTAATGAGATTCACTATTGCCCCACAGATTGACACATCTTTTAAGTATGTTAATTACACTCAAAAAAGGAAGGAACTCCCGGGTAAACAGAAGCATAGTAAGAGGTACGCAAACAAAAAACAGATCCCTGTTGAGACTCATTTTACATTTTAAAGTGTAACTGACCTTTTGGTGCTGTCTTTGTGTATTTTGTGGGAAGGTGTAGTGACTTCAGATTAAAGCAAATTACATACAAATGCCTGATAATGTAAGACAATTAGAAGAATATAAGAATGGGCAGTGATTATAGATATTTGACCTGCAATATTGCTATAAACCCTTATTCTCAGAGAGTGAAATCTGAAACCCATAACACTGGAAGTATTTTAAGTAATTATACCTAATTATACTCTTGAATAGTAGGACCTGGCATGGAATTCACTTAACTTTTCATAAAGATGCAAAAATCACAACCGAAATTATATCACAGGGCATTTTCTCCACTGTTAGTATTGTTGAAAATATTTTAAAACATGAGACCCAGTGAATTCTTGCCTTTGTTTATGCAAATAAGGAATTGTTATTAAGAGAAATGAATAACAGGGTAACACTCTAAACTGGAGAGAAAGGGGCAAGGAAACTGTTTTGGCTTGATAAAGAAGATGGGAAATCTTCAGAGTGCTGTGAAAGGAGGTTACACATCTAGCCTCCAGGATTCCAGGCTATATCATAGGTAACATGGACACTTGATGTAGAACTTGAAGACAGGCTATAACCTCACAAATGAGGCTGAGTATCACTCCTATTTTATTTTATTTTATATTTATTTATTCATTTGGCTGTGTCAGGTCTTAGTTGCAGCAAGCGGGATCTTTCATTGTGGTGCTCGGCCTCTCTAGTTGTGGCCTGCAGTCTCAGTAGCTGTGGTGCAAGGGCTTAGTTGCCCTGTGGCATTTGTGATCTTAGTTCCCTGACCAGGGATTGAACCCACATCCCCTGTATTGGAAGGCAGATTCTTAAACACTGGATCACCAGGGAAGTCCCCACTTGTATTTTAGAATCAGATGCTCTATACTTTATAAAAACAATTCAATCCTTTACACCTTTTTACTTCGTAATTAGTAATTGTTAGGGTTTTAAAATTTTTTTCAAGTTTTGGAAAATGTCTCTAGACATCTTAAGATTATCCAGCACAGCATTTTCTATTAAGAAATACAGAAGTGTATACTTAGGCAGGACTGAATCTTTCTTCTGTGAAGTCTTCCCATATGCTGACAATACTAATGTTCTGAACCAATAACCAGGAAATATATATCAGGGAAATACAATTACATACTGTCCAGGAATAGCACAACTCACACAGAATAGATGACACCTCCAGAAGCCAGAAGGGAAGCCAGAAGGGAAGGTGTTTGGAAGTCATATTTATTTTTTCTGGGAAGGTATATTTTTCAGCTGCTTGCTGAATGTTGTTAACTTTATGTAAAAATAGCAGCAGCATTAAGTATTGCCAGGAACTGTTCTAAATGTTTCACATGTATAAGCTCATCTCATTCTCATAATATATCTGTAAAGAAGATACTGTTTTCCCCATTTTACAGGTAAGGAAACAAATGGACAGAAAAGTTACCAAAACATTTTCTACATCACAGAGCAAATTAGTGGTTTTGCTACTGAAGAAAGTTCCTGTGCCCAATGCACAGTGAGACCAAATAAACTGAAACACTGCAGTTTGGAGCAGAGAAAGGCTTCCTGCAGGGCCAAGAAAGGAGAACAGGCAGCTTGTGCTCAAAAATGCCGAACTCCCTGATGGTTTTGAGGAAAAGTTTTAGGCAAATTTGAGGTGAAAGCTGCAGGGTGTGTGACTTTCTTCTGATTGATTGGTGGTTAAGTTAACAGGTGATGTTCCAGGAATATTGTGCTCAGTGTGAATTTACCATCCTCCACCTGGGTGAAGAAGAACTCAGAGATAGTGTTACGTATGTCCTTTGAGGAGGAGCCAGGGCGCTGCCCCATCCTGTACCTTTGTTTTTGCATTCACTCCTTTCCCTGATTAACAAGTGTTTGAATCTATCCCACTGGAGCTCAGGAAAGGTCTAGGAGGCTGAATGAGGCCTATTTTCTACAAACAAGAAACAGAGGACATGGAAAGGATTTGCACCCAGGAGTTACATACAGTCCTGCTTGATATCAGTTGAGCACAGGAATTCAAGCATGGGCAGAATAATTTCAGGACCTTTACAGTTCATCATTTAGCCTTGTGCCCAGTGTTGCTCAAACACTTTCAGTTCAACAGTGCCAGCAAAATTTATCATTTTCTCCAAAGCTACTTCCTCTTTTAGTCATTATCTCAGATGACGGCTTCATCTTCACCAATACCCAGGCTCAGAACCTTGTACTGATTTTTTTAAACTATGCTTCTCTTATTTCATATCCACTAACCACAAATAATTTCCTCCTTTATCATCATATGAATATCAAGTTAGTCTCCTTGTCTCATTGTTTAGCTCAGGACTTTATTTAACTTGACATTTATGAGCAGCTTCCTTCCCACCCCCATATACTGTTTTAAAACAGTATAAGTGTTTATGAGTTCCTTTTGTGTATATTCTTCAAATAATTCCATCATTACTCAACAGTGTGCTTGATTTCCTGAGAACCTCCTTATTGCTCTTTCTGACTCATATCTACCTCCTTTATCTCACTCTTTACATTTCTGGCAGAGTTTTTTCTTAACACAAATCTCACTGTGAAACCACACAATTCAGATGGGACTCAAATCCATCCAAAAGTCAGATTGGGGCTTGAAACCAAGGTCTTTTAATTAGAATCACTCACCTGGTGTCAATATTTACTGAAGCTTAGGTCCTTTATGTCTCATCACAGAAGGAATTCAGTGAGAAGCAAAGTGATAAGCAAGAAGCAGATTTGTTAGCATAGGATGATTGTGAGACATACAAGCGGGCAGGCAAGGGGGCTCTGCCCTGAAAACTATGTGGGAAAGCAGCTTTATTTATGGAGATACACACTCTGTAGGCAGAGTCCATGGCATCTGAGAAGGTGAGAGATCCTGGGAGATACACATTCCATAAGCAGAATGCAAAATATCTCAAAAAGTGAGAGAGACCCCAAATTATTCAATGGTTAGTTTTTATGGGCTGGGTAATTTCATAGCCTAAGGAGTGGGAGGATTTTTCCAACTATTTTGGGGAAGGGGTGGGGATTTCCAGGAATTGGGCCACCTCCTACTTTTTGACCTTTTATGGTTGGCCTCAGAACTATCCTGGTGCCTGTGGGTGTGTCATTTAGATGTTGATATGTTACAATGAGTGTATGATGAGGCTCAAGGTCCACTGGAAGTCGAATCATCCACCATCTTGGGCCTAATCGGTTCTAACCAGTTATGTAGTATCCTCAACAGCTATATCAGTCTTTAAGGGTTGTGCCCTGCCCCCTTCCCTTCTGTTTCATTTCTACCACATTACTACTAGAAAACCTTTGATATGGCCCACAACATTCAAGATAATTCAAGATCTGGCTCCAAAAGAGCTCTTTGATTTTTTTTTCTATACTCTGATCATTTGCCATCCCTCTTGTCCACCTTGTCACCAACTGGTACATCTACTACCATCGTTGCTGTTTCACATCACCTGTTCTGGACTGCTCAGTTTTTCTTGGAACACTCAGCATTTTCCTACCTGTATACTTTGTTCCCCTGCACAAAAGATACTATGTTCTTGCCTCTCAAATTCCTACAAAGTCTTCAACATTCACACACACTTTCCCTTCTCTGTGCTCCCACAGTCCTTCTGTATTTTTTTAAAATAAATTTATTTATTTATTTATTTATGGCTGTGTTGGGTCTTTGTTGCTGCGTGTGGGCTTTCTCTAGTTGCGGCGAGCGGGGGCTGCTCTTGGTTGTGGTGTGTGGGCTTCTAATTGCAGTGGCTTCTCTTGCTGTGGAGCATGGGCTCTAGGTGCATGGTCTCAGTAGTTGTGGCTCACAGGCTCTACATTGTGGCACATGGGGTTAGTTGCTCTGTGGCATGTGGGATCTTCCCAGACCAGGGCTCAAACCTATGTTCCCTGCATTGGCAGGCAGATTCTTAACCACTGAGCCACCAGGGAAGCCCCTCTTTGGTTTTTAAGTAGTCTTTATTTGTAAAACACTTTAGATTAACAGAAAAAAAGTGACAAGTTCATATGGGAAGTTTCCATATGCCCCCTCAGTCAGCTTCTCCTAATACAAACATCTTACATTAGATTGTAATTTGTTACAATTAATAAACCAAATGTTGAGGCATTACTATTAACTAAAGACCATGGTTTCTTTAGATTTTCTTAGTATTTTACCTACCATATTTACTGTTCCAGAATTCTAGTCAGGGTGCCACATTACAGGTCTTCTTAGGCTCATCTTGTTTATGGCAGTTTCTCAAACCTTTACAGTTTTGAAGGGTATTGGTAAGAATATTGTAAGATGCCCCTCTAATGGAATTTGCCTAATGATTTTTTCATTATTAAACTGGGGATATGGGTTTTATGGAGGAAGATCATGGAGTGGTACCATTTTTATCCCATCATATGAAGGGGCCATGTTATCAACATGCTGCTAACTTGTATCATTTGGCTGAGGTGATATTTTACAAGTTTCTCCAGTGCAAAATTACTCTTCCCTCCATTTCACTGTACTCTTTGGAAGCAGATATCTACATAATTTCTTTCAAATTCTATGCAAAGTAAATCTGTCTATTCTCCCATTTATTTATTCAATCATTTATTTCAATAAATCATTTACATCAGACTCAGATATATTTATTTCACTTTGAGTTCTAATCAAATTCTATTTAATAGTTTCACTGCTGATTGTTCCAATTTTGGCCATTGAGAGCTCTATCAACTTGTTCCTGCATCCTTTTCATAGTCCCCTATCCATGTGGATTGACTGATTTTTGAGAAATTCCTTATTTCCTTATATATTTGCTGCCCCAGTCCTAGAATCAGCTATTCCTCCAAGGAACCCCTGTTTCTTTTATAGGAAAATGGTATTAGAAACTAAGGTCTAGGTGCCAGTTGTGCTCATGACCAGATAGCTGATGAAACATTATTTCTGGGTGTGTCTGTGAGAACATTTCTGGAATAGATTGCCATTAGAGTTGGAGAACTGTGTTAAGCATATGGCTGTCCCCAGTATGCGTAGGTATCATCTAATCCATTGAGAGTCCAAATACCATAAAAAGGCAGAGAAAGGGCAAAGTTATTCTTCCACCATATGTAGAATCTAAAACACAACACAAATGAAACCATCTATGAAACAGAAAGAGACTCACAGACACAGAGAAGAGGCTTATGGTTGCCAAGCGGGAGGGGCTGGGGGGAGGGAAGGATTGGGAGTTTGGGATTAGCAGAGGCAAACTAGTATATACAGAATGGGTAAACAACAAGAACCTTTTGCATAGCACAGGGAACTATATTCAACAACCTGTGATAAACCATAATGGAAAAGAATAGGAAAAAGAACATATATGTATGTTATATATCTGAATCATTTTGCCGTATAGCAGAAATTAACACAATGCTGTAAATCAACTACACTTCAATTTTAAAAAATGGATTTAACCACAGAGGAAGAGAAATACAGTATGATTTCAGTTATATGTGGAATTTAAAAAAAACAAAACAAAAAAGAAACAGACTCATAGAGACAGAGAACAAACTGGTGGTCACCAGAGGGGAGATGTGGAGGTGGGTATGATTGAAATAGGTGAAGCAGATCAAGAGGTACAAACTTTAGTTTGAACAGTTCTAAAACAAATAAGCCACAGGGATGTAACATACAGCATAAGAAATATGGTCAATAATATTGGAGCAACTTTGTATGGGGACAGATGGTCACTAGACTTATAGTGGTGGTCATTTCATAAATGTATACAAATGTCAAATCACTATGTTGTATACCTGAAAATAAATTATATTGTAGGTCAACTATACTTCAGATAAATAAATTAATAAATAAGCAAGTAAATAAGAGGGGAAAAAATCCTATATTAGAAAAGAAGAAAAATTTGGAATCAGTGATCTATATTTTCAGCTTAAGAATCTAGAAAATATTTAGAAACACTCATTAGAAAATATTCTTAAACCACTAAAAAACTCTCCTCTGTAAAACAGAAATTCTCAAGACTTTCCTAAACGTACAACACTCACAAAGAATGGGCAGATTTAGCCAATACCTGATAGAAAACAGCAAATGAGGCTCAATTCTGCTCCCTTTAGTGCTAAGGAAAATATTTCATCAAAACAAGGTGCACCTTGGGACTTCCCTGGTGGTGCAGTGGTTAAGAATCCACCTGCCAGTGCAGGAGACACGGCTTCGAGCCCTGGTCTGGGAAGATCCCACGTGCCTTGGGGCAGCTAAGCCTGTGCGTCACAATTACTGAGCCTGTGTGACAAAATTACTGAAGCCCACACGCCTAGAGCCTGTGCTCTGCAACGAGAAGCCACCGCAATGAGAAGCCCGTGTTCTCTGCAATTAGAGAAAGCCCGCATGCAGCAACAAGACCCAATGCAGCCAAAAATAAATAAAATAAATTTTAAAAACCCAAAAAACGAGAGGCACCATGACTTCCCCAGCAGTCCAGTGGTTAAGAATCCACGCTTCCTTTGCAGGGGGCACAGGTTCCATCACTGGTCGGGGAAATAAGATCCTGCGTGCCATGGTGTGGCCAAAAAAAAAAAAGATGCACCACTAAGAACCAACTTTGCTTACTAAACTCATACACAATCAATTATTAGATATATTTCAGGGATATTATATTTAAGGGATTAAATATCAATCTTGTGAAAACCAGAAATTTTCTCAGTATACACCCCCTTTTGTCAATAACCCATGTTCTGATACACGCTATCTTTTTATATCTGAATTAGAAGCTTTTCTGTTTTTTCCTCATCTTGCTTATTTTTCTACAGGCTCAGCCAAATGTAGAAGCCCTATTGTTTTCACTTAATTGTTAACTAAAAGCTGGCCATTTCAGAGGTTTTTGATGAAATACATGAAAATTAAATTGTAGTCAAATCATCAGTGCAGATTTTTCAAGCAAGTTTTCTTGAAATGTTTATGTCATGAACTCCAGTTTTCTTTTCGAATACCTTATAATTAAAACATCAAGCAAAATTTCAACTCTGTAATTGTTAGGCTTCACGCGTAGGATTATTCAACTGTCCCTTGACTCCATTTTTGGCTGTAAAACCATTTTCCTGTAGAATGAAGCATGGCAACTGTTTTAGATGATGTTCGTCATCCAGGTAGATCATGAAAATTATTCATTTTTCTATTTCTTTTCAACAATGTAGGTGTAAAAATTATTTACCTTTAGCACATTTTTGTAATTATATAAAGAGTTTAAACATACATTGAATGACTATTTTTTTTTTTGAATGACTATTTTTTACGCCTCTGATGCTTAAAATCTGAAGAGTTGGTTTTGAACTGTATGAAGGAGGGACACCTAGGGAATGTTTAAAGATACCCAATTTCTGCCACTCCTAGAAACTGAGACCATAAATGTCGCATAAGGCCCACGAACCTATAAGTAACACAATAACTATAGGTGGGTTGAAGAACCACCATGTAATTCAAAAAATTTTGTTTTGGCAAATTTAAAATATTGAGAACTGGAGAGTTCACTGGCAGTCCAGTGGTTAGGACTTGGCACTTTCACTGCCAAGACCCGGGTTCAATCCCTGGTGGGAGAACAAAGATCCCACAAGCCATGTGGCACAGCCAAAAAAAAGAAAAGTACAGTTGTCATGATTTAATAGTGTTCTTCAGGGTGTTAAATACTGAGATCAGCAGTACTGTGAATTCCAAAAAACTCTGACTTGAGGATTCCTAACTCAACTTCCAAGAGCATGATTTTTCTTTCTTTCTTTCTCTTTCTTATCTTTGGCTGCATTGGGTCTTCACTGCTGCGTGTAGACTTTCTCTAGTTGCAGAGAGCGGGGGCTACTCTTCGTTGCAGTGAGTGGGCTTCTCATTGTGGTGGCTTCTCTTGTTGTGGAGCACGGGCTCTAGGCATGTGGGCTTCAGTAGTTGTGGTGCACAGGCTCAGTAGTTGTGGTGCACGGGCTTAGTTGCTCTGCGGCATGTGGGATCTTCCCGGACCAGGTTTGAACCCATGTCCCCTGCATTGGCAGGCGGATTCTTAACCACTGTACCACCAGGGAAGTCTGTGAAGAGTATGATTTTTTAAAATAAAATCTTACTTTTACAAGTAAGGCCTAGCAGGCATTTCTCTTAATCTTGTTATAGTAAGAGACATTCTTGACTAAAACTGTAAATAAAAGGAGGTGTTTAAAATAGTTCATATATCATGTCATTTTCTGTACCACTATCTTGTACAGTATCAAGAATATTTCCTGTGTTTGACATGGTAAAGAGATCAGAATATGGTACTGCAAAATGTGCCACTGTGGCATGAGGATTATTTTGAGTTGAAGGCAACTGAGCAAAGGAAAGCATAGGCTGAGCTCTCTCACCTTTCACTGTCTGCCTTCAAACAGAACGTAAATATCCCTCGTGACAGTGTCCCTGCAACATTCCCTCACACTTATCACTGGAGATGAATTGTCACTAAGTCTACCCAAAAAATCTTACTGAGGAGTCAATTTCCTGTAAGTACTTTACATATACTTTCTTACTTTATTCTCAAGAGTAGCCCGTTTTGGGGAGTGGGGTGTTCTACTATTATTCCCATTTTACAGGTAACAGAAGTTGGACTTGAATAGACTAAAGATTCCATAGCCATAGTGATACAGCTGGGATTTGAATCAAACTCTAGCATTCTAGGGTAAGAAAAAAAATCTCAGAAGTTCTTTGTTATCATAGTTTTGGTCACTCAAGGCATACTTGAATGAGTTAATGTTTTCAACCAAACAATAATTTGATTTACTACAATGTCATTTGGAAATCTGTCTGGTTACATATCAGCACTTATTTTTCTAGTTTCTTTCTTTAAAGGCCTTCAAAAAGAGTAACTCCAGCAAGTTCACTTTGGGTTTCCTTAAGGACTATGAGGAAGTCTTTTCTGTGTGTTAAGAAGTGACTTTTATAGCTAACACTTTAGAGGCCCAACCCTGCCTGCAGAGTACAATTCCCTAAGGAGCTAAGAAAGAAAAAAAGGAGCAACTGATAGAGGCAGTGAAGAGAGTGAGAGCAGGAGTGAAGAGTGGAAGGAATGAAGAAAAGAGGGAAGGAAGGGAGGGAGACAGAGAGAAAGAAAAGGAAGGAAGGAAGGGAAACAAAAAGTATCATACTAAAACCAATTACATCTAAATTTTAATTTCTGAGGGTTGGGTCCAGGTTTGTGTATGGTTTCAAAGCTCCCAAGTGTAGCCAGTGTTAAGAACCAAAGATTAGCCCAGTAATTCTCAATCTTGGCAGCATACTGGATTAATAATCTGGGAAGTGTAAAAAAAAAAAAAAAAAAAATCCTGATGTCAGGGCCAAGTACTAGAGATTGACATTTAATTTGTGTATGGCCTACAACACACTGAATTTTTTTAAAGCTCCTCAGGACATTCTAATGTGTAGCCATTATTTGAAAACCATGATCTAAAGCTCATATTTTATAAGTACTGTTTTACTTAAATATTGCTACATAAATTATCCTCAAAGCTAGTGGGTTAAACCAACAAACATTTCTGATTATCAACATTTTTGAGTCAGGAATATGAAAGTAGCTTATTCAGGAGATTCTGATTTAAAGTTGCAGTCATCTAAAGGCTACATTGATAGGATCTACTTCCATGGTGACTTATGTGGCAAATTGGTGCTTATTGTGCCTCACTTGCAAACCAAGTAGACCTATCCATAGGGTTGCTTAAGAGTCCTCAGAATGCAGTAGCAATTCAAGAAAGAAAAAGCAGAAGTAGCAGTGACTTTTATTACCTAATCTGGAAGTCACACCTTGCCACTTTAGCCACATTCTATTTGTTAGAAGGTATGCTGGTTAATTTATGTGTCAACTTAAGCCACATCTGTTTCGTCAAAGTATTTGGAGTGTGTCTTTGAAGGTGTTACTAGGTGAAATTAACATTTGAAAAACAGATTGTTCTATTCACAATGAGTGAGCTCTGTCCGCTGAGTTGAAGACGTGACTGTATCCTAAGAGTAGAACAAAAAGGCTGATTAAGAGGGAACTCCTCTTGCCTGTTTGAGCTGGGATTTTGACCCTTTTGGCCTTGGGACTCAAAGCTGCTGTTTCAAACTGGCCCTTAGACCACTGGTTCTCCTGTTTCTTGGGTCTTTGGATTCTGACTGGAACTACATGGCTCTCCTGGGTCTCCAGCTTGGTGACAGGAGATTTGTTAGGGACTCTTTGACTGAAACCGCCAGCCTTGGCCAGGCAGCATGGTGACAGCTGCTTGCCTGAGTTGTCTCACAGCAGGAGGTCCTGATGAGGAATGCGGTGCTGCTGCCAAAAAGTAACCTGGAGAATTTGGGATAGGCTGAAAGGAGGGAGGAGATGCCAGCCCATATGTCCTGCCAACCTCTCAGAACCCTCACGCTGGAATTCCGTCTTCCCAGAGAGATGCACACGTGTGCCACTAGAAAGGATCCTGAGTCAGACCCACTATAGGCCGAGCAAGATGACTGCCCAGACACAAGCCAGAAACTAACTTTATCACCATAAAACCCGAGATTGTGAGCATTTCTTCTGGGTTCCCTCACCCTGCTGCTCTCCACCCAGGTGCCCCTTCCCAATAAAGTCTCTTGCTTTGTCAGCACATGTGTCTCCTCAGACAATTCATTTCTGAGTGTTAGACAAGAGCCCACTCTCAGGCCATGGAAGGGGTCCCCTTTCCTGCAACAACTGGGATGTGGCCTCTGTGTACCAATCATAATATTCCATAAACAAAATAGTATAATTAATATGAATCTCTACAGGGGATGAAAAAAGAAAGGAAAAGAGGAAGGAAGGAAGGAAGAAAGGGAGGGAGGGAGGAAGGATATACAGGAAAACTCCAGTTTTACCTTTCAGGGCCATTCACTATAGAACTTTCTTTCTTTGTATTAATTCTTCATGAATGACTTCACAACAAGATTAGTGAATTCACCCATATGCCCCAGAAAGAGCCCTAGGGGTCACCTATAAGTGCCCAAGACCATATATCTAACGTTGGATCTGGAGAGATTATTCTAGCCAACAGCTATCTTTGGCTGAGAAACCTCATGGTGGGGAAAATGCATTCTAATCAAATCAAAAACAGGCTCTGACTGAGCTGAACTTCAGTAAACAAAAGTTTAACAAGCTTTCAAAGTAAAATGATGTAACCATTACGGAAAACAGTGGGACTTCCCTGGTGGCGCAGTGGTTAGGAATCCGCCTGCCAATGCAGGGGACATGGGTTCGAGCCCTGGTTCAGGAAGATTCCACATGCCGCGGAGCAACAAAGCCTGTGCACCACAACTACTGATCCTGCGCTCTAGAGCCCGCAAACCAGAACCACTGAAGCCCACGCACCTACAGCCCCTGCTCCACAACAAGAGAAGCCACCACAATGAGAAGCCCATGCACCGCAACGAAGAGTACAGCCCAGCTGCCGCAACTGCAGAAAGCCCATGCACAGCAACGAAGATCCAACGCAGCCGAAAATAAAGAAATAAAATAAATAAATTTAAAAATAAAAAAAGAGAATAGAGTCCTGAAAAAAATTAAAACTACAACTACCATACCATCTAGCAATTTCAGTTCTGGGTATATATTCAAGAGAATTTTTTTCAGAGACTTGAACAGAAATTCAGGTATTTACACACCCATGTTCACAGCAGCACTATTCACAGCAGCCAAAAGGTGAAAGGCAACTCAACTATTCATCAATAAGTTGGTAATATGTTCATACAATGGGATATATTCATACAATGGAATATTGTTCATCTCTGAAAAGGAAATCCTATAATTTGCTACAGCATGGATGAACCTTGAAGACATTATGTAAATAAGGCCTTCACAAAAAGACAAATAATGTATGATTCCACTTATATGAGGTGACTAGAGTAGCCAAATTCATAGACAGAAAGTAGAAAAGTTTCCAGGGTATTGCTTGTGGGGTAAAGGGGAGTTGGTTATTTTGGAGAAAAAGGGATGGATAATGATGTGCCCAGAACTGCATCTCCACAATAGATAGAATTTAAACACTGGATTATTGATAAGAAATTGAGGAAAGAAAAAGTGACACTAGAATATGAGGAAGAGAGAAAAAAGAAGGGAATGGGAGAGGGAAGACCAGAAAGTTGGGAGATGAAGAGCGAGCTGAGAAGAGGCACAGAGTAGAACGTAGACAGACTCTTGACTGTGGGAGGGCCTCAATTCCATGAGAAACTTACTTTTATCCCCACGCCTAAGATACTCCTAACCACACACAGCCCAATCCTTGACAGTTGAGTCCAGAGGATCCTTATATAATGACATGTTTCTAGCCTCTATTTTCTTGCACCTTCCTCTGGATCCATTTCAGCTTACCCCTTTCTCTAACAGTGAAATGTGCATTTCTCAGTGTGGCATTAAAGAACTCTGCAGGGAGTTCCCTGGTGGTCCAGTGGTTAGGACTCCGTGCTCCCAATGCAGGGAGCCAGGGTTCGATCCCTGGTCAGGGAACTAGATCCTGCACGCATGCCTCAACGAAGAGCCCATATGGTGCAACCGAGACCCGGCGCAGCCAAAACAAACAAACACTCTGCAGAGACCTGGATATTCTGTCCCTTATTTTGCCCCCCAAATTCTATGTGGTAAATTGACAACTTAACTCATACTTTAACTCTGGTGGGAGACTGAAAGGATACTTTCTGAAGCCTCCCTTAGATCTCCTGGGATAGCTTTTACTGGTTTGCAGTGCTTGTACACAGAAGCTGAAGGCTCTGCTAATCAGTCACATCTGTAAATTTCTACAGAGGATTGCCCTTGGTGATTACACTAAACTGAAAGTTTCTGGGAACTATACAACCCTGATCCCTTATATCCTCTAAGCAATGATTAAGTATGTAGGAGTATTCAAGTTCTTATCCCTTGAAGCAAGGCAAGACAGTTTGTGAGGTATAATTTACGCTTCAAAGCTCCTCCTG
The DNA here is from genome assembly GCF_028021215.1 of Eschrichtius robustus. NCBI lineage: Eukaryota > Metazoa > Chordata > Mammalia > Artiodactyla > Eschrichtiidae > Eschrichtius > Eschrichtius robustus. The sequence goes on along the minus strand of NW_027175154.1, from coordinate 531,637 downwards.
GGATCAAGCTGAGGCTAGCCTTCTGAACCCATGTCCCAGCTGGCTTTTTCTGGTTTCCCGTTTCCGCTTCTCATTCTCTTTCAGGTTCCTCTGGAGAGTCATTTGTTAAGAATTGCATGTTGACCTCTGCGTTTAGATAATGCTGTCTGTGGCAGGGGTCTTCCCCACCTCTGCAAACCTAAGGACTTCAGTCCTGCATGTACATATACACACAAAATACTTAATTTGTTTAGCTCTCAATTTTCACTCTCAGAAAACAGTGTAGTGATTACAGGTTTACTTCTCCCTGAGAGCAACCTAATGAATGTTTTCTTCACTCAACATAAAAAGACTGAGACCAAGGACAGTTTGTCTTGAAGTTCCAGTGGAAAGGAGTCACACATGCTGCAGCTAAAGGGCTACAGAGAAAGGCCTTTGGGACCTTACAGTCACTTGCATAGCAGGAAAAATGTTTTAAAATAGCACACTGTCTATGGATTGTCACACTGAAGCTGAACTAGCAGAATATATATTCTGGTGATCCCTCTGCCAGATAACAGCTGTGTTAGTTCAAACTACTATGACACAGAATGCATTACTTAACAATAGACATTTATTTCTCACAGTTTTTGAGGCTGGAACTCTCACATAACAGTGCCAGCATGGTCTGCATTGGTGAAGGCCATATTCTTGATTTACAGATGGATGCCTTCTTGCCACCCTGTGCCCACATAGTGGAGAGGGAGCTGACTCTTTCACATTTTTTCTTACATTTCTTCTCCCATTCCCGAGGGCTCTACCTTCATCACCTGATCACCTCCCAAAGATCCTACCTGCTAATACCATATCATTACGGGAGCACTGTACATCTTTAAATCTGGCTATGGGTCTTTTAAATGGGGGCTAGAAGAATCCTCTCTGGCATTGTGACATAGTTTGTTGCGAACAGAAAGTGCCAGGGAGCTAATAACCCAGGGCTGATACTTGCCCAATTCACACTGGAATCCAGTGGACAAATACTTTTCTCTTCCTTGTAGGAAGACAATCCTGAGGCCCATTCTACAAGCTTCTCAGAAAGATCACAGGGACACCGAACACTAGTTACCCATAGTAACTAGTAATGGACTGAATTTTCCTCTTGTCTCTTTAACACTTACTTGTACCTCACTTTTTCCCTTGGAATCACAACATAAAATAATCTGCACACAAATTAAGCTGTTTTTTGGGAGAGGCTAGCTACTAATTGGGCCCCATCACTTTCAGTTAAAGTATATAAACCACTCCCCAAAAACACCACCTGTTTTTCTCCCTTCCCACGCTGCCTTTTTTCTGCTTTAGATATTATGAATATTTTTCCAGATTATTAAATACCCTTCTAGGACTTCCCTATTGGCACAGTGGTTAAGAATCCGCCTGCCAGTGCCAAGGACATGGGTTCAAGCCCTTGTCTGGGAAGATCCCACATACCGTGGAGCAATTAATCCTGTGTGCCACAACTACTGAGGCTGCCCTAGAGCCCAAGAGCCACAACTACTGAGCCCACTTACTGCAACAACTGAAGCCTGTGTGCCTAGAGCCCATGCTCCACAACAAGAGAAGCCACCGCAATGAGAAGCCCATGCTCCACAATGAAGAGTAGCCCCCGCTCGCCGCAACTAGAGAAAGCCCGCACGCAGCAACGAAGATCCACAGTCAAAACTAAATATAAATTTATATAAAAAATATGCTTCTACAATGTCAATGACTAAAATGGTCTCATAATGAATAGGTTAATTTAAGGATGATTAGAGATCATACCCCAATTTTAAGCATCAAATGAGCAAGTCTGAAAGAATTAGTTTATAATAAACTTCCACATGGAGGCATGTCTTATATCATGAACATGTTAGGATTTCCAGAAGTTATGTATAATTCCAATCCTAATTTTGATTTCCCTAGGACTGTCTTCTGAGAAACTCTCATGGTGATCTAATGTTCCACATGTATTTAATTCATTACTGACGTCCTGATGTACAAAAAGACAGCAGCTACTGAAACAGGGAAGAGTCAATTCTTACTCTATGTTGGATCTGTTTTACTTTTTTTTGGGGGGGGGGTGGGCTGTGTTGGGTCTTTGTTTCTGTGTGAGGGCTTTCTCTAGTTGTGGCAAGCAGGGGCCACTTTTCATCGCGGTGCGCAGGCCTCTCACTACCGCGGCCCCTCCCATTGTGGAGCACAGGCTCTAGATGCGCAGGCTCAGTAGTTGTGGCTCACGGGCCCAGCCGCTCCGCAGCATGTGGGATCTTCCTGGACCTCTGCATTGGCAGGCAGATTCTCAACCACTGCGCCACCAGGGAAGCCCCATTTGCTTTTGTTATAATCACTGTCTACAGCTGTAAGCATCCTGCCTTACGGAACTCTGCCCCTCTGCCTGAATGTTAAAGTGCCTTTGTTCAGCTCACAGTGACACTCTGACCCTGCCCACCTGTGAATGGCTATAGAAAAGAAGAAATTAACACATCCCCTCTTATTTTGCAAGACAAATGGCTTTTTAACTTTACTTCCTCACCTCCTCTCCCTCTCTGTGCTATAGAAGAAACTGGCATCCAGATCCCAATATGGAGTTTCAGGGACCCTAGTTTGCCATCTTCTTGGTCTGCCAGCTTTCCGAATAAAGTCGTATTCCTTGCCTCAACACCTTGTCTCCTGATTTATTGGCCTGTAACAAGTTTGGCTTAGCCAGCTAGGAGCCTTGCTGCTTGTGGCTAGCTGGTCCTGGTCAGGCGATACTGGGGCAAGGCCCTAACAGCTGCTGGGACCATGTGTCCTGAGGATCTTCCCTTCAAAATTCCCTGAAGCAGCACTGGCTACCCCAGCCCTTTGCAGTTGAAGTAACTGACAAAATTTCCTGTTACAGAAAACCTAGAATACATTGATTATATATATATAATGGTACCTATATTGAGTAGTGGAAATAAGTACCTTCTCTTTTAATCACTTTATTTTTTCTTTGTATAATTCCAGTTAGAGGTCTTTTGTAAAAAAAATTTCCTATCAATTCAATTAAAGTACCATCAAACTTGTGTTAATTCTTATAAATACACTCAACTTTCCTTATTTGTAGATTCTGTATTTCAAATTTATAACTCGTCTACTCAATAAAATTTATTTATAACCTCAAAATCAATACTCTTGGGCTTCCCTGGTAGTGCAGTGGTTGGGAATCAACCTGCCAGTGCAGGGGATACGGGTTTGAGCCCTGGTCCAGAAGATCCCACATGCTGTGGAGGAGCTAAGTCCATGAGCCACAACTACTGAGCCTGCGCTCTAGAGCCCGCCAACCACAGCTACTGAAGCCCGTGCGCCTAGAGCCCGTGCTCCACAACAAGAGAAGCCACAGCAATGAGAAGCCCATGCACCGCAACGAAGAGTAGCCCCTGCTCGCCACAACTAGAAAAAGCCTACGCACATCAGTGAAGACCCATAGCAGCCAAAAATAAATAAATAAAATAAATAAATTTTTTAAAAAACCCATGGTCCTGTGGCTATTCACAGTCATCACAGAGCAGCAAAAATTTTTATGCATCTGATATTAATGTTCCCAGATAAAGGCGGGTGACGATCTGCCTTTATATTTCCCCTGCCATACTATAAAAAGGAGTCATTTTTGGGGTACTGAGTGGCATATTCTATTCTTCTTTTCTGATTTTTGGTTATGATTCCGCTATTTAAAATAGATCCCAAGTAAAGTGTTTTAAATGCTGTGTAGTGTTCTTAAACACAAGAGGGCCGTGCCACTTTGAGAACTTACGTTTTCAATAAGCATCATTCAGACGTGAATCTTATAGTTCTGCTGCCCTTGAGTTCAATGTCAATCAAAAATATATATTAAATAAAGTATCTTTGAACAGAAACACATATGAAAGAAGATTATGTATTGATGGGTTCAAAAATACAACCAGAGGCTTGCAGGGTCCTAACCCAGTACTTCCTGTACATCAGCATTTAACTCAGTGCTCATGGCAACTCTTTCTAACATAACTACTGTTAAGTAACAAGGACTGACCACAGAAATATGCCCAAAGCACAAGACTACTTACTTTAGGAAATTTAAAAATTAACAATACTTAATTGTTTTTCTTTTCTGTAATTCCTGTGTGGTAAAGGGCAAAAAGCAAATCATTTTCAACACAAAAACTCAACGTGTCTGAACTGTTGAATTCAGTGCATGTCAAGGCATGCTATACAAAAAATTAATTTTATTGCAGTCTGTAAAAAGAAAACAAAAGAGGAACAAGAAACAAAAACACAACACAGGACAAAAGTCTTCTTAAATCAAATTCTATTTGTGTGAATTCAGCAAAATAATTTCTATAAAACAAAACAGCAATATATTTAAATAGTATTGGATGGGCTGTATTTGTTTGCAGGGATATTTGGTTTTTAGATAGGTTCCAAAATATTACACACATTCAAAAGTTACCAATTTTTTTTTAAATTTTATTATTTATTTATTATGTTTATTTTTGGCTGTGTTGGGTCTTCGTTTCTGTGCGAGGGCTTTCTCCAGTTGCGGCGAGTGGGGGCCACTCTTCATCGCGGCGCGCGGGCCTCTCACTATCGCGGCCTCTCCTGCTGCGGGACAGAGGCTCCAGACGCTCAGGCTCAGTAGTTGTGGCTCACGGGCCCAGCCACTCCGCGGCATGTGGAATCTTCCCAGACCAGGGCTCGAACCTGTGTCCCCTGCATTGGCAGGCAGACTCTCAACCACTGCGCCACCAGGGAAGCCCCACCAATTTTTTTTTTAATATAATATTTACTCACAAGTTTCCTGGAATTCTGAAACAAATTTTTATTCTAAAATAGTACTTCAGAATTATATTAACTAACTTGAAATTTATTATTTAATTAAACTCACAACAATAAGAGTTTTGGAATGGAAAAGAAACTGGGATAATTTTGCTCTCAAGTAAAATAGTGACTGACTAGAAAATCATCCAGACATGTTGGTACAATGGTATTTCAAACTACTGTGGGACCCTGATGATGTCCACTTCATCAGGCTGCAGTTGAAGCAAAATTATATATCAAAAAACAAAACAAACGCACCAAATACAGTCTTCTTTTACGCTCCCCACATTCTGGCAGGGCAAAATTTTGCATATTTGTTTTAATATTTTAAAATTCCTATTATCAATATTTTCACATTCTGTATACCACCAGAGACTGAACTGTCAAACGTTAAATATGAAGAAAATATATGTAACCAAAAACTGTTTGTCACATCTCCCCTTGTTTTATTTATTCCTGGTATAAGAAATAAAAGCTCTGGGCAATACAGCTGTCACTTTGAGGAAACTGCTGTCATTGAGGTAAATTTGTCCTCACTGGCTACACAAACTTAGTGTGAAGCCAAGCTAAATGTTATAGCATTACTACAGCTGTAAAGTGATTAATGTATTACCAGAATAAAAAGGTAATATGCAGAACAGTGTTATTACATCATCAATTTTCAGATTATCATCCATGTAATTCAAAGTCTTACATGGCTCCAGTAACTAAGAGTTAACAAAAACTACTGGTGTGATTGATATGAATGGCCTCTTTCAATGTTACCTTTTTTCTTCATTTTGGTAGAGGATTTGATCCAATTGCCACAAAGCTGCAAATACTGGTTGCCAAATGCAGCAAACAGAAAAAATTATTTTTTTGTAGAACTCTGCATTCATCAAAAAAATTTTCTTGCCTAAGAATTAACAAACATTAATATATTATATACACCTCTGCCATTTACATATTGCTATCAGCCATTTATTACAAAACATTATACACTTTCTCCTGCAGGTGGCTCACATACTGACAGCAAATTTCTGCAGATGAGACAATGAATCAACTCTCCACTCCATGATGAACAATTTCTCTAGTTTTAAATACTAGCCAAATATAGAAGTTTGGACTGTAAGGCCTAAGTGCCTGGTCTTAAAGGAACCAGTTAATTACACAAATTTCACTGATCCTTCATTTGAGATGAGGATACTTCTTCACTGCCTTCATAATTTTCTTGTGGTCGTTGGCTAGTTTTCTGATGGTTGTTCAAGTGATGTGCTGCTGGCCCTGTATACGGCTGTCCATGCACGTGATTATTCTGAGAAGGTGAAACAGATCAGCATGTCAGACTTTTCAAATTAAAATGAAAAATCATGGTGTAAAGTCTGTTTAAAAGTAGATATGGGTCTTTTTTTCTTGGGGTGGGACTCAGCAATCTCTGATTTTAACAAGTGCCTTCAGGTGATCTGAGGGACGTTAAATTTCAGAACCACTGCCTTAAAAGATCTGAATTAGTCTCGTTTATGGTTTAATTCAGGACAATCTTTCCAAAAACTTGTTTTTGAATGAAAGTTAAAAGATAAAACATTTTCATCAGTTATCATTCTTTCTTTCCATCTACTGAAGTCAATCAAACTGTTAATTTTAAAAGACATTCTTATTGCAACTAAACATTGCACAGAGGTAACCAAGACACTTCCATTCTTAATATATTTCAATAGTTATTAATTTTACATTGATGTGTTTATCACACATTTTTATTAAATACTACAGCTTTTAGTACAAGAGGGCTGCCTAGTAGAGAAAGAAAATACTACCGGGTTAGTCGAAACATGCTATTACATGACCCCACTCCAACCACTCTTCTTCTTGTCAAAGTTATTCTAAATAGTTCCTTTACTACTTTACAGTCACAGGTAGTAAGTTACAAAATATGTAAGAAAAATAAGTAAATAATTTTTAAGTAAAGCACAAAAATTTGGGGGATAATGAAAACAAGCAAACTCCTGTTTACCTGTTGATAATGAGATCCAGATGAATGAGGATATAATGGGGCATCTTCTGGTGGAGATGATTCATGCTCATCTGGGGCATCTTGGTCATCTGGCTCCTAATATTAAAATATTTAAAGAGATTAAGAATGTGATTATAAAGCAACTTTAAATTTATTTTTAATCTTTAGGAATAAATTTTATTAGATCCGCAAAGCTGACCTGTTTAACATTTTTTTCATTTACTGCAGATAAAATAATTCACAATTAGAGAAAAAGTTTGATTCACCTAGATATATGAGTTTCAGACAATCTCACAAAAATTTCTCCAAATTAACTCTAACAAAGGAGTCAGCAATCTTCTTTGATTACTTGAGAACAACCAACACTAAACATTAAAGCCAATAAAACTGCATGACAAATTTACTGCACAGTAAATTTTTTTAAACAATAAACACTGCCTATAAAATATTACTTCTCTTTCTTCCATTTTTATCTGCTGCCCATTGGTGGCTTTTTTTACCTCTTCTGGACAGAGTTCACAAGCTTTTGCCAGTGTCATCCTAGCACTATGTGATCTCTCTAAGAAATAACCATTTGATGTTTCATTGCTTTGCACTGGAGGAGACCAATTATTATAAGTGTATTGAGGATTGCCAGTGTATGGTCTTCTTTCAAGTTCATCTCCAAGCCATTCCACTGCCCAGGTCCACTTTCTTTTAAGATCTCCATTACCCTTGAAAAGAAAATAAAATTGTTTATGAAAGAATCTGGAATAATTTTTAATGTTAGGTTAAAAAGCTGACTCCAAACTTTCATGATTCTTTTCTTAACAAAGCACCCCTTATTATGATTCAGACTGTTACAAAATTATAAGAAAAAATTCTCACCTGTAATATTTGGTAAGCAACTGGACAACTGCTAAAGAGAGCTACCATACATTTTATACACTGGTATGCTCTTTTTTGATAGTGATTCTTAGAGCGCTGGATAGTATCGAACAACCCATCTCGATCATCTGGAATTCCTTTAAGTGCATTATGAATTCTAGAAAAGAACCAGATACATAAATTTGCGGTATCTCTTAGCTAACATTCTGGAGCCTACTGAATGCCATTCAATACACATTTTGATGTAATAATCTGATCTATTTAAATCTACAGTTAAATTACTAAGAAGGTACCATTAGTAAACCCACTCCATGGATGAGAAAACAAGTACAGAAGTCAAACAACTAATGTCACATAGCTAGCAAGCTGGGGAGCTAAGTCTGACTCAAGAGTCTGAAGTCCTATGAAATTATTATCAATCCGAAATAATTTCGCTATACTGTAATTTAAATGAACAATTAAGGATACCAATACTAAATTGTTCTCATTAAAATTAACTATAAACTATGTCTTCATGAATGCCTCAGTTGAGAACATATTTACTTGTAGTTATTAGACCATGACTTCAAGACTGCACTTCAGAGTGTAAAGTCTAGTTTCTATGAAAGTGATATAATCTGGTAGTACAAAATTAACTTGAATTCTAATCAACAGAATACACATGGTGGTTAAAGCCATTTTCACTGCCAAGAACTGGCTGAATTGCTCGTGATCAATGATTTCATTTCAGCTCTAGCCAAACCTCAACATAACATTTTATATAGCCAATGGAGTCCTGTTCTCCTTAGTAGCCAATTAAATTTATGGGTAAAATTGTGCCTTCTGTAGTATCAGTAGCTGAACATGAAGTATCTAGAAAAAATTCTCTTGCATACCATTTGTTTCACTTAATAGAATATCATTATATTCCAAACCAAAAGCAGGGCTTTTTCTTTTGTTTACATGTTTCTATTTTGCAGTACATACATTCATATAAATCTTGTTTGGAAAATATTTCAGTAATTTTTCTTTTTTTTTTGCCGTCACGCTCGGCATGTGGGATCATAGTTCCCCAACCAGGGACTGAATCCGCACCCCCTAGCATTGGAAGCGTGGAGTCTTAACCACTGGACCGCCACAGACATCTGAGTAATTTTTCGAAGTCTAATGATTTCAGACAAAAAAAAATAACATGCATAGGCATGTTTAGCTGGAAACACTTGTATTATTGTAGTATATATTCTATTTTTATTCTTTAGTTTTTAATTGATAACAAAGTGATACTCAGTATTTCTGCCACATCACCATTAATATCAACTACTTTTTTAAGCCATTATAATCAATATTGTTTTTGCCGGCTTTGTTCTGTTGCCAATGACAGTGCTTGGCACAAAGTAGACACTTTGTAAATATCTCTTAAGTACTGTTTATTGAATAAACCAAATGGTCATTTTACAAAACACTTCACATTTAAGCTAATAACAATCCCATACTAGTTTGTTCACAAAAACTCACTATTGTGCACATTAATCCAATATTTATACCTTTACTATTATCACTTCCTTGAGTGAAACTACAAGGCTAGGATGAGACTGATGAGTTTAAAGCATCTGTAAGAAGTCACACGGGACTTCCCTGGTGGCTTAGTGGTTAAGAATCCGCCTGCCAATGCAGGCGACACAGGTTTGAGCCCTGGTCCAGGAAGATACCACATGCTGCAGAGCAACTAAGCCTGTGCACCACGACTACTGAGCCCGGGTGCCAAAACTACTGAAGCCTGCGTGCCCTAGAGCCCATGCTCCGCAATGAGAAAAGCCGCCTCAATGAGAAGCCTGCGCACTGCAATGAAGAGTAGCTCCTGCTCACTGCAACTAGAGAAGCGCCCACGCGCAGCAACAAAGACCCAATGCAGCCAAAAATAATGAATTTAAAAAAAAGTCACATAGTAAATAACATATGCTTAAGTTCTTTAGAAAAATAATTAATGAGTAAAAATTAGATCCTATTAAAATAGACTCTAGAAGTATCCAATTCTGTCAAGATACTGAAATAGGTACTAAATAAATGAATATAGGTTGTAACATTTTTGTTTCATGGTAATTTGTTTCTGGTTAACACTATTTTGAAAACATTGATTTTGATTTGCTGGAAATTTAAGATGCTAAATTAGTTGAGAATTTGAAAACATTAATTTAAGAAGTCTAATGTATTTCCAGTCCCTCTTAAATACCTGATTAAAGTGATTTATCATTAAACACTGTGTTCTACAAATTTATTAAAAACTTAAAGTCATTTAAATTTTTTCATTTCTATTTATTTAAAAATTAAGATTTTACTGGTTATTCTGAGGATCAATACACAGACATTTCCATTTGTACACAATTCTTCTAACATTATGTACCAAAAATCTAAAAACTCATGTAGTTGTGATTCTTTTAACAGTTATTCCAGTGACCTTACAGCTTAAAATTTGGAGGCAAATTTTCCTTAACAGAATATCAAGTACCAATAGCTTCATATTATAAAAATTAATTAATTAATTAATTTTTGTGTGCGTTGGGTCTTCATTGCTGCATGTGGGCTTTTCTAGTTGCAGTGAGCTGGGGCTTCTTCTTCTTGCAGTGCGTGGGCTTCTCACTACGGTGGCTTCTTTTGTTGTGGAGAATGGATCTAGGTGTGTGGGCTTTAGTAGTTGTGGCACACAGGCTCTAGAGCACAGGCTCAGTAGTTGTGGTGCACGGGCTTAGTTCCTTTGCAGCATGTGGGATCTTCCCAGACCAGGGATGGAACCCGTGTCCCCTGCACTGGCAGGTGGATTCTTAATGACTGCGCCACCAGAAGTCCCCAGTATCTTGAAATACTGACATGCTGTTATATCTTAAGTCCCACTAATTCACAATTTAATATCATACATGCTACATACTCAACTCGTCAATCGTTCACAGCACATTAACAAAGTTACTAGGAAAACTGCACTACCATGGCCAAAGATGTTACAGGAGTGCACAAAATTCTGAAGGTCATTTTCAGATTTTTCTTTTGCTTATTAGAATGACTAATAGGTGGCAATATGTATACATATAAGTCCCTGTGGGGAGAAAAGTGAGGGTCAAGTGGTAGATTTGGGCAACTAATTCTGTATCAGTATTCTTAGGCTGAGTTTTACTGCAAAGAACACAGCAGAATTTTGGGAAGAACTCTGAAAGTCTGCTGGTAGGTAGGATAACCTTAGTTCAAACAAGTTACTGTTGACTCTTCATATACTAATAAAACTTCTAACAGACTAAGGATTATTGTTAAATACCTAAATGTTACTTAGTGTAATGAATTAAAAAACAAGCATATGTAGTCCTAAATTACTATTAATGGAACTTAAAAACTTATCAAAAGCCTACGTTAGTCTTCTTAAGTTAAAAAAAGTGAAAAATGTTAAGTACAAGGAAAAAGACTAGTAATAAGCACGGAACTGCAGTTTTAAGAAAAAATAAAAATGAAATAAAACTGTGATAGGGAAAACATTCATTTTGTTATGTTATTATATATTTTTAAGATTAAGCATTTAATAGAGATTCAAGAAGTAAAAATATATTCAGCTACTAGAAATTTCAGTTATTTCTAGAACCTAGAAAAATGTAATTATTCTGGTAGCAAAAAGTGTATCCACCTGTGAGTCTGCCAAGAATCCTCTATTAGTAAAATCTGCAGAAGTAGATCCAAATATGGCCGAAGTTCATAGGTGTATGAATACGCAACCTAAAGACAGGTAAAACATAACTGAATTTCTTATTTAAAGGAATAATTAATCAAATTACAGACATATGAATGTTTATTTTCCTTTAACCTGCCAGAGAAGTTCACTGAGGACAGTAGAAGAGAACTGAGGATTCTCCCAGCAGCAAAAACGAAGCAATTTGATGGTTTCCTCTGAGTTACTGCAGTCTTCAATAATTTTCTTCACATAACTTGTTTTCACAAATAAAATGTCTGCCACATTCTGCTGAATTGGCATTATAGGCTGCGATAAATTAGGGTCACCAAAAGGACTGGGAAGAGGGGGATTACCTAGAATAGATTTGTCATCAATGAAAAGCCAATACACTTCTTTGCAAAACTGCAATATTAAATTTTTTATTAAAAACAAAATTATAAATTAAGTGTCCTAAGCACAATAAAACATTCATTAAAATGATCAGATATACTAAGATAAGATGCAAAAATATAAATGCTGACACTGAAGACAAAATATAAATAAAGTTAAAATTCTTACACCATTTCATAAATAAGGGATTTATCACAGTAGGTGGTAAATTTTGAAAAAGGTCTCTTGTAAACATGTAAAAAAGCAAACGGTTTAAAAATATAATAAAGCATATAGTCTTTTACTTCATTTATATAAATGTCAGAATTTTAATTTAGTACTACAGAAGGCTAGCATTACTTTTAAAGTACTATAAAGAATGGAACATTCTACTTTACCACTGATTGAAGACTGCATTCTTGATGAGACATTGCAACAGCGGATCAGCTGAGACACTACCGAGTATAACTTGCCTAATTCAGCATACTGATATTTGATTGGAGGACCTGGACCTTCATCTAAAGACACAAGCATAAAGGTAGCAGGTACACTCAATTTCAGAAGCTGTGTCTTTTCTGCCACACCTGTAAAAAAGGGACGAGAGTAATGTTCAGGAAAAACAAGCAAAAATAGTAAGAATGGCAGGTTCTGCTTTAATAAAAAAGTAACTATGTATAGCTGCCTACAATTTTTATGATTAAAGCTCGTCTCCTTTGATTAGACTGCACAAATACAGATAAAACAAAAAATACGTTGATTTAGTTAAAGTAAATTAAAAACAAATGTATTTATTTTTGGCTGCATTGGGTCTTTGTTGCTGCATGTAGGCTTTCTCTAGCTGCGGACAGTGGGGGCTACTCTTGGTTGTGGTACGCGGGCTTCTCATTGCAGTGGTTTCTCTTGTTGCGGAGCGCGGGCTCTAGGCGTGTGGGCTTCAGTAGTCGTGGCATGCGGGCTCAGTAGTTGTGGCTCACAGGCTTAGTTGCTCTGCAGCATGTGGGATCTTCCTAGACCAGGGCTTGAACCCTGCATTGGCAGGTGGATTCTTAACCACTGCACCACCAGGGAAGTTCCTAGTTAAGGTAAATTTAATTATTCTAACTGTGAAGTACTGATCATGACTCTGGCATTCCAATTATACTAAGCCCTAGAGAAAAGCACACTTTGTAGGGCCTAGAGAGACCTGAGGAGCCTAGATACTGTCTCTCAACAAAGTAAGGGAAGATGACAAAGACAGAAACTACGCTAAATGAGAAACAAGGTTTTTTGGTAACCTACCATCTTCTCTTTTTCCCCTCTCTAGAGAAAAATTTTGGGGGGGAAAAAAGCCTAAATTTCCTGTTGCTTGTTTTCTAATTTTCCCATTCCTCATTCTCATTTAGTTTCTCTCCCAAACTTGGTTTGAAGCTAAAAAATAGTTCTCAAATTTAACTATTTCCTTGTTCTTGAATCTTTTACTTGGGGTTCTGTCTCTTCCATTTTCTATTCCCTCCCTCCTTCTGTCCATCCTTTCTTATTTCCTCCATTTTCTATTTCTTACTCTTAACTGTGGATTCTTTTCTTCTAGCTCATAGAAGATGTTTTTCCCCAAAGTTCTCATTCTACACTATCTCTTAATACTGCTTACTTTCCTGTGACTAAATATATAGTCATTATAGAATCTATACTCATTCATATAGATGACTCCAAATTTTGGATGTATGTATCTCACTGTTTATTGGAGTTCTTTGCTAAGGTGTACAACATACTTTTAAAATTTAATCTGCCCAGATAGGTTCCTATTCCTACGTTTCCTCTCAGTAAATGGCAACACAGTTCTCTTAGTTCCTCAAGTCACACCTTGGACATATGTCTTTTCCCTGCTCCATTCATTCAAATATCCAATCACCAAGGTCTGCTGATTCTCTCATAAAAACTCCTAAATCTTTCAAGTGTTATCTTCCTTATTGCCCACTCCATAACATAAGGCAATAATGATATCTGTCTATAGATTATACTACAATCTCTAGTCTTGTACAACTGTAATCCATTCTACACTATAGCAAGTGTAATCTTTCTAAGGTAAACCTCGCTAATAATGTTATAATGGCTCTCAGTGCCTGCACAAGACCTGCAAAAAGAGCAGGTCCATCACCTATCTCGTATCTTTCACCAGATCATGTCACACAGAAAAACATTCATATTGTCCACTGAGCCAAGTCATGTAATGCCAAGTCTTTGCATCTACCATTCACTCTGTTTACAAATTCCCTGCAACACTTTCTCCAACAACTTTACTCTCTTTTTAACAGCCTCTTCAATAAGTGGTGCTGGGAAAACTGGACAGCTACACAGAGAAGAATGAAATTAGGACATTCTTGAAAACCATTATACAAAAATAAACTGAGAATAGATTAAAGGCCTAAATGCAAGACTGGATATTACAAAACTGCTAGAGGAAACGAAGGCAGAACATTCTGACATAAATCATACCAAAATTCTTTTGGATCAGTCTCCTTAAAACAAAGGCAATAAAAGCAAGAATAAACTAATAGGACCTAGTTAAATTCAGAAGCTTTTGCACAGCAAAGGAAATCATCCACAAAACAAAGACAACCTCCTGAATGGGAGAAAATATTTGCAAATAATGTGACCAATAAGGGGTTAATATCCAACATATACAAATAGTTAATACAACTCAACATCTAAAAAACAGCTCGATTCAAAAATGGACAGAATTGAATACACATTTTTCCAAAGGGGACATTCAGGATGCCGAAAGGCCACAGGAAAAGATGCTCAACGTTGCTAATCATCAGGGAAATGCAAATTAAAACCACAATCAGATATCACCTCACACCTGTCAGGATGGCTATTGACAGAAAGATAGCAAATAACAAATGCTGGCAAGAATGTGGAGAAAAGGAAACCCTCCTACACTGTTGGGAATGTAGACTGCTGCAACCACTATGGAAAAGTTTGGAGGTTCCTTAGAAAACTAAAAATAGAAATACCATATGATCCAGCAATCCCACCCTTGGGCATGTATCTGGAGAAAACCATAACGCGAAAAGATACATGCAGCCCAGTGTTCATAACAGCTCTATTTACAATAGCCAAGCTACAGAAACAACACAGATGTCCATCGGCAGAGGAATGGATAAAGAAGATATGCTACATGTATACAATGGAATAATACTCAGCCATAAAAAATGAAATAATGTCATTTGCAGCAACATCGATGAACCTAGAGATCATCATACTAAGTGAAGTCGGACAGAGAAAGAAAAATACTGCAAGCCACAACTACTGAGCCCATGTGCCACACCTACTGAAGCTCGTGCACCCAGAGCCCATGCTCCACAACAAGAGAATCCACCGCAATGAAAATCCCACGCACCACAACGAAGAGTAGCCCCTGCTCACCGCAACTAGAGAAAGCCCACGTGCAGCAACGAAGACCCAATGCAGCCAAAGATAAAAGAAAAAAAAAAGTTATACAGATAATCTGCAATGGATTTCAAGGATAAGCATGGAATAACTGCTTCTACTTTAGAACAGATTAGTTCTCAACAATGCAATAAACGCTTTCATCATTTATTATGTAAATACAAAGCAACACATTAAAAAGAATATGAAAACTCTTACCTAAATTGGCATACATTACAAACAGATTGAAATACTGCTGTAAATGACGGCCATGTTCCGAAACTTCCCTTCTCAGGAGATTTAATACTGCTCTTAGTAAGTGATCACTCAAGCTTAAGTTATCACATGCCTGTGAATCATAATTTATTATTTCATCAGCAACAAGATATAGAAAAGTATACTTCTATGTGCATTAAAAGTGTATGTCTGCATAGAGGTTATTAGGCAGAAGTATCAGGTAGGAAATTATTAAACACATTTGTTTTTTGGGAAATGAAATATATAGCTTGGGGAGATTTCATTGCAGATGTTTTATAATGTTTTTGAGTGGCAGATAATAATAATAAAATAAAAACCACTTGGAGTTTTATGCTAAAAATGATACTTAACAAAAGATTTAAATTTAGCCATTATAAAATTAAACCTTAACTGAACATACACAATCTGAAGACTTAGTACACAGCTGGCAAGTAACCGAATAAATAGAAAAAATTTTCCTTATATTTTAAAGTGCCCAAAAATCAAACATTACTGTGAAACAATTTTAACGAACTCAATTGATGTGTGCAAACATTTCATATATGGTATATATGTCAAACAAATGCATATGTTTACTGATTTCACCTGGCAGAAAACAGAATTTACATTTAAGTATTTCATAATTAAAGAAAAGCTTTTGATTACCTGACTAGAAGGTCCTGGAGATGTGAAAGATGAAGGACAAGGCCCATCTTGCAAAGAAAAATGTGCAATAAATACTATAAGTTTTGCAAATGCACCCCTCACTTCTGCACTAGGGCACTCAAGAAGGTATTCAGAGAAACGATTTGAAACATTGAAAAGGACATTATGAGCAAACCAAAAACGTACGTTCTTGCTGTGACGGAGCAGAATGCACAGTACATCATACCTAAAACAGAAAAATATATGAATTTTCATTTAGGTGCCTCCATTTTAACTGCTACAATGAACCAACAGGTTTCTGTGAACCAAATAAAGAGGAAAGAGCTCTGCAATTAATGATCTTAGTTGTTGTTGTTGTTGTTGTTGTTGTTTTTTGGCTGAGCCACATGGCTTGTGGGATCTTAGTTCCCTGACCAGGACTTGAACCTGGGCCCTTGACAGTGAAAGCAGGAGTCCTCCCCACTGGGCCAAGGGGGAATTCCCGATTATAGTTGGTTTTAATACAAACTTCAGCCCTGTGACCTGATCTAGTCCCATAGTCACAAAATGAATTAAATGAGAACTGTATATGTAGGTGGATACAAATCTATTAACTCTTTCTGATCCAGTGATAACTCCTTAACATCTTCTAATCTGAGAGATGCTAAGAACAGTTGTTAGATTAAGGTATTAAAATGTCTTCCATATTTTACAATTATAAACTTAAGACTATAATCATTTAAAAATCCTCTACCTTTTTAAACATAAGCAGAATGAATCCATGTAGTAAAGATATAGAATATAAGTAATAGAAACAGGAGCCAAACGTTGAATAATAAAAGGCACATTAAAATTAAGCATTTTAAATACAATTTCTCTCAACATTACTACCAAGATTTTTATCCTATATTTAAAATTTGAAGTAAGATTCCCACAGTTAGGGGAAAATAAAGCAACATAATAATGAACCATACGAACTCTAAGTACAAAGTAAATAAAATTCAAAGCCATGTACCAATCACTGGCAGGGCCACGAACTATTTTCTTGGTGTGAAATCCAGTGGTAAAGAGGAATCTAGCTGCAAGCTGAATACTAATCATAGTGATTTCTTCTGCTTCAGGCAACAAGTGATCTTGTCCTTAAATAAAAAGCACATGAACAGTCAAACACACTTTTGTTTAAATGTGTTTAAACAAAAGCTCCATGTTTAAAAAAATTCTTAGCCAAAAAGTAATCTTCAGCACTTACCTTAGTACTTAACCAATCCATGTTTCAAACTAATGCTTAGTGAAAACTCCCATTAAGTTAACAGCTCTTCTATGTTTCTAGATACTGACTATTCAAAGGTATGGGTATATTAAATACATGACTTTAAAATAACTGGCACTGAATATGCTGACACATTTAAAACAAAATGAGTCTAAATAATTTTATGAAAAAAAAGAAGGTAAAAGAATACTGAAGTAAAGCACTAAATACATATTGATACTTGATAAACTTCTAAGTTAAATTCCAGACACTTACCTGGAGCAGGGCTTAAGTAAACGCTGTTACACGTAAGCAGTTTTTTCACAAACTGAAAATATTCTAAACTGTACTGCATTCGGTTGTGCATGAACTGCACATTTTGTTTCCACACACTTCTCTCAATGGCTGGTGACATAATCTGATAGGGTTTTGTGATAGTTAGCTCTGATATATATCTTATCATTTCATCATCTTGGTCTATTGTGTCCATTCGCTCATAAAAGAGTATATAAGCATTCCACCACCTTTTCTGCCTCCTGTATGATATGCGCTTCATCATATGATCAAATACTTCTCCCATGTACTCTCCACCAAAACACTGATTTTTCATTTCTTCATCATCATCCATTTTACACTCTGTTACATCTCCATCATCAAATTTATACCAGCGATTTCTCTCACCATCTTTACCATTCCTCTGAATGATGTAGGAGTAATAATGTCCACCACTTGCTTGACCACTGTGTACAAGCACCCCCCCAAGTCTGTATTTTGTGCTACCTGCTGTCTCACATTCAGACTGCTCATTCTGTTGTATCAACTGAATCTCTGGGTTTACATCATCTCCTTCCAGCTTTGCAACACCTGATACTGTGTAAGGTTCCATGTCCAGCTCTCGTGGAAATTCAAAATAATCATTGAATTTAATTGCACATTCTCTTTCCCAGTCATAGTCAAATCGTTTCAATTGAATAGCAAGAACAGGAGGCAATTTTTTAATTAGCAACCGCTTTACTGTATCAACCTACAATAAATGGTAAATAATAAGTGAATGTTCTTCTATAACCCAAATAAAACAAAAGAATTTTAATAATACAATTTAAAACTTTATGATCCTCTAAATGTATTTACAAACAGATAAATGATAACATAATCAAGATCATTCATCACTACTGACTTTTTCTAAATACTTATACCAAGCCTAAAAATATGTAATCACTCATCTGTTGCAAATTATAAAAATTAGTGATATAAAAACTAATAACTAACTGGTTCCACACTCCCACTGCTAACTGATCATGTTACTTTTCTGACCTTTACTTTTATGTTAAATGAATAAAATCTGCTGTAAGCAAACTGAAGAAATACTGTAATAATATGCTAATATATATAGCACTTAGTGACAGATAACATGCTACATGCTGCATTTAATCCATACTACCTTCTGAAAAAGCGCTACCAAGGTTTCTAGTTTAAAATACATGGATTAAGAGTGGCAAGTTGTATAAGAAGAAACCACTCCAGCAGAAACTGTGTCAGAGCTATAGGTATGGCTTTAGATGCCACAATCTAAATGGTGTTTAAAATCAAAGCAGTTCAGGTAATAACTTCAAGATGAGAGGGTATGGTGGGCCCAGAAAAATATTTACTATTTATCATAGCATATGTATTTTCAAAGACATGTTATAGTTCCATCTCACAAACTGTTTAAGTGGCCACAAATAAAATTAGTTGGTGGTATCTAAAAATCAGATCTCATCTTTAAAACTGCAAGTAGTTCTGAAAATCTGCTGTAACCAAATAAAATTAGCACAGTGTTCTAAAGTTGAAGAATAAGCTTGAGTATGAAAGGGGAAAAATATTTTCTGTTAGCAATTCTTCAGGTTTGAAAAATTCAATGGCAATGTGTTTCAGGGCAGAAATGGAAAGTAACTGTGCAACTTTTAAACTACAAGAAAAAGTGATGTTAAGTTATTGTGACTTCTAAAATTAACCACCCAATTAAAAGGACTTTTCCTAATTTATTATTATTATTAGTTTCTTTCAATACTGTTTCCTTGACAAATCTTTTAATCAGTTATCATCTTGACTGCCACTGTAGCAAAGCAGAGGTAAAATCTGAGATTGAAAACAATTTTGATGTCTTCCAGCTATGTTAAATGCAATCATATTTACTAAAAAACAAACAATACATACCTTTTTATCACATTTTTCACAACGATATGCATTTGCACCTTCCAATAAATCTCCTTTGATATACTGTTCCAAAGAATCAAGAAGGTTTTGGTGATTTCTAATATCTACATTCAGAGTTGTAAAAGATTCTTCACACTCGTATCTAAAGACATTATTTAAGAAACATTAAAAGGATTTATTCCTTAGGTTTCTAAACACTGTCGTTAAGTTGTGAACTTGACAAAAAACACATTTGCAGTATTTACTGTACCATGTCAAATGCATTAGTCACAGTGTTATTCGTAAGTTAACAGTTGTCTTTCCCTGGTCATTTACTTTGTACTGGGCGATGCATCAGACTCTTTAAACACAGTATTGCTTACCTTCACCTTCAAAAAAAAACCTCCTAGAGATATGTTATCTGTCCCTCTTTTATAGATACAGAAACTGTAGTGGGGGCGTGGGTGATGGTGAAAGAGGTGACAAAGAGATTAATATGGCCCAGTTTACTACACAGAGTGTGATGTGAAGCCAGGCTTGTCTGGCCTCACTGCTTAAGTTCTTTATATTCTTTCACACAGCTACCTTTGTTATTTAAGTAGCAGTAATTCATGGCAAGGTAAAGGTAAACATTCATCAAGTTTAGAAAAAAGGCTATTTATGAGCTGAATTTTTAAATGTTCCTCCACATGTGTAATACAAATAGCAACTAATATTTTGGCACTTAGATGCCAAGTTCTCGCCTAATGCACAAGTTCAACTATCCAACATACTTGCATGTCTCTAGTATTCAGTTCTACAGAGTCATAAAAAAATTTGTAAAAAGAGTAAGTGATGTGGGATGGAGTGAGCAACCCACATTCTGATGATTCTCTACAAAAGGGGCTTTCAGGAATTTCTGATGACACATTATTAAACTCAGAAAACATTATCAACCATTAAATCCACTGATCCAACCAATATATCAAGAGTACCTGGGAATCCCCTGGCAGTCCAGTGGTTAGGAATCCGTGTTTTCGCTGCCGCAGGCCCGGGTTCAATCCTGGTCAGGGAATTAAGATCCCACAAGCCGCATGGCACAGTCAAAAAAAAAAGAGTGCCCACCATGTGTAGAGCATAGGGGATATTATGTTTTAGACAGTCCTTCATATTTAGAAACTTGTAATTCAGAAAGACAAAACACAGAAGTATTTATAAATGGCTTATTACACATGTTTCTACTGTGATAGAAACCTGTCCACAGAGGAGAAAAAGGTCTTAGGAGATAAACTGAGATTAACAGTTTCTCTTGCAATTTGGGACACCCTAAAAAAACAATGTTCTATAATACTAGAAAGACTTGAGACTCTTACATACTCCTAAAATGTCTAGTAAGACTAATTTTGTTGGAATGTGTACTTCATTTGCACAAGACACTTCCATTTGGCAGAGCAAAAGAATTCACAAGTAACTCTGACTAAAAAAACTGAGGACTGATAAGAACACATGACAAAGAGCTGGATTTTCATTGTTCATCTAATGTAAAATATCTTTCATAAGAATACAAAGTTGGCCAAGCTAGGTGAATCAATGACTCCCCATCTTCCAAACTAATGGCACTGTAACATGGTAAGAGTTTCTCATTTATGTGAATATTACCTTTCCTCAACTCATTTCCCTAATTTCAAAAAAATCTGCTTTATCCACTTACACCAAACTAATGTTTACAGAATAACAGAGTGGCTTTTATTTTATTTTAATTAATTAATTAACTTTTGGCTGCACTGCGTCTTTGTTGCTGTGCATGGGCTTTCTCTAGTTGCGGCGAGTAGAGGCTACTCTCTTCATTGTGGTGCGTGGGCATCTCATTGTGGTGGCTTCTCTTGTTGTGGAGCATGGGCTCTAGGCGCTTGGGCTTCAATAGCTGTGGCACGCCGGCTCTAGAGCAGGCTCAGCAGTTGTGGCACATGGGTTTAGTTTCTCCACGGCATGTGGGATCTTCCCAGACCAGGGATCGAACCTGTGCCCCTGCAATGGCTGGCGGATTCTTAACCACTGTGCCACCAGGGAAGTCCCTAGAGTAGCTTTTAGAAAATACTATCTTATTTTGATTATTTGGGTGAGAAAGAATTTCCTTTCTGTGTTATATGAATGTGTAACAAGAAGTCCCACACAATAGGCATGATATGAGTGTCCATCGTTAAACCTTCTGAACTACTAATAACCAAGAATTCTTTAATTATTTTCATTAGGAACCCATAGTAAATCAATCTCTTCTAATTTGCTCCAAAACACAGAATAATGTCTTGTCAACTCTTGCTAATGATCTGATGTGCAAACATACCTAACGCATCTCACGAATGATAAGAATCAATGGTAATTTTAAATCTCTATAGAAAATTCCAGACCTACCAGTTATCTTCTAAAGTTGCTGTTTGTTTGCTTGTTTATTTATTTATATATATTTTTAAAAGGTGTTGGGTAACTAACTAAACTCCAAACACCCAGGGAAGCGTGCTAAAGATAACTAACATTTAATTAGTGCTTACTATATGCCAGGTTTCATTCACGAGGATTTTTTTTTTTCTTTGCCGCTCTGCCCAGCTTACAGCATCTTAATTCTCCAATCAGGGATCAAACCCGTGCCCCCTGCAGTGGAAGTGATGAGTCTTAACCACTGAACTACCAGGGAATTCCCTAAAGTTACTGTATTGTAGACATTTCAATTATTGTTTTCATTATAACAGCCAGGTAAATATCTTTATGTAGATTTAAGGAAAAATTGCCATTTTATTTCCTCAGATATGACAAAATATAAGAATGTAAGAGAAAAATAATGAGATACTGAGAGTAACAAGAACTAAATGCTACTGAAAAAAAAACAACCCACAAAACAGTGGGGTATAACATAAGAATGTAATATTTGGTACTCTGCTTTCATACATATGTATTGGTAAAAATTTTATTTATACTATTAAAAAAAGAAAGACCCATACAAAGTACATATTAAAAATGTCAACTAGTACTTACCTATGTGGGCAGCCTTGGCAAATCTTCTGATCAGCAAAGGAACCTCCCAAGACTTGACTTAGCACAGCTGGATGTCCTAAAGCTTTTAAAGCTTCATCTAAACTATCCACCAAAGAATTAAAAAACTCTAAGGCATCGTGTTGTTCACGAAGATTAACAGGTTCACCCCAAAGCCTAAGAGAAAAAACGGAACAAAACAAATTGTAGTCTCCACCCCCAGAATATCTGTATTTTATTTTTCTAAACAACAAAAATGACAATGACATTAGAAATGTAAGTTGAGGCTTTATCCATTTACACAGGAAGCAGAAGTAAATCAATGCATGCTATGTATTGGGTGGCTACAGTAATGGAAGTGAAGCTCATAGTAAAACTGGTACTACAGTGCCAGGCACTCAGAATGGTGCTTCCTTTATGAAGCAGTAGAGTCACGTATTTTGAATTCAAGTAAAGAGAGCATTAACATGAGAAGGAAAACAGTCTTATATAGATGTTATAACGACTACTTTGTTATTTAATTCTGCTTAAATTTTGGAGGCTATATTGCAATGTTCACAGCCATTTATTCCTAACTAAAGTGATTTTTCCAAATGAAAAGAGAAACATTTGCTCTGTTCTAGAGTGAATGTATTTTCTGTAATTTGAATGGACTTAAAACTTAAGCCAACCGAGCCAGAGAAAACAAAATTCCAATTGTGTACACAAGATGAGAACCACTGCTGTAAAAGCAAAGTCATGCTGGAAGATCAAAAACAACATCTAATTTAATATTTACAGAATAATATACATAAGAGAATAGAAATACATTCATTTTTAGCAAAAGACAAGGCAAAATTTTAAACCTGCTAAGGAGGTTTATTTTCTTTTGTGTGTGGTGTGCTTTTACAATTTAAAACATTAGCTACTAATTTAAAAAATTAATTTTAAATTTACATAGAGTAACATTCAATCTTTTTGGAGCACACTATGTGATCTTTATAAATCACAGGCAGTTGTGTAACAACCACCACTATCAAGATACTAAACCGTAACTCAATTTCCCCACCAAATTTCACAATGCTACTAATAGTCAAACCGTTCTGGACCCCTATTTCCTTAAAACCAACTTTTTAAAGCTTCACAGTAACCCAATCAAGATACTCTTTTCTGAAGTTACATGAATTTGTTCTTTTAACTTTCTTTGTATTAGTGATTATAGTTTACTTTTTTCTACCATTTTATATTTTTTAAAAATTAATTTTACTTTGAGATAATTGGAGAATCACCTATTTTATTGCTTTACATTCACATCAGCAATAGGTGACCCATATTCTTTGCATCCTGGTCAGCACTGAATGCTCTCATCCTTTAACCTTTTTTTTTTTTTTGGCCGTGCCACTATGACTTTAGTGTCAGCCCAAGAAACCACAGCCAAATCCAGTGTCATGAGGCTTCCCTCACTTTTTCTTTTAAAAGTCTTACAGCTTATCTCATGTTTAGGTATTTGGTCCATTTAGTAAAGGTGTAATGATGAAAGACTCAAACCTACCCTCCAAGATCAGGAATAAGGGCAAGGATGCCTGTTTTCTTCACTTTTATCAATACAGCACTACAAGTTCTAGTCAGACCAACTAGGCAAGAGTAAGAAATAAAGGCATCCAAATGAGAAATCCTAAAGATTCAACCAAAATCTGCTAGAATTTGGCAAATTCAGTGAAGTTGAGAGATTTAAAAATCAACACCTAAACATCAGTATGGAAGGTTATTATTAATGCATACAGAATTTCAACTTAGGAAGATGAAAAAAGTTCTTAAGATGGATGGCGGTACACACAATATGAATGTACATACCTAGTGCCACTGAACTATAAACTTGAAAACATCTGAAATGGTAAAATTTTTGTTTCATACATTTTACCACAGCAAAACAATTAGTAAACTGGAGTAAAAGAAAAAACAGGTAAAAACAATTTCATCAAAATTTAAAGTGAAAAGACAAGATGGGAAAAAATATTTGTAAATCATTTATATTAAAAACTTAGGGCTTCCCTGGTGGCGCAGTGGTTGGGAGTCTGCCTGCCAATGCGGGGGACATCGGTTCGGGCCCTGGTCTGGGAGGATCCCACATGCCGCGGAGCGGCTGGGCCCGTGAGCCACAACTGCTGAGCCTGCGCGTCTGGAGCCTGTGCTCCGCAGCGGGAGAGGCCGCGATGGTGAGAGGCCCGCGCACTGCGATGAGGAGTGGCCCCCGCTTGCCGCAACTGGAGAAAGCCCTCGCACAGAAACGAAGACCCAACACAGCCATAAATAAATAAATAAATAAATTAAAAAAAAAAAAAAACTTAGTATGATGACTATAGAAAGAACTGTTATAAAACAACAACAAAAAGACAATGTATACTTGAATACACATGTTCCTCAACAAAATATACAAATTGTCAAAGCCCAATAGACATATGACAGGATGCTCAACATTATTAGTCATTAGGGAAACACAAATTAAAACCACAATGATATACCACTTCATACCCACTTGAAAGGCTATAATTTAAAAAAAAAAAAACAAAAACAACAAAACAACATACACCAAAAAACCAAAACCTAAACAACACAAAACCCCCACATATATTGGCATGCATGCTGAAAACCTGTAACCCTCATACTCTGCTGGTGGGAAAATAAACTGGTATAAGGGATGTGGACGAGTTTGGTGATTCCGCAAAAGGTTAAACGCATAACCGCCATATGATCCAACAACTGCACTGCTAGATATTAAAAGAAATTTAGGGGCTTCCCTGGTGGCGCAGTGGTTGAGAGTCTGCCTGCCAATGCAGGGGACACGGGTTCAAGCCCTGGTCTGGGAGGATCCCATATGCCGCGGAGCAACTAAGCCCGTGAACCACAACTGCTGAGCCCGCACGTCTGGAGCCTGTGCTCCGCAACAGGAGAGGCCGCGACGGTGAGAGGCCCATGCACCGCGATGAGGAGTGGCCCCCGCTTGCCGCAACTAGAGGAAGCCCTCGCACAGAAATGAGGACCCAACACAGTTAAAAATAAAATAAATAAATAAAAAATAAAAATAAAGGAATTCCTAAAAAAAAAAAGAAATTTAAAAAATTAAGTACACACAAAAACTTACACAGTATGACTGTTCATGGAAGTACTGTACTATTAACAATAGCTAAAAGAGGGAAACTATCCAAAGATCAATTGATGAGTGCATCACCAAAAATATGGAGTAGTCATAAACAATGGATTATCAATCAGCCATGAAACAAAGTTCTGATACATGCTACAACATGGATGCACCTTAAATATATGCTTAAAGAAACTATACCCCATATACCATACTGTGTGATTGAATTTATTTAAAATACTCAAAACAGGCAAATTCGTACCCAGAATGCTATTTTTTTTGGTTGCAAGAAGGGGAGACAGGGAATGACTCTTTAATAGGCATGGGAGTTTCTTTCTGGATGGTGAGAATATTCTGGAAGAAGACAGTGGGATGATGGTACTAGTGATCATACAAACATTCTGAATGTAATATGTGTCACTGAACTGTATACTTTTAAATGGTTACAATGGTGAATTTTATATAAACTTTGCCAAAAAGAAAAAACACATTAAGAGCACACTGTGTGTCTCTTAATGATTATAGGTAGTACAAAAGTGCTGTGAGCTTTCCACCATTGTATGGAGGGAATAAGTGTTTAGACAAAAATCATAAACATATATTTAAGTACACATTAGGATTTAGAACATTCAAATACAAACATTGTAATTTTGTATTACGAGGAAAACTATACACACCTATATATCTAGCTATATCTATAGGTAGAAATATGTAGATACAGATACATTCATGTATACAGTTTTGCTATCTAATTATAATTATATATACATGCACACATACAAATAATTGAGTGAAAGATTTTAAGATAAAAGCTCATAGTATAGTAATCTGGAAGAACAAGAACATAAATGTTGACTAGAATACAAAAGAAAATCTTGAGTCAGGATAAAGGTATGAAAAAAATCAGTACAGTAACAGGTGGAGAAAAGAGAGAGGTATTTCTTAGGTGACAGAACTGAAAGAGGAAAGGTACATATCTGGTAGAAAATGTTATAAACACAAATCACTCTTATGACCAAGGTTGAGAGTTTAATTTGTAGAACACATAAAGTTATATTGAAAGATAATGGGGGTCACCATACTAAAAATTTGTGAGTTTCAAAAGAAATCTAAGTGATATCCTAATACATATAAAAAGGGTACTACCCTGACTGAAACAGAGGGTGACCCAGAAGTCAGATGATCCCTTTGCTTGCCCACCTCAAATTTACTTAGGAGTTACTCTGCTGACATAATTCTAAACTCCTATAAAAGACTGCAGCCTTGTTCTACACAGTAACTAGAGCTGTGTAGTTACAGCTGTAGTGGGCATGACACAAGACAGGTCTCGATAAAATTTGTGAAAAAAAAGAAATGACATCAAAATGTAACTGAACTTTTAAAATATAAAAATAGAACAAACTTTATTGGTCACTTGAGTAGGATGCTAAGAAACTGTATGATTACTTTTTAAACATAAAAGGAAAAATAAAACAGTATCTATCCTAGTTTTCATGTAGATATGTATGTTAAGGTTAGTTATCTAATTGATGAGGGACACTTCTATTTATGATGACTGAGTGGCTCTTTCATATCACAAACAGAAAGATACACATTTTATATCTTCCCGAAGGGAATAAAATCACCATCTATGAAACAGTATTGCCCACTGCAAATGGGGAATAACATACTTGAATCTGCTCAAGCCTCTTAATCATGGTTAAGAAAAGTATAGCCCATGAGTCAAGTCCAGTCCATTGCCGACATAGCATCCCAGAGCTAAGAATGGTTTTATATATACTAAATGACTGGAAAAAAAATCAAAATAGTATTTCATGACAAGTGAAAACAATATGAATTTCAAATTGCAGTGTCCATAAACAGAGCTTTATTGTAACAGAGCCACACCTTATTCATTTATGTATTGTTTATGGTTGTTTTCTTGTTGTAACAGTAGAGTTGAGTAGGTGTGACAGACCATATGACCTGCCAACCTAAAAAATACAGGGACAGAGACAAAGAAAATACTGAAAAACAACTCCAGAATGCAATTAGGAAAATCCAGACTGTGGGACGTTTTCCAGGGCAAAGTACCTAGCTTCTTTATTGGTAACTGCAGACAAACAAACAAAAATGCAAACAAAATAACCCCCACCCTGACTCAGTATACTGAGATTTTTATAAAACTGAAATCATCATTCACCCATAATTTACCTGAACTGTTTCCAAAATCCTCTGGGCACATAGTATTGCAGCCGGGAAGCAGCTAAATGACCAAAGATGATCTGAAGGTGTCTCAAAACACCAATATTGTACTCTTTCCTATCTTCTGTTTTACTTAATGCTGGTTTGTCTTCAAACTGATGAGGGTATCCAAATACATCATCTCGGGGATCAACATTACTCTGAAGGTGAAAAAAATATCATTGATAATCTAATCTAACTTTAAAGGTAGAGTGAAATAAGTTGAGACAAATACAAATAAATGAAAAATGATTTGTATTATTTTATACTCCAAATATCTAAAGCACTTAACATTCATTTTGTAATATTAGTGCTTACACCCACAAATTCACAGGAGGGTTACCATTTAAAAAAGCATTAAAAACTGTAATATTTTTTGGAGATAGTGTAAGAAACAAAGGTTTAGTTGAGTAGACTAGACTGGAGACAAGTGAGTGCTTTATACAAAAGCTTTGGGGAAATAAGTTACTTAGCCTTTCTAGGATTCAGTTTTTTCTTGTGAGATAACACATTCTTCACAGATTATATGAGGTAAATTATGTGACATGATGTGAATTATTAATATTCAGTAAGTATAGAAATTAAGAGTACCTTTGGTAGAAACAGAAGCATAGACAGAGCTCTAAAGGTCTTAATCACTCTAAATTCTCATGAAGAATTTAGTTGTTTTACAGAAAAGTGAGTATCTTTTTATATTCTTTGCTCTGCATCTGCAGCTTATGGTAGGAAAGTAAATACCCAGTTCCTGCCCTTGAAAAGCTCACAGTCCAGGAAAAGAAACTAGTAAACAGGCAGATAATTGCACTATCGTGGTGAGACAACATAAAGCACATGGATCAAGCAGCAAAGGTAGATGCACAGTTTGAAATTCTAGTATTTTTTTCTGCCTTACTTTCTTTTTCGGAATATATTGTATAAAAAATTATATATTTTGTATATATATTTTGTATATATATTGTATAAAAAATGTATATTTTTTAAAAGACTAATTGATTATTTATTTATGGCCATGTAGGATCTTAGTTGTGCAATGTGGGATCTTTCGTTGTGGCATGCGGGCTCTTTGTTGTGGTGCTTGGGCTTCTCTCTAGTTGTGACATGTGGGTTTTCTCTTCTCTAGTTGTGGCGTGCAGCCTCCAGGGCACGTGGGCTTAGGTGCCATGCGGCATGTGGGATCTTAGTTCCCTGACCAGGGATCGAACCTGTGTCCCGTGCATTTCAAGGCAGCTTCTTTTACCACTGGACCACCTGGGAAGTCCCTCATGTCCATGTTTAACTTAGCATCCTAGTAGTAACATGGGTTACAGAACTAGGTATTTAAAATTCCAATTTTCTTTCAAACAGTGGTTGTTAATCACGTATTGGTGTGTGCACCCCATATGGTGATTCTAAGAAAAAGTAAACCTACCCAGACCCTAATGCCTGGATGGTGTGATTAATCAGATCTGAGAAGAGTAAAGTTAGGTTTATGTTTCAGAATATCTCTAAGTGATGGACCACTATTCTAGAGCCAATCTAGTCTTGGCGAGAGAAGGAAAGAAACATAGGAATGAAGGGAAAAGCATTCACATTTTGAATATTCTGTCTTTTCAATTAATTCCTAGAAATTTATGTGAATGAAAAAGTGAAAGATTTTAAAAAACCAGTTTCTGTATAAACGTAACCAAAAGTCCTCTGTATTTATGTACTTAAGAGCTACATTTTAATTACATGTACTCTGACCTCCCACTGAAACCCAGCTTTTCTGTTGCTTTGTTCTGCACTGGATACTCTTGATAGGGAGCCTGATTATCTACTCTTGTTACCTAATACTATTAATAACACTATGTAGCATTATTTAAAGTAGCAAACAAATTTTGTTTCCTTACCAGAAAAAAACATTACCTGAGGAAAATATTTAAAGTATCCCAAGAATAAGCACAGATTATAAAAATGGTAAATGATACAAGACGTGGAATCAATTAAATGGAATCATTACTTTGAATAGTTAAAGCATGAAAACATAATTTCATTACTTTAAATGAAGATATTTATCACTTTATAAACACCAAATTATACTTACCATGTCCCACAAGACATGACTACATTAACTGCTGCTTTTAAAAAACAGAAAACGTGTGACAAAGATTATCAACTTGAAGTTTAAAATCTATTAGATAATGAGTACTATAATGTGCCAGAGACAGTAGCTCAGAGATTTTTGTTCTATCATCAAATGTACTTCAAAAAAACCCTATGAGAAGTACAGTATTCTAAGACAGAAAAACAGTATCTGATATGAATATCTTACAACACACAAAAAAAGAATTTATACTTAAAACTTACCTCACTGTCCTGCTTCTCATCACCAAACATATCATCATCTATATCACTACCTGTGCCTTCGATTGCAAGAATACTGTTCCTAATGGAAGGAATCATGTATAGCTGCTGGATCACAGAATTCATATAACAAGTAGCACCAGCATTTTTAAGTCCCACAAATCCTTTTGGTGGGCGGGGTCCAACAGGTGGTAGATATTCCCACTCAGTAAGTGTTTCACAAGCTAAGAGAAGAAAAAAAGATCCTCATAACGTGAAAATAATGATTCTGCCCACTGACAGCTCTGTTCTACTGACAAACTAAAATCAGCACATTGAAAGAGAGTACACTAAGAGAGTACATTATTTTAATTATATATGCCACTACACAGATCTTTAATATAGAAGTACTGAGTTGCTTTTATGATAGTCTTCTTAGAGAGACATATAAGATGGTATTATTAAATTTCTTGGGGTAACCATTGTCTTTGCTTTAAGTACTTTCAATACACTGTGATCAAAACTTTAAATAAAAACATTACAATTTCACACCCACCAGAATAATTTTAAAAATTAAAAAAATAATAAAAACAGACAACAAAAAGCACTGGGATTCTCCAACATGCTGGTGGGGTATGTAAAATGAAGATGAGACATGCAACATGCAAAAAAGTTTGGCAGTTCTCCATGTAGTTACCATATGATTCAGCAATTTTACTCCAATATATCTATTCAAAAGAAATGAAAAAATGTATCTACACGAAACATGCACATGGATGTTCATAGCAGCATTCTTCATAATAGTAAAAAAGGTGGATTTAAAAAAAAAAACCCCACATGTTCATCAGGTGATAAATGGATAAATTAAACGTAGTATATATCTACACAACGTACTATTATTCAGCAACAAAAAAAGAACAGGAATACAATTCTGACATATACTACAACATGGATGAACACTGAAAACATTATGCTAAGTGAAAGAAGGGAGTCATGAACGACTACATATTTTATGACTCTGCTTATATGGAATATCCAGAATAAGCTAATTTATAGGGAAAAAAAACTAGTACTGCGTAAGGCTGAGGTGGGAGGGACAGGTAGCGGAAGAAGACCAGGGTGATTGGTAAAGGGCACAAAAATTCTTTTGGGGATAATGAAAATGTTCTGAAATTAAATTAAGTGATGGATGCAAAACTCTGGAAGTAGACTAAAAACCACTGAAGTTGTATGCTTACATACAAAAAAGTGAACTTTTTGTATGTAAATTATATCTCAATAAAGTTATTTAAAACAACAAAAAACCATGTGACTTTATACATATATATAAATTTAAAATTTTTAGTTTAAATTACCTATTTTATATATTAAGTTATAAACTAATTAGTGATAAAGTGATTTAAGATCACTTAAGGTTCAAGCCACAGTTCCACATCACAAAAACTTTAACTTTTGCATCAATATGTTTCCTTCCTCGTAACACAGTAAGAGTAAACACTACTTTGCCTATACCCAGTTTTATAATATTTTCAGGAGCCAATGAGACAGTATATCTGAAAGGTCTGTGAGAACTGTAAATCACTTTATAAGCCTTGCCACCTATCATGTAACCAAAAATATCCTAAACATTAATCACTAACTTGGAGATGGATTACATAAAGTATACTGAACTGCAAATTATACAGCCAATAACTGAATTACATAGATCTTTATTATGGTGATAGATATATTACTAAATGTAAAACAAATAAAACAATATGAAGAACCGTGTGTGCAGCATATTCCCTTTTACGTTAGGAAAAAAACTAAGCAAAGAGCTATCCATAGGTACAACTTGCATATGCAGACAATCTCTGAACCAGGATTGGGTAGGAAGTTAGTATGTTTAGCATATATCTTCTTTTATATGTGAATAATATAACCATGAAATTCTTAACCTAAATAAGTTATTTTAAAAAAAAAAAGTTCTCAAAAATCTCCTCTCTTTATGTAGATTCCACACTACAAATAAATAAGTTCAGCTAGAAACTCCTAAAATGTGATTGAAAACTTTACACTCTATAAGACAGCATAAGAAAGATAATTTCAGATGTTCTTAAAGAATTAGTATTGGATACTGTACATTACATTGCCATGCCTTGGTTTTCTCTTCAAATTAATTAGATTTTATGATCTTATTTTCTGTTACTTTTACTTACACTCCTCCCTTTTGAGTTTCAGTTCTTACAAGATCTAAAGACAGCTTCCTACTTCATGGGACTGATGTTGGCATTAATTAAGAAAAAAATAAAATGCACGAAAATGTTATCTTCTCACATTCTGATCTTCAAAACTACAACTTTTGTAAAAGTCAGATCAAAGTATCATTAAGGAACCTCTAAGTGAGATGCTGAAATTCCTTCCAATGCATGTCACGCATTTTAAGTTTTAAGTATAAAAGTCTGTAGCATCAAATCTGGCTTATTACCCTGGAATTTGGATTTTATTTCATATATGATGAAATAAAGCATTTTGCCAAGTTACCTGAATCATCTACAGGAAGACATTTAAATGTACATTTGGAAATTTTTCTGTATAGAGGTTCTGTGGTCATAATGGTCTCAATTATATATGATTATAAAAATCATTACACTAGTTGCTAAAAACAAACACAAGTTAAACGTTTTCCTAAAGAAAAAACACAGAAATTTTAAACACAGAAATATTACTAACATATTAAACACAGAAATATTAAACACAAATATTACTAACAGAAACAGCTTTCCAAGTTAAAATACTTACTAGTTATTGCTGTGCCTATGTAATACATTTCAGTCAAACAGTCTACTATCTGTTTGAGATTCGTTACACAGCCAACAGCTAATGCTACAAGTAGTTCAAACCCAGCATTGATGGTAGCTGGTGAACTACACACTGGGATAGCCTGGTCAGCTGGTAGTTCTCCACTTCTCATACAATGCAGGTAAACTTTGGAGGCAGGAAAGATGAAATCATCAATTAATTCCTAAAGAGTTGAAAAAAACAGATCACATATTGTTAGCAGTAATATTTACTTTAGGAAAAAATGTCCCTTGGAAGGAAATAGTCTTCTAATTATTTGTTTGATACACTTAAATATCTCATTATCTCAAATACAATTTTGGATTTTCAAATAAAATAAAATTATATTTCAAAAAACTACTGACCGTAATTAATAAACATACTCAATTTTCTGAATATTAAGATATTTTTAAAAGCTATTATTTAAGAAAAAATATATTCCAAATAAATCTACTCCTCTAATCAAATATGAACTGAAATTAATGCATTTTAAATAAAAATAAAAGACATCAAATGATATTCTTTTCCTTGAACTGTAAGACACACTTGAAGAAATTCACTTAACAAATATATGTAAAAAATAAACAGTCTTGTAAGATAGTTTTCACTTTAAAGTTTGATCAAATAAAAATTCAGATTTACTAAATAGCATAATGCTGCTTGTTAACTTTCTGAAACATTTCATCTGAACTTTCTTCCCTGAACTTTGATTAATTAAACAAACTCTTGAATAAAGGGAGGTACACATTTACTTAAAATTTACTGCAACTTTCACAGAGATAAAGGTTTTTATGAGACAAATAATTAAGAAAAAGACCAAGATATCTTAAAGACGAAATAGTATAGAACTTAATCAGATAGATTTGCTAATAGGCATTCAAAAGTTCATGATAACTAGTTAGTACTAAAACTTAGGACTTACTTTAATGAGATTAGCACCTCCTTTCTCACAACCAACATGATATTTTTTCTCAGGCGTTTGAAAGGCCAGCAACTCTTTTGTGACCCCAAGGTGGCCTTCCAAGATCGCCTCTTCAACACCTGTTTCACCTGTGTTTTTAACATTATCCTGTCGAAGGAAAAATATTATAGGCCTGACTTACAGAAAAGGAGGACAAAAAAGATCAGAACAAAACAGAGCTGGAGGAGAGTGATGACTCAGATACAATGTTGCCAAACCTTTTCATTCCAGTAGTTTCTTATTTCTTCTATAGAACTCTATCTCAAACATTAAATGAGAGCAATTTTGCCCAAGAGGACATGCATTGTCTCTTGAGATATTTCTGGTTTTCACAACTTGGAAGAGAGTGGAATTATTAAAGCACAGTCTACTGATCAGAAGCTGAGAGTACTGCTCAACATCCTGTAAGACATAGCACAGTTCCTCAAAAGAAGAATACCTGGTCCAAAACATTAATGGTGCCAAGGTTGAGAAATTCCAGAAGTAGGTTTTAGGAGAATGCTAATCTAAAGGCCAAAAACTACACATTTCAGAAATGTATTCTCATGGAACTCTGTATATATAAAAAGCAAATCATGAAATGTAAATACTAACCTATCGGATACTTATTTTAAAAGTTTTATAGAATCCTTATTAAATATGATTACAATTTGCAAAAAAGTTTAAAAATACCAAATTGGAGGGAAGTGAACATCAGCATTCTAAGTCCCAACTATAAAGTAAGGCATTTATACAAACCTAGTTGTACCTTCTTTCTATGAATCATGAGTTATTAGTTCACCAATGAAAAGTATATATTTTGTTTGTTCTATTACCTCCCAGGGTTTTTTTTGTCCAGCTTAACATAAATACTCAAAACAATAAACCCCCTTTTAATAAGAAAAATAATTTAATAATGAGGTAATAAATGGAATATTATAAAACTTACCCTAATTCTTTTGAGCCAATCAATTTCATTGTTGAGAAGAACTTCAGCATTGGGTATATTAACATTACTGCTGAAAGCATAATTAAGAAGGTGCCGTAGAAGAGTGAAATAGTCACCTGAACGTGTACCTCTCTGTCTTGCTGTGCTCTGAAAAAGAATAATTGAAACAATATGAATCCACAAGTCCATGCTCAAATTCATATTAATTAAAAAAATTTTTTTATTTATTTTTGGCTGCGTTGGGTCTTCATTGCTGTGCATGGGCTTTCTCTAGTTGCAGTGAGCAGGGTCTACTCTTTGTTGCAGGGTGCAGACTTCTCACTGAGGTGGCTTCTCTTGTTGTGGAGCATGGCCTCTGGGTGCACGAGCTTCAGTAGTTGTGGCACATTGGCTCAGCAGTTATGGCACATGGGCTCAGTAGTTGTGGCTCGCGGGCTCTAGAGCGCAGGCTCAGTAGTTGTGGTGCATGGGCTTAGCTGCTCCCTGGCATGTAGGATCTTCCCGGACCAGGGCTTGAACCCATGTCCCCTGCATTGGCAGGCGGGTTCTTAACCACTATGCCACCAGGGAAGCCCCATATTAATTTTTTTAAAATCTCAGAGAACTGGTAAATTACCTTATACAATGTGGCAATACCTTATACAATGACATTAAAAAGAATAAGATCTCTGATTTCTATTTTTCAAAGAAGGTGGTGTACTTTTCCCTTAAGGATTTATAAAAAACAAATAGAAACAATCTATGAACAGTAAAGAAAATAATGGGAAAGATTCATTATTTTATTTATTAAACATAACCTAATTTTTAAATAAAATCTAAAATCCCAGTTTCCTGAATTTTCCTCATTTAAGAATGAATCATACTGATAAGTTCATTAAAAAATGACTCACCCCCAAAATGGTAAAGAGCAGAGTAATGAAGAAAAGCAGAGGCCTGTGTCCCATGCAACATCTGGTGCACATTAAAAAAAACTGCTCCTGTGCCAACTGACGAACAGTTCTGAAATAAAAACATTTTCTATTTAATGAGTTGTTCTCATGAATAAAAACAACAATAAATTATTCCAACACTGGTTTACCTTTAACAGAGGAGATAAATTAATGGTAAAACTACAAGGTAATCTACCATTAGCAGGTAGTTAGCAACACAGAATAGATATTTATGTAAGTTACTTTTCTTGGAGTAAAACCTCACATTATACCTAAATAAGCTGGAAATGACTGAGTTAAAATTTCTTAATAACTGACTTCTCAGAGTCTTTGCAAAGAGCAAACATAGATGAATAAAATATGTGTATATCTGCAGGACACCTTTCAAACCTCTCTTGGAACAATATAGAAATACCCCAACAGATACGATACAAGATGCCATGCAGTAAGCTGTACACCTTTTGTGGTTTTCCACAGAATTGTTTTCAATGAACAGTGCTTTGCGGCAAACAACTTGTGGAAATTCAATATAGATGAAGCTAAACCTGACAGCTGTCAGACTAGTAGCATTACCTAAGAACTTGGGAACTTCTTAGAAATACAAATTCTTGGGCCCACTCCATGCTTACTAATTCAGAAACTCGGGGAGAGAGGCCCAGCAATCTGCATTTTAATAAGCAATCCCAATGACTCTGATAGACGTTTGAGGACAACGAGAACATTATATTGTATAATATCATCTATTTGAAAAGTAGTAGTAACCCAGTCTCACCTGAATAACCTGGATCTACAAATAATGTCAACCCACTGACACCTATGCAAAACTGCTTATGCTTAAAACCACACTGTCTGTTTTGCTCAGAGAATGTGCTCTACTGTTATAGCTTTCCCTTACTATTACAAGTAATAAACTGAACTTTGCTTTTTCCATTTCACTGAATAGTGATATCATTAATTTTTGACCTAATCGAATTCTTTCAGTCTTTGTTAATGAGAGTCACTGACACTGGAACAGAGCCTAACACATGTTTGATGTTAAATGGTGACTAAGTGAGCATTTTGATGAATAAATACCATATTTCTGTCTCCTTGCTAGGGGATAAAGCTCTGAAATAAATTTGTGGTGCAAATCTGAAGGATTTTAAGTTCTATGTATTAAGCTCCCTCTTGGTCTCACTTTAACTTTTCTACCTTTAATTTTCCAAATTCTCATTCTTTTACTTTCATTATCTTACTGTCCATATTCATTTTCCTGTGCATTTTTTTTTTATCTTGTGGAACAAGACAAAGCGTAACTAAAACAAACCCAAGATGATCAATTTATAACTCACTTTCAAATATTTTTCCAAACAATGTTACTTGCCTACTAATTCTACTTAAAAATTTAAGAGCAAAAATTCAAAAATTCTGCCAACACCAACCATAATCCTTAAGAAACCACTTTCCTTTGGATTGTTTTCTGGAAAATCATTAGTAACTTTTGTGTCAACAAAAATTTCGTATTAGGAAAAACAAAATTAAAGAGTATAAATACTGTGGTATGTGAATGTACTTGTATGCTTTCCATTTTATAGTCCAAATTAGTTATCCAAATGTCAAAAATCCAGTTCTCCTGTTCCTCTCTTCATTACCCTAGAAAGTTGTATGAGGTTTCATTCACCAACACTGTTTCACAGAAGTATTAATAAGCGATTAAGGAGGAAGAAGAGGAGAAAAAGAAATAATAAATGGCTCTATTAAAGTATATCACAGATTTCTGGTTTGACCTCAGTTCACTTAGATTTGCCCAAACATAATAAGCCCACAGTATTTCCGAGGCTTTAAGAGTCCTCTGACTTATAAAAAACAGAGATGGGCATTAAAAACCTCCAAAATAGTATCTAAGAAGTTCCACACGTATGGTGGCTTTCTTCACAATTTTCTGCAAAGATGACTGAATACTTGTAACAAATTTTCAAAGGTGTTTGAGAGTGCATTGCTCAACCTCACTATAAAAATGAGTTACTGCCCAAATTCCTGATACTTATTTAATGATAAAAGCAGCCTCTTGAAAGGTTAAGTCAAACATATCACACCTGTATTCTAAACCCTACAATGACTTCCTATTTCACTTAAGTCAGGGTATAAGGAAGCAGCTCTGTGAATTGTAGATATTTAGTGGCATTCACCTCAACTACCAGAGGCCAGTAACAACTCTGCCAATCTCACCTCCAGTTATGAATCACTGACTTAAAGAATAAAATCCAAAGCCTTACAAGGACTTATAACATCCTACATAACGAGACATACTGTTTGTTATCTCTCTTACATCATCTCTAGAAATTCCATTTACTCAGCTCCAGTAACAGTGACCTCCTTCATATTGTCTAAGAGGTTAAGAAGACTTGTGCACAGAACTTTTACATATACTGACCCTTCTTATATACCTACACAATGATTTAGACTTTCAGTATTTAATTAAAGGTAGCCTAGTTAGTGAAATATTTCCTGATTGTCCTACACAAAATCATATCATCAAATTTTACTTGGAATTGATTGAGTTGCTTAAAAACGAAACAAAACAAACAAAAAACCCCCACACCACCACCACCACCAACTAAACAAAAATCTAAGAACTAGGAAGCCAAGTTAGGGCTACTTAAATACTTTAATCATATTTTACAAAATAGGATAAAACAAACTTCTTAAATGAAAATGAATTCTGA
This sequence comes from Eschrichtius robustus, assembly GCF_028021215.1. Classification (NCBI taxonomy): domain Eukaryota; kingdom Metazoa; phylum Chordata; class Mammalia; order Artiodactyla; family Eschrichtiidae; genus Eschrichtius; species Eschrichtius robustus. Next base: position 493,209 of record NW_027175154.1, on the reverse strand, counting down.
AATTAGAAAACAGTACTCAAGAAAAAATGTTAGAATGACCAATATGAGAAAAGAATTTTAAAAAGAATTAATATGTGTATGTATAACTGAATCATTTTGCTGTACACTAAGACAACACTGTAAATCAACTATACTCCAATAAAATTAAAGGTATTTTAAAAAAGAAAGAAAAAAATAATAGACACAAAACTGCAACATAGCCAACTCCAAGTACCCATCTCCACGGAAACATCAAAAAACAAGCAAAAGCTGACAGAATTCTGGAAAATAAAGGTTTACTTCAAATAATCACTCAATCAAGAAAATAACAACTTGAAAGTGATAAAGTTTCTGGTGTTGCCCCACCACCTGCCCTGCGTGCTGGAGAGCTTAAAGATGGCAGCCATGTTCCCAATGTAAGATCCTGATCCCCTTTTCTGGATAGAGCAAAACAAACCTTATTTGCACACTACTGTGTTCTACTCTATCCAAGGGTCTTAAAAGAACAACATTTATTTCTGTTTCCTCAGAACTCACTCATGGCAGAAAATGGCAGGTGCTGGTCAAAAACATTCTAAGGTGAAAGAAAAACCCACAGCCATTAGAAGCAAAGATTATAGTTGAGACGTAAAATAAAAATGAGGCAAAGGAGCAAAAACTAGACAAGAGATTTTTAGGAGGAGGAAATTAGGATATTGAAAACCAGTAAAAAACACTGAAAAATACAGAAAAATCACATACAGGATAGGATACATACTAAAAGTTACATAATTTCACACTAAGCTTTCACCTTCAGGCTAATATACAGTCTCAGTACAATCAGAAGTGAATGCTAAAGCAGAATTATAAAGATTTGGGCAAAATGTTACAGAATTGTGCTAACACAGATCCAATCTGCAAAACAGATTTGTTCTGTATTCAGTCAAAACACTGGCAGAACCCAATCTAATCCTCCAATAATCAAGGAGGGGATGAATCTGATTTCCAGCATTACCACATTATAATATTCAAATATACAGTTTCCAACAACAACAATAACAAAAATCACAAAGCATATAAAGAAACAGGAAAGTATGGCCAATTCAAAACAAACAATTAGGGCTTCCCTGGTGGTGCAGTGGTTGAGAATCTGCCTGCTAATGCAGGGGACACGGGTTCGAGCCCTGGTCTGGGAAGATCCCACATGCTGCGGAGCAACTAGGCCCGTGAGCCACAACTACTGAGCCTGCGCGTCTGGAGCCTGTGCTCCACAACAAGAGAGGCCACAATAGTGAGAGGCCCACACACCGCGATGAAGAGTGGCCCCCGCTTGCCTCAACTAGAGAAAGCCCTCGCACAGAAACGAAGACCCAACACAGCCAAAAATAAATAAATAAAAATAAATTAAAAAAAAAAAACTTAACAAAACAATTAATTGACAGACACTGTCCCTTAGGAAGCCAGACTCTGTAGATGAATATCTTAAAACACTCTTAAAATACAATGCAAGAACTATAAAGCACGACAGAAACATGTATGAATACACTGACAATATTTTTAAAAAAGAAATCATAGCAAGACAAATGGAAATTCTGAGTACAAAAAATAAATAACTGAAATAAAAAACTCTATAGAGGTGTTCAACAGCAGATTTGAGCAGGCAAACAATACAGTATTGAACAACTGAAATAATCTAGTATGAGGAGCAGAAAAAAAACAAAGAAAAGTGAAAAAACTAAGGGATGTGTGATACACCATTAAGTGAACCAATATAGTAACATGAAAAGTTCCAGAAGGAAACAGAGACAGAAAGAATATTTGAAGAAATAATGGCCGAACATGTCCCAAATCTGATAGGATATGGGCAACAAACTCTAAACTGGAAAACCTTCAAGAGAGCCACGCAGACACATTGCAGTCAAACTGTTCAAAGCCAAAGACAAAACTGTGAAAGCATAAAGGATGAAGCAATTTGTCACAGAGAAGTGCTCTTCAATAAGATTTACAATCAATCAGAAAATCAGGAAAGCAGGAGAATGACAGATATAAAGTGCCAAAGGAAAAAACCATCAACCAAGAAGTTCTATGTATGGCAAATAATACTTCAAGAATGAAGAAATTTCCAGATAAGAAAAAGTTAAGGGAATTTGTTATTAGACTTGCCCTACAAGGACTGCTAAAGGGGCAGCCTACAAGCTGAAATGAAAAGGACATTAGCAAGTAATTTAAAACAACATGAAGAAGTAGAAAACACTGGTAGAGCTCTCTACAGGAAAATGTGAAAGTTAGTCTCAAGGTACTTTTGGTATGCAGCTCCCTTGTGATTTAAAAGGCAACAATCTTAAATCTATTTTAATGATCCCATGGTGTTTAGAGATATAATCTGTAACAATAAAAATATAAGGGGGGGGGGGGGCTTCCCTGGTGGCGCAGTGGTTGAGAATCCGCCTGCTAATGCAGGGGACACAGGTTCGAGCCCTGGTCTGGGAAGATACCACATGCCGCGGAGCAACTAGGTCCATGAGCCACAACTACTGAGCCTGCGTGTCTGGAGCCTGTGCTCCGCAACAAGGAAGGCCACGATAGTGAGAGGCCCGCACACCGCGATGAAGAGTGGCCCCCACTTGCCACAACTGGAGAAAGCCCTAGCACAGAAACGAAGACCCAACATAGCAATCAATCAATCAATAAAAAAAAATATATATATATAAGGGGAAGAACTGAAAAGCACAGAACAGTATTTGTATGTTACTGAAACTAAATTGGTGTTATTCAAATTTAAGAAATAGAAAGGAACCAATAACAATTAAGGAGAATGAATCAGGAATATAAAAACAAATACACGGCCAAAACAGATGACTTTATTAGTTATTTCTACCACTCAAATAAGTTAACAGCTATCTTTTTAAAAGTTTTACAAAAAATAGAGTAAGTGGGAACACTTCCAAACTCGTTTTATGAGGGTAGCACCACCCTGATACCAAAGGCAGATAAAAATACAAGAAAAAGCACAGGCCGATATCGCTGATGAACACAGGTGAAAAATCCTCAATACTACACTATCAAACTGAATTTAATAGCACACAGGGACTTCCCTGGTGGCGCAGTGGTTAAAAATCTGTCTCCCAATGCAGGGGACATGGGATCCTGGTCAGGGAACTAGATCCCACATGATCCCTGGTCAGGCAACTAGATACCACATGAATGCCACAACAAAGGAGCCCGCCTGCTGCAACTAAGAACTGGTACAACCAAAATAAATAAATAAAATTTAAACAATAAAAACAAACAAAACAAAACAAACAGCACATTAAAAGGATTATACACCATGACCATGTTGGAGTCATCCCTGGGATGCAAGCATGATTCAACACAGGCAAATCAGTCAATGTGCTACATCACACTAATGAAATAAAAGAAAATGACAACAATCAACACAATGGATACAGAAAAAGCATTTCACAAAGTTCAACACCCATTCATGATTAAAATTGTGAAAAAGAAAAAAAAGGGAAGAAATTCACCTAAACACAATTAAAGTCATATGACAAGCCCTCAGTTAACATCATAACTAATGGTGAAAACCTGAAAGCTTTCCCTCTAACCCACTCTCACCGCTTCTACCAAACACAGCAATATAAGTTCTCTCCAAAGCAATTAGACAAGAAACAAAATGCATCCAAACTGAAAGTAAGAAGTACTATTGACTGTTTTCAGATGGCATAATCATACATGTAAAAAACCCCCAAAGACTCCATGAAAAAACCTATAAAGATGCAGGATACAAAAATCAATAAACAAGGACTTCCACTGCAGGGGGCATGGGTTTGACCTTGGTCTGGGATCTAAGATCTCTCAAGCCAGACAGCATGCACCCCCACCCCCCAAATCAATATACAAAAAACAGTTGCATTTCTCAGGAAAAAGATATTAAGAAAACAATCCCATTGTTAGGAACATAGAAAATAAAGTACTTAGAATAAACTTAACCAAAGAGGTGAAAAGCCTTGCACACCGAAAATTATAAAACAGTGATGAAGAAAATTAAAGAAAGACATACTGTGTTCATGGATTAGGAGAATTAATATTATGATTAAAATGTCCACAGCACCCTAAGTAACCTACTTCAATGCAATCCCTATCAAAATCACAATGGCATTCTTACAAAAATATAAGAACAATCCTAAATTCATATGGAACCACAAAAGACCCCAAATAGCCAAAGCAATCTTAAAAAGAAGAAGGTGAAAGCGTCATACTTCTTGGTTTCCAATTATATTATAAAACTACAGTAATTAAAAGAGTAGAGTATTTACCTAAAGACAGACATATAGATCAACAGAACAGAGTACAGAGCCCAGAAAGAAAATCATACACTTATGGTCAGGTGATCCTTGATAAGAGTGCCATGAATACACAATGGGGAAAGAACAGTATTTCCATAAGCAGTATAGAGGGAACTATAAATCCACATGCATAAGAATGAAAAGAATCTTTATCTCATACCATATGAAAGAGTAATTCAAAATGAATTAGTCTTAAACCTAGAACTTGAAATCATAAAATTACTAGAAGAAAACAGAAAAAAAGGTTTTTGACATTGTTTTGGGCAACTGATTTTTTTGGATTTGCCACCAAAATCAGAGGCAACAAAAGCAAAAACAGATAAATGGGATTGCATCAAACAAAATAGTTTCATGGCAAAGGAAACAATCAACAGAGTGAAAAGGCAACCTATGAAAAAGAGAATAGGGACTGCCCTGGTAGTTCTGTGGTTACGACTCCACGCTTCCACTGAAGGGGGCTTCAGTTCAATCCCTGGTTGGAGTAACTAAGATACCACATAACGCACAGTGAGGCCAAAAAAAAAAATTTACTTGGAAACTACATATCCAATTAAGAGATTTAGATCCAAAATATAAGGAACTCAGACAATTTAATACCAAAAAACCAAACAACCCGAAATAAATGGGCTCAGGACCTGAACAGACATTTTTCCAAAGACACACAAATGGTTAATAGGTATTTGAAAAAATAAACATCATGAACAATCATCATGGAAATACAAATCAAAAGCACCTCACAAATGTTAGGATGGCTATTTTCAAAAAGTCAATAGAGAACAAGTTTTGCCAAGCATGTGGATAAAAGAGAGCCCTTGAACACTGTTGGTTGTAAATTAAATTTGTGCATCTATTATCGAAAACATCATGAAGGTTCCTTAAAAAACTAAAAATAGAACTACCATATGATCCTGCAATCCCACTTCTGAATGTAGATCCAGTGGAATGAAACCAGTGTCTTGAAGAGATCTTAACATTCCCATGATTATTACAGTATTATTTCAAGACACGAAAGCAATCTGTCTGTTGACGGATGGTTGGATAAAGAAAATATGATAAATCTCTACAGCAGAGTATTACTGAGCCATAAAAAAAGAAGGAAATCTTGCCATTTGTGACACCATGAATGGAGGTCACTATGCTAAGTGAAATAAGCCAGACCTAGAAAGACAAATACTGTTTAATCTCACCCACATTTGAAATCTTAAAAAATCCCATTCTTATAAGCAGAGATGTTTAAGATTGGCCAGTGACCAGGGGAGGGGGAAATGAGCATATGTTGGGCAAATTGCAGAAAGTTTCAATTATGAAGGGCGAATAAGTTTTAAAGAAATAATGCACAGTTTGGTAATTATCCCTAATAATAATGTATCACAATATCTGAAATTACGAGAGTTGAACTTAAGTTTTCTCACCATGCCAAACAACAACAAAAAATCATACCTATGTGAGGTGAGCAATATATTATTTAGCTTGACTGTGATACTCATTTCACAATATAGAAATACACCCAGAAAAGAAATCACATTTCACACCTTAAATATATATACCTTTTGTATGTCAAGTATACCTAAATAAAGCTGGGGAAAAATAAAAATAGGTCAACATGTAATATTTAACATTCTGTTTCTGCTTTCTCAAGAAGCTTAATATTAGATATCTTCCACAGTGATAATTTTTACACTTGCAAGCCATTTGCAAATTTGGGGGGAAAAAAAATCACTAGTATAGTTAAGCTCTAAATAAGAAAGCTAATAACTAATTACATGATTATACATACTTAAAAAAAACAAAAGACAGGGAAAGCAGAAAAAGAGTTATGGAGAAAGAATCAAAAATATGGAAAATGCACAGAAAACGGCAACAAAATATGGTAGATATTAATCCAAAGACATAATTATTTTAAAAATCAAGGTCTAAATACACTAAATAAAGGATACAGATTGTAAGAGTATAAAAGAAACAATACCCAACTATATATTGCTATTTAAAAAAACCCATTTCAAAGACACAGTCAGATGCTTGACATCCAACACCAATAAAAAAAAGCTGGAGTAGCTATAATAAAGAGAGAATTATAATTTCACAGAGTAGACTACAGAGCAAGGAAACTTATCAGGAATGAAAAAGGAGCATTAAATAATGATATCTAACAATCTTTACTCTTCATGCACCTAACAACAGGTTCAAACTACAGAGGCAAAAACTGATAAAAATTCAAGGAGAAATAAATGAAACTCCTCTGTCAGTAATGTATATTCTTCTCAGGCTGACACCAACACTCAACAAGACAGACCAATTTCTGGGACAAAAAATACACTTTAACAAATTTGAAAGAATAGAAATCACACAAAGTATGCCCTCAGATCACAACAGATTTAAACTAAAACTGAAGAAAGGGATGGCTGGAAAACCCAAAACAGATTAGAGATTAAACCACATAATTCTAAATAATACATGGGTCAAAGAAGAAGTCTCAAAAAATTACTTCAAACAAAAAGAAATTGAAAAAATAGCATATCAAATTTATAGGGTACAGTAAAAGCAATGCTGAGCAATTAGTAGCACCTGATGGACATATAGGAAAAGAAGATCTAGAATGACTAATGTAGGTATACACTTTAGAATAGAAAAAAACAGCAAATTAAATTCAGGGTAAGCAGAAAAATCTTTTAAAATTTGATTAAAAAAAAAATTAACCAACAGATCTGTAACAAGCAAACTCAATCAATCATCAAAAACATTCCCCAACAAAGAAAAGTCTAGGAGCAAAATGGATTCACTGGTGAATTTTAGCAAACAAAGAAGAACTGAAACAAACTTCATTTTTTGTAAAAATTTTATGGGAGAGACTACTTCCTAATTTATTCCATAAGGCCAACATCATCCTGTTAGCAAAGCCAGACAAATCTACTGCAAGACTGATAACCTTAAAAATACAGATGCAAATATACTCAAAAAGACCAATAAGCACATGAAAATGATCTTAACATCACTCATCATAAGAGAAATTCAAATCAAAACCATAAGGTATCATTTTACACACAACAGGATGACCAGTATCAAAATAACAGGTATCATCAGAGATGTGGAGAAATTTGGACCTTTGTGCACCATTACTGGGAATGTTAAATGGTGCAGTTACCATGGAAAACAGTATAGAGGGTCCCCAAAAACTTAGAAGTAGAATTATCCTACAATCCAACAACCTCACTTCTAGGTATATATCCAAAAGAATTCAAGGCAGGCTCTCAAAGAGATACTTGCATACCCAAATTCATTAGAGAATTATTCACTATAGAAGTAACCCAAATGTCTATTAACAGATAAGTGGATAAAGAACATGTGAAATATATGTTGTTATATAATGTTATGCAAACTTACAAAAGAGGGAAATCCTGTCACGTGCTATAACATGGAAGAACCTGGAGAACATTATGCTAAGGAAAACAGGCCAGTCATATGAGGACAAATACCGTATGATTCCAATCATATGACTCTAAAGTAGATTTGGAGGCGGAGTCAAGACGGTGGTGTGGGAAGATGCAGAGCTAGCAACTCCCCACAACTAGGGTGCCTGCCAGCCACTGATGGGGGAACCTGACACCCAAGGAGATGGGAGGAACCCCAAAATGAACCGGTAGGACGTAAGGGGACTGAGAGGGGAGGAGAAGTGGAGGCCAGACAGGATCGGCACCCCTGAGGCCAGGGAGATCAGGAGATCAGGGAGTATCCCGCCTCCAAAGCCCCATCCAGGAACCGTGGGTTCTGGGGGCACAGGAGGGAGGCTGGGAAGATCAGGAGAGGCAGGCGGGATAAGCCATTCTGTAGGAGTGGGAGAGGAGTGACTGTCCTGCCCACTGGGGTCAGGGGAGCCTGCTGAGATCCCAGGCCAATTCCCTGCCCTCTGAGGTCCCCTCCAAGTCATGTGGGTCCTTGGGGGAGTAAAAAGGAGGCTGAGGGGAGAACAAGAGAGGCAGTCGGGAGAGGCCCTCTGGGCGGAGCAGGAGAGGAGGAGCAGGAGAGGAGGGTGATTGCCCCACCCACTCAAGCCCAGGAAGCCTGCTGGGCTTGCAGGTGAAGTCCCCTGCCCTCTGAGAGCAGGGGTGGGGGGCATGCCTGGGACCCTTCTGTTCCTTGAGCCTAAGCCATACCCTGCACAGCCTTTTCCAGCCCTGTGGGTCATAAGCATCGGCTCCGCCCACTGCCCAAACCTCACCCTTGTTTAGGCCACGCCCTCCAGAGCCAAGGCCTCCCTCCCCTTTTCCTTTTCCCTCCTCCTCTTCTTTTACTATTGTGGTAATGATGTACGTTCTGGTTGTTGATTCATCTGTATTTTTACTTTTATATTCTTTCTAATGTATCTGTTAGTTTCCTTGTCTAATTTTATTTTTTACTTTGTTATTGTTCTTTTTTTCCTTTTTTGGGCCACCGCACTCAGCTTGCGGGATCTTGGTTCATGAGCCAGGGGTCAGGCCAAAGCTCCTGCGGTGGGAGCTCCGAGTCTGAATGACTGGACTAACACAGAACCTCAGAGCCCAGGGAATATTCACCGGAGTGAGGTCTCATGAAGTTTCTCATCTCAGCACAAAGACCCAGTTCTACCCAACAGCCTACAAACTCCAGTGTTGGAAGCCTCAGGCCAAACAACCAGAAAGACAGGAACACAATCCCACTCAAGAAAAAAAAAAAAGAGAGAGCAAAAAAATTTGTCACAGATGAAGAATGTAAAAACCTACAAGACCAAATAAATGAAGAGGAAACATACACTCTACCTGAAAAAGAATTCAGAGTAATGACAGTACAGATGATCCAGGATCTCAGAAATAGAATGGAGGCATGGATTGAGAAAATACAAGAAATGTTTAACAAAGATCTAGAAGAACTAAAGAACAAAGAAACAGATGAACAACACAGTAACTGAAATGAAAAATAAACTAGAAGGAATCAATAACAGAATAAATGAGGCAGAAGAACGAATAAGTGAGCTGGAAGACAGAATGGTGGAAATAACTGCCAAGGAGCAGAATAAAAAAGAAAGAATGAAAAGAACTGAAGACAACCTCAGAGACCCTGCGTCAACACTAGACACACCAACATTCAAATTACAGGGGTCCCAAAAGAAGAAGAGAAAAAGAAAGGGTCTGAGAAAATATTTGAAGAGATTATAGTCAAAAACTTCCTAACATGGGAAAGGAAATAGTCACCCAAGTCCAGGAAGCACAGAGAGTCCCATACAGGATATACCCTAGGAAAAACACACCAAGACCCATATTAATCAAACTAACAAAAATTAAATTGAAGGAAAAAATATTAAAAGCACCAAGGGAAAAAACAAAAAATAACATACAAAGGAATCCCCATAAGGTTATCAGTTGATTTTTCAGCAGGAACTCTGCAGGCCAAAATGGAGTGGCAGGATATACTTAAAGTGATGAAAGAGAAAAACCTACAACCAAGATTACTCTACCCAGCAAGGATCTCATTCAGATTCGATGGAGAAGTCAAAAGCTTTTCAGACAATCAAAAGCTAAGAGAATTCAGCACCACCAAACCAGCTTTACAACAAATGCTAAAGAAACTTCCCTAGATGGAAAACACAGGAAAAAGACCCACAAAAACAAACTCAAAACAATTAAGAAAAAAGTAATAGGAACATACATATTGATAATAACCTTGAATGTAAATGGATTAAATGCCCCAACCAAAAGACGCAGACTGGATGAATGGATACAAAAACAAGACCCATATACATGCTGTCTAAAAAAGACTCACTTCAGACCAAGGGACACATGCAGACTGAAAGTGAAGTGATGGAAAAAGATACTCGATGCAAATGGAAATAAAAAGAAAGTTGGAATAGCAATATTAGTGTCAGATAAAACAGACTTTAAAATAGAGACTGTTATAAGGGATAAGGAGGAACACTACATAATGATCAAAGAATCAATCCAAGAAGAAGGTATTAACAATTATAAATGTTTATGCACCCAATACAGGAGCACCTCAATACATAAGGCAAATGCTAACAACCATTAAAGGAGAAATCAACAGTAACAAAATAATAACAGGGTACTTTAACACCCCACTTTCACCAATGGACAGATCATCCAAACAGAAAATAAATAGGGAAAACACCAGCTTTAATTGACACAGTACACCAGGTAGATTTAATTGATATTTACAGAACATTCCACCCAAAAGTGGCAGAATACACTTTCTTCTCAATTGCACATGGAACATTCTACAGGATAGATCACGTCTTGTGTCACAAATCAAGCCTCAGAAAATAGAAGAAAACTGAAATCGTATCAAGCATCCTTTCTGACCACAACGCTGTAAGACTGGAAATCAATTACAGGGAAAAAAATGTAAAAATTACAAATACATGAAGGCTAAACAGCGCACTACTAAATAACCAAGAGATCACTGAAGAAATCAAAAAAGAAATAAAAAAATACTTAGAAACAAATGACAATGAAAACATGCTGACCCAAAACCTATAGGACACAGCAAAAGCAGTTCTAAGAGGGAAGTTTATAGCAATTCTATCTCACCTCAAGAAACAAGAAAATTCTCAAATAAACAATCTAGCCCTATGCTTAAAAGAACTAGAGAAAGAAGAACAAAGAAAACCCAAAGTCAGTAGAAGGAAAGAAATGATAAAGATCAGAGCAGAAATAAATAAAAGAGAAATGAAGAAAACCATAGCAAAGATCAGTAAAACTAAAAGCTGGATCTTTTAGTACCAGAACATAAACAAAATTGATAAACCCTTAGCCAGACTCATCAAGAAAAAAGGGCAGAGGATGCAAAACAATAAAATTAGAAATGAAAAAGGAGAAATCAAAACTGACACTACAGAAATACAAAGGATTATAAGAGACTACTACAAAAAACTATATACCAATAAAACAGACAACCAAGAAGAAACGGACAAGTTCTTGGAAAGGTACAATTTTCTAAGACTGAACCAGGAAGAATTAGAAAATATAAACAGGCCTATCATAAGTAATGAAATTGAAACTGAAATAAAAAATCTTCCAACAGGGCTTCCCTGGTGGCGCAGTGGTTGAGAAACTGCCTGCCAATGCGGGGGACACGGGTTCGAGCCCTGGTCTGGGAGGATCCCACATGCCGTGGAGCAACTGGGCCCGTGAGCCACAATTACTGAGGCTGCGCGTCTGGAGCCTGTGCTCCGCAACAAGAGCAGCCGCGACAGTGAGAGGCCCACGCACCGCGATGAAGAGTGGCCCCCCCTTGCCACAACTGGAGAAAGCCCTCGCACAGAAACGAAGACCCAACACAACCATTAATTAATTAATTAATTAAAAAACAAAAAACAAAAAAAAAAATCTTCCAACAAACAAAAGTACAGGACCAGATGGCTTCACAGGCGAATTCTATCAAACATACAGAGAAGAGCTAAAACTGATCCTTCTCAAACTCTTCCAAAAAATTGCAGAGGGAGAAACACTCCCAAATTCATTTTATGAAGCCACCATCCCCCAACACCAAAACCAGAAAAAGACAGCACAAAAAAAAGGAAATTATAGACCAATATCACTGATGAACATAGATGCAAAAATCCTCAACAAAATACTAGCAAACAGTAATCCAACAGCACAAAAAAGGATCATACGCCATGATCAAGTGGGATTTATCCCAGGGATGCAAGGATTCTTCAATATACGCAAATCAATGAATGTGGAACACAACATTAACAAATTAAGTAATTAAAAACCATATGATCATCTTAATAGATGCAGAAAAAACTTTTGACAAAATTCAACACCCATTTATGATAAAAACTCTCCAGAAAATGGGCACAGAAGGAACCTACCTCAACAAAATAAAGGCCATATATGATAAACCCACAGCAAGCATCATACTCAATGATGAAAAACTGAAAGCATTTCCACTAAGATCTGGAACAAGACAAGGATGTCCACTTTCACCACTCTTATTCAACATACTTTTGGAAGTCCTAGACACAGCCATCAGAGAAGAAAAAGAAATAAAAGGAATACAAGTTGGAAAAGAAGAAGTAGAGCTGCCACTGTTTACCAATGACATGATACTATACATAGAAAATCCTAAAGATGCCACCAGAAAACTACTAGAACTAATCAATGAATTTGGTAAGGTTGCAGGATACAAAATTAATGCACAGAAATTGCTGGCATTCCTATACACCAGTAACAAAAAATCAGAAAGAGAAATTAAGGAAACACTCCCATTCACGACTGCAACAAAAAGAATAAAATACCTAGGAATAAACCTGCCTAAGGAGGTGAAAGACGTCTACTCAGAAAACTATAAAACACTGATGAAAGAAATCAAAGATGACATAAACAGATGGAGAAATATACCATGTTCTTGGGTTGGAAGAATCAATATTGTGAAAATGACTATACTATCCAAAGCTATCTACAGAGTCAATGCAATCCCTATCAAACTACCAATGGCACTCTTCACAGAATTAGACCAAAAAATTTTACCATTTGTATGTAAACACTAAAGACCCTGAACAGCCAAAGTAATCTTGAGAAAGAGAAACAGAGTTGGAGGAATCAGGCTCCCTGACTTCAAACTATACCACAAAGCTACAGTAATCAAGACAGTATGGTACTGGCAGAAAAACAAAAATACAGATCAATGGTTCAGGATAGAAAGCCCAGAGGTAAACCCACACACATATGAGCACCAAATTTACGACAAAGGAGGCAAGAACATACAATGAAGAAAAGACAGCCTCTTCATAAGTGGTGCTGAGAGGCTTCCCTGGGGGCGCAGTGGTCAAGAATCTGCCTGCCAATGCAGGGGACACGGGTTTGAGCCCTGGTCCGGGAAGATCCCACATGCCGCGGAGCAACTAAGCCCGTGCTCCACAACTACTGAGCCTGTGCTCTAGAGCCTGCGAGCCACAACTACTGAAGCCCGTGTGCCTAGAGCCCATGCTCTGCAGTAAGAGAAGCCACTGCAATGAGAAGCCCGCACACTGCAAGGAAGAGTAGCCCCCACTCGCCGCAACCAGAGAAAAGCCTGTACACAGCAATGAAGACCCATCAAAGACCCAATGCAGCCAAAACTAAATAATAATAAAAAAACTTAAAAAAATAAACAATCACAGGGCTTCTATAATGCTATTTAAAAGAAAAAAAGGAAGTGGTGCTGGGAAAACTGGACAGCTACGTGTAAAAGAATGAAATCAGAACACTCCCTAATACCATACACAAAAATAAACTCCAAATGGATTAAAGACTTAAATGTAAGACCAGAGACTATAAAACTCTTAGAGGAAAATATAGGAAAAACTCTCTTTGCCATAAACCACAGCAAGATCTTTTTTGCCCCAACTCCTAGAGTAATGGAAATAAAAATAAAACTAAACAAATGGGACTTAATTAAACTTAAAACTTTTGCACATTAAAGGAAACCATAAACAAGACAAAAAGACAGCCCTCAGAATGGGGAATATATTTGTAAAGGAAACAAAAGACAAAGGATTAATCTCCAAAATATACAAACAGCTCATGGAGCTCAATATCAAAAAAACCAAACAATCCAGTTAAAAAATGGGCAGAAGACCTAAATGGACATTTCACCAAGGAAGACACAGAGATGGCCAAGAGGCACATGAAAAGATACCCAATATCGCCAATTATTAGAGAAAATGCAAATCAAAACTACAATGAGGTATCACCTCAGGCCAGTCAGGATGGCCTTCATCAAAAAATCTAGAAACAATAAATGCTGGAAAGGGTGTGGTGAAAAGCGAACCCTCCTGCACTGTTGCTGGGAAGGTAAACTGATACAACCACTACGGCAAAAAGTATGGAGGTTCTTTAAAAAACTAAAAATAGAACTACCGTATGACCCAGCAATCCCACGACTCGGCACATACTCTGATTAAACCGTAATTCAAAAAGAGACATGTACCACAATGTTCATTGCAGCACTATTTACAATAGCCATGACATGGTAGCAACCTAAATTGACAGATGAATGGATAAAGAAGATGTGGCACATATATACAATGGAATATTACTCAGCCATAAAAAGAAATGAAATTGAGTTATTTGTAGTGAGGTGGATGGACCTAGAATCTGTCACACAGAATGAAGTCAGAAAGAGAAAAACAAATACCGTATGCTAATGCATATATATGGAATGTAAAAAGAAAAAAGAAAAAAAAGGTACTGATGAACCTAGCTGCAGGGCAGGAATAAAGAGGTAGACATAGAGGTGGACTTGAGGACACGAGGTGGGAGGGGGAAGATGGGACAAAGTGAGAGTAGCATAGACATATGTACACTACTGAATGTAAAACAGTTCGCTGGTGGGAAGCAGCAGCGTAGCACAGGGAGATCGGATTGGTGCTTTGCGATGACTTAGAGGGGTGGGACAGGGAGGATGGGAGGGAGGCTCAAGAGGGAGGGGATATGGGGACATATGTATGCATATAGCTGATTTGCTTTGTTGTGCAGCAGAAACTAACACAGTATTGTGAAGCAATTACACTCCAATAAAGATCTATTAAAAAAAAATAAACTAGATTTGACTATCTAAAGTAGTCAATATCATAGAAACATAAAATAGAAAGGCATTTCCCAAGAGGGAGGGTTTAGGGGGAGTAGTGGTGGTAAGGTAGGTTGGAGAATTAGTGTGTAGTGGGAACAGAGTTTCAGTTCTGAAAGATGAAAAAGAGCTCTATTGCAGAACCATGTAAATATCTTTAACATTAACTGTAGACTTTCAAATGGTAAATATGATGTCACAAATTTTTACAATAAAATAAATTAAAAATTCTCAGTAAAATATTGACAACTAAATACAGAAATATATACACCACGACCAAGTGAGATTTATTCCAAGAATGGAAGAGTGGTTCATTATATGAATCACTAATGTTAATACAACACATGAATATAAAAAATGGGAAAACCACAACTATCTCAAATGATTCAAAAAAACACCCAAATTTCAACTTTTTCATGATAAAAAATACTTAATAAGCTAAGAATAAAAAGGAACTGTCTCAGGAGAGTAAAGGCATAAATGAAAAACTTAACAGCTAACATCACATTCGATGAAAAGACTGAAAGCTTTCTCTCTGTACCACGAACGAGAAAAGTATGCTTGCTGTCACTATCTCTATTCAACATAATAGAGCAAGTAAGCAAAGGCAAATGATACACATCCAAATTGCCAAGGTAGAAGTAAAACTACCTCTTTTTACAAATGACAGGCTCTGATATTGAGAACACCCTAAAGAATCCATTCAGAAGCTTAATCCAGCACAATTGTAAAATATAAAATCAAGTGTATTTCTAGGTACTAGCAACGAACAACTCAAAAAGAAAATTAAGAAAACAATTCCACCTACAATAGCAGCAAAAAGAATAAAATAACTTTGTAATAAATAAAACCAAGAAGGTGCAATAGTGTCAAGAAATGAAAGAAGATCTAAATATAGAAAGATAACCTGCATCACATATTGAAACTTAACACTGTTAACATGTTAATACCACTTAGAGCAATCTATAGATTTAATGTAATTTCTTTCAAAATTCTGTTTATCACAGAAATGGAGAAACCTATTTTAAAATTCAAAGAAAAATGGACTTACTTAAATGTCTAACTAGAGACTTCTCCACAGAGGATATACCATAAGCACATGAAGAGATGCTTAACATCACTAACCATACAGGAAAATGAAAATCAAAACTACTATGAGATCCACCACACACCCATTAGGGTGGCTATTATTTAAAAAGTCAGAAAGTAGCAGGTATGGAAAGAGGATGTGGAGAAACTGAAATCTTTGTACACTGCTTGTGGTTGTGTAAAATGTATAAAATGGTGAAGCCACTGTGTAATTCAGTTTGGTGGACCCTGAGGAAGTTAAACACAGGATTTCTACATGACCTAACAGATCCACTCCGAATTACATGCTAAGAAAACTGAGAATGGGAACTCAAACACGTATCTGTGTTTACAACAATGGTCAGGGCAGTACTACTCACAATAGCCCAAAGTAGAAACAATCAAGTGTCCACCAACAGAAGAATGCATAAGCAAAAATATAATACATACATAAAGTGAAATATTATAAAGCATTAAAAATGAAGGAAATCCTTCAACATGCTACATGTATGAACCTTGAGATTTTGCTAAATGAAACACAAAAAGACTAATATTGTGTAATTCCACTTATATGAGGTACTGACAATAGGCAAATTCAGAGACAGGACACATATTAGAGGTAAACAGTGGCACAGAGGTTTGGAAATGGGAGTGAGTTACTACTTAAATAATGTATATGGGATGATGAAAAATTTAGGAAATAGTGGTGATGACTGCCCAACAGTGTAAATGTTTTTAATGTCCCTGAACTGTTCACTTAAAAGTCATTAAAATATCTAATTTTTTGTTACAAACAACTATACATTTACCACAATTAAAAAACTGTAAAAGAAATTAAAAAAACAACAGGGGCATTTTCCAGAGATGAAAACATATTTAGGTTAAGTGAAATATATTAAATACATGTTTCCTAAATATCAAAGTGCTAATGTAGACAAGAAAAAGGCTTCCTTATTTGACTTCTGAGATAAATTTTGATCAAAATTAATTCATGTCTGCCTAAAAGAATAAGGTCAGACTTCTCTCAAAACAACAACAACAAAAAATCACTTACTTGCTGGGACAGTGCAACAGTAAGTCAATGATAAATGTCTGCCAGGCTTTTTCTTTACTAAGTGCATCCAGGGCTGTTGGAATTAGAGCAAAACATAATGTCATCACTTCCAATGCTTCACAGCAAACCTGTTCATCTTCCACGTCTGGCACATTGCTTGTATTGGTGGTCTGTAAAATTATGATGAGGAGTAAATTACTGGTGATACAGTTAGGACAAATTCACAAACCTTCAAGTTAGTATTTAAAACTTATGTATACTCACTAAAGACCATTTGTCTTCAGTCTCTTCACCTGTAGCTTCTGAGACCCTTTGGAATATATCCCAAAGGGGATTAAAGGAGTATGCTCAGTAAAAGCTAAGAATCACTTCCTTCTTCTTCTGGGTGTAAGTGGTGTACTTCTGCATTAACCATGATTCCTTTCTAAAGAATAACTCTGGCACTCACTGTACTTGGTTCTTTGATTAGTTTTCTTGTACAGCTTATCTAAAATGCCATTTTATTAAAAAAGCTAAAATGCCATTTTATTAAAAAAGCAACTAGCTTACACAAATGTTGAGGAAGGTATAGAAGGCTTTTCCAACCTAAAATATATTCAAATTGGTAGCTAATAATTTATAATCTGCCTCCACTTATCAAAAAAATAAAATCAGTATAATACATGTCTAGAACAGAATAGTCACTCAAATATTCCAAAAAGGGAAGCTCTGTAATTCCATTATCCACTCTCCTCTCTTAAATATACAGAAATGACTATCAAAGACAAGTAAACAGAATAGAAAATCAAAGAGCTAAATAAAGTCTCATTTCTGCAAATAATTTGCTTAATCAAATGAGAAACAGGGATAATACCTAAATGGTGAAAACCGTTGCTGCCTTTGAGTGCTATAAAAGAAACAAGTAAAGTACTTGGACGTCATAGTTCCAAAAACTTGAAGAAAGAAGAATAATTAAAGAAAACTGGAAAAGCAAATTCTTTATGGCGTTAAGTATATTCAACTCAATGAGAGATTAAAAAAAAAAGTTTTAGAAAAAAGCTGCCTTACAGTGAGATTTTGAAGTAGTTTATTTTCAAAATAAAATTGTGTACATTCTCATCCTAACTACAGAAGTTTATTTTAAACCATTAGATATAGTGATTGGTCTTTAAAGATGGCAGACAAGATGAAAAATTTAGTCATATGCATAATTAACATGTACACAAAAGGAATGCATTTCTGTAATAACTCTTACCATTTCATAAATTTTAGTGATTTCTTCATTTGGGCTAAATACTAGCTCTAATGTCCCACATCCTGATGCCCAGACGATTTTTTGTATAGCTCTAATTTCACAAATATCAGGCATATATCTTGAAGCCTGAAAGAAAACGGGTAATTAAAGTGCTGACAGAGTATTAGAGTCAAATAATCAGAAAACAAAACTTTTTTTACTGTGAAAGTAGAAGAATAAATGGCTATAAATAAAGTGACTATGACAGTCTATGCTATATTTAAGATGCGAAGCAGCCTTGGTCCTGCAGATGCAAACTATTATATATAGGATGGATAAACAACAATCACAGGGAATTATATTCAATATTCTGTGATAAACCGTAATGGAAAAGAATGAAAAAGAATATGTATAGATATATGTACAACAATCACTTTGCTGTACAGCAGAAATTAACATACTGTAAACCAACTATCCCTCAATAAAATTAAAAAATAAAGAAAAACAAAGTAGCCTTGGTCCCATGTGTTTTGGATGTTAACATCAAGTCATAAAACATATACAGACAGGGCTTCCCTGGTGGCGCAGTGGTTAAGACTCTGCCTGCCAATGCAGGGGACACGGGTTTGAGCCATGGTCCGGGAAGATCCCATATGCCGCAGAGCAACTAAGCTCTCACGCTACAACTACTGAGCCTGCGCTCCAGAGCCCGCGTGCTACGACTATTGAGCCCACGTGCCACTACTGAAGTCCGCGTGCCTAGAGCCTATGCTCTACAACAAGAGAAGCCACCACAATGAGAAGCCCGGGCATCGTAACGAAGAGTAACCCCCACTCACTGCAACTAGAGAAAGCCCGCGTGCAGCAACAAAGACCCAATGCAGCCAAAAGTAAATTAATTAAAATAAACTAAAAAAAAAAAAAAACCATATACAGACGAAGCAAAATCATGCTTATCAGCTATAGCCACAATGGAGGCTTCAGGTTAAGATCGCATCTGGTTTGAACATTTTTCATAAGAATTTTACAAACACAGAAACCAAATTACCCAGCCATTCCACTCCTATGTGTCTACCCAGAAATAAGAAAACATGTGCCAAAGAGGCACTTGTGACTTACTGGTGATTTGCAAAATGGCTCTATTCCAAATAGTAAAAAAAACTAGGAATAACACAAGTGTTCATTAACAGAACATATAGGATGACCATAAAGTGTATGTTACTCAAAATGGATAAAGTACTGACATATAATATAGCACCGATAAATTTCAAAATCATGCGGACTGAAATAATCCAGACACAAAGGAGTATATGTTTTTTTTTTTAACCGGACAGAATTTTTATTGGCATTGCCTTGACTCTATAGATAATTTGGTAACTTACATTTTTACCATATTGTCTTCTACAACACTACAGAAGACTCCATGTATTTGTCTTTAATTTTGTTTATAATATGATTTTATTTATGTAAAATTTAAGAAAATGATTACTACTCTACAGTGACAAAAGCAGAGCAGTAAATGCCTGCAGTCAGGAAGAGAAAACTTTTGGGGCTGACAGAAATATTCTGTTTCTTGACTGTATCATTAATTTAAACATTATGTCAAAACTCAGTATGTTTTATTTTGATCTAGTTTATCCAATATACATTACAGCTCAAAAGGCCTGTTTAAAAGTTTTTAAAAAGTACTTTCTAAAGTACTGATGTTAATATGTAATAGTAAATACAATTTCAGTAAATTTTAGTTAAAATAAGAGAATCTAAACTGATACTCTCAGAATATTCAACCTCAGACTATGATATTCATGAGTAAGTAGAGACTGTGTCAAGAGTAATAAAAAATAAGCCAACCAAGATCCCAGAACTTTCGAAGTTTGATACTAACCTCATCAGATATTTGTTGAGCAAGACGTATTGATACATTTCTAAGCATGCACTCAGATGATGGGTTAGGAATGCTCTGAAGGGCATTTTGTAGCACCACTGCTTGATCATGAGTAATATGGTTAATCTGAAAAAAGTTAACCTTTTTACTTGGAGTAAAAAACTTGTACATGACTAAATTTCAAAAATTTGTACATAGCAAAAACCCAAACATATGCTCCTCATCCACCATCACTCTCTGAGGATGTCATCCTTCTACTTATCTACAGTAGAATATATGGTGCTCAGCATAAAAAAGCATTTCAGATTGCCAACCTGTAGACTGCCTCTGTTAGTTCCCTTTTAAAAAGTGACAATACTCCTCTGCAAACTCCAATTTCACATGAATTCAGTTGTTTCTACAATTATGTTCACTTTCACTTGCACGACATAATGACACAGCTCTGAACAAATCTTTTATAGGTCTCTAGTAAAATCCTTTTCCCAGGCCTCCTACTCAGCAAATGACCATGCTTGCTGTGATATGACTGAGAAAACTGGGGGCCCCAGATAAACAGACTTTCAATTTCTTACCATCTAATCTCTAAAATTATTTCTCTCACTTCCTTCCCTTTCAGTCTTTAAAATGTTTTTTATATTTTGTTCATAAGTACTTTGTTAACTGTGCTCTAAACACACATCACCAAAAATGTGCTAAAGTCTCCCCCATCCTCTGTATATACCTTTCTTTTATAGTCAAGTTTTGGTAAGAAAATCTTTTCAAAAATAGATGTTTTAAAAATTCAAGAGTTTGCAGAGGTGTTCCTACAGTCTCTAAGTGGACAATGAAGACTGACTAGGTACAAGGCTTCCAGCTCTTCTCTCAACTTCAAATGGGACAAGTTTAACTTTTTGTTTAATTTTTTGTTATTTATTATTATGTACATACGAATTATTTAAATCCTTCCATAAGTATCTGAAGGTCTACTTGCCAGGTGCTACTACATGAGATTTTGAATAAAAAGTGAATGTAGCACAGGTGGTTTAAGTACAGTTTCATAATAAGTACAGTTGCATCTTCACTGAGTTAAACTCTCAGGTCCTTTTTACTATTTGGGCCAAGTTATTTCATCTCTTTAGATCTTAAATTTTCACTTAAAAAATAGGAAGAAATAAAAGTGACTGACCAAATATATTTATATTAATGATTAAATAAGATAAAGTATTATAATTAACATAAAGGAACTCAATATATTTACATGATTACTAATTTCCAATGAACTAGCCTGAACACATATAGGAATCATGTACGCTTTTGTTAACATTTCACCTTAAGCAATATATGTTATATAATAGATGCATGACAGATTATCTGTGGAAAGAATAAAACATGTTTTCAAACTGTTAACTCAATTTTACTAATTATTCAGGGTTTATTTTTTAAATCAAAGGTTTACGGCACTTTTACACTGAAATTGTTCTTGTTAAGATCACCATTGATATGTTAATTTCCAATTCAACTCAATAAACTGGGATGAGGATTAAGTATGCTCTACAAGGTAAAAATAACTTTCCTTTCACTTACTGTATTGGCAGAACTAAACATTTTCTATTAAAAAAAAAACAAGGTCTCAAACTTCATGGAAAAGGAATTAAGTTAAAGAAATAATAATAAAAGTATAAATGTGGAAAAGATAACGTTTTACTTAAGAGTATACATAAGTTCTTAAATCCATGAGGAAAAACACCCAGAATTAACTTTCTTCACTAGTTACTGTATTTATCAACTTGTAACCCTCTTCTAAATATTATATGTGGCTCTATAATAAACGTATTTTAAATGCTAATTTTTCACTTAACTCCTTACTAGAATGTGGGCAACTTGCAATTAGACCCTATTATGTACCTTTGTATCCTTATGCATTTTCTAAATAGTAATTCTTAGGGAAAAGAACAAGAAGATACATAAAATTGTTTTGTTACTTCATTAAGCCACTATGGAAAGGATCATGACCAGAAACTATCTGTTTTTATGTAAATATGCATAGAAACCACAATATAAAGCAATCAAACTTATAGTGAGGACAGAGCACTATAAATTTCTTCTCTAAAAGTGCTTGTACAAATTTTAACTTTTTAAATGAAATTTTCAAAATTATATAAAAACAACATAAATAACCTTCAAGTACCCATTATCTAGCTGCAATAATTGTAAACAAAAGGCCAAACTTGTTTCACTGAATCCCCAACTCACTAACTCTGCCCACATCACCCCAGAATTATTCTGGAGAAAATCCCAGACATTCTATTTTATTAGAAATGATTTACCATAACTCTTATTTTTTAAAATTTGTTTTTTAATTTATTATTTATTATTATTCTTTTTGGCAGCCCCAGTGCCTTGCAGAATCTTAGTTCGCTGACCAGGGACTGAACCTGCATCCTGGCAGTGAAAGTGCTGAGTCCTGACCACTACACCACCAGGGAATTCCTAATGACTCTTCTTTTAAACAAAATCCACAATACTACTCTCCCACCTAAGATAATTAATAACTTTAACATCAAATATCTAGTAATTATTATTTAAATTTCCTTGATTAAGAACAAACCCATTCCTGATGAAAAAAAAAATCTGTATCCCTAAGTTATTTTATCTTCAGCAATTTAATAAAACCATCACTTGTAATGTAAATAAACTCAATTTCAGTGAGAATTGGAAGCCACATTCAACCTTTGCATCAAATGTCAGCATATCTTGAGAGCATGCGGTGACTGTGCTTTAAGGATGCTACCAGCATAAACAGAGTCTTTGTCAGTCACAGCAGTTACATTGGTCGGTGGGATGAGAGGTGGGCGACATGCCAAATACATTTTTTCTTTTATAACCAACTGTCTTTATATAACTTCCAGGTATGAGGCAACAAAAGATTCATGTGAAGTTTTTATGAGACTTACAACAAATGAAAAGTCAAAAAATAAAGGGGGGGGCGGTACTTAAGGTGAATGAAGTATCCTCTGAGGTTAGTGTAATCAGTATATCACATTTACATTTGGGGACTTCCCTGGCAGTCCAGTGGTTAAGACTCTGGTTTGCACGCAGGGGTCAGGGGTCCCAGGTTCAAACCCTGGTCAGGGAACTAAGATCCTACATGCAGCAGAGCGGAGCCAAAAAAAAAAATTTTTTTGTATATTTCAACCCAAATATCACTTAGTAGAGTGAATTGAACTTGCATTCTCTCACTGAAGGGTCTAACTTTAAAAATTAAATATTAACCACAAAACATTTTAAAAATGTATTACCGGTGTTACGGGATCTGCACCACCTACAACTGGTTGACAAGCCTCTGCTACAGCTCGAACATGGCCATAGCCTATAGCAGTTAACAAGAGTTTGGCTATTTTAAGACCACTGAAGTAAGCACCCCTTCGTGTCTCCATATCTGTATTAGGCAGGAAGTTATTTCTTGTTAGCATACTCAGCACAAGGGGTAAGCCACCACTTTTCAAGAAGTGAAGTTGAAAGTCAGAGGAATCATGTGCCAAAAGTGCACCAGCCGGCATTAACAAGGCATAAACTACCTGCAAAAAAGAAGGGCGGGGGGACAGAAACTGTATTAAAGATGTTAAAAATAATTTTGTAACTTCTATTTCCCTTATTATTGCTAAGAAATTCTTAACTATTTCAAAAGATTATACATGATCATATCACCACATCATAAAAAATTCTACTTTTGAAAAGGAAAATACCAACCTCTGTTAGGTACAGCACTCGGGAGGCAGAAGGACCAAAGAAAAGGGAATCAAGAGATGGTCCAAGGTTATTTTCTCCAAGTTTTGCCTGGTCCAAACAAACAGCTCTTAATTTTTCTATTGTTGTGCTATCTGCAAAGAATATAGACACAGACTAAAGTAAAATATTAATTGTTATTATTTCACATATATACTGAAGAGTATTAAACATGAAACATCATCTATAAATTCAATTAAGCTGAGCTATAAGTTCACATGTTACAAGACATAACCAGACCTGGACTGGTTAATGATCAACCAGGGCTCTTTAATCATCAACCCAATATATGAAGGGAACAGTTTCCTATCCAGAGACCTCAAGTAAACAGGTTCTCCTTCATCCACTGGAGACAGAAAAAAACAAACAAACAAACCACAACACTGAAAAGGAATTAGTTCTTCTTGAAACACAAACACAAGCTCCTCCCATCAAGTTCTCAATTATTGGTCTCATATGACATTACACATAAACTGTTTGAGCTTTACTGAAAATTTTGAGTTTCAAAAGAAGGTACACTTTAAGAAGAAAATTGCAAAAGTAACAATTATTTCCTTATGTATACTTAAAATAAGAAAAGCTATTTATTTTGTTTTGTCACATCATAAAGATGTGAAGCTTAGGAAAAAAAACCCACACAGTGAAGATTACACTAAAAAGATAGTTCCTTCTTAGAAGAAAACTTAGCAGCAAATCTGCATGACCTTAGATTAGGCAATTATCTCTTATATATGATGCCAAAAGAACAAGTGTTCAGAAGAAAAAGAGATAAACTGGACTATAACAAAGGACATTATTTACAGAGTGAAAAGAGAACACACAGAACATATTTAAGTTATGTGATGTGATAAAGGACTTGTATCTGAATATATCAAGAACATTTACAAAACAATCATAAAGACAAAAAACCCAAATGAAAAATAAGCAAAGGATGTGAACAGACATTTCTCTGAAGATAGTCAAATTGGTAGTAAGCACATCAGCAGTCACCAAGGAAATGCAACTCAAAATCATGTTAAGATACGACTTCACGTGTTCGTGAAAACGTGGAGAAAATGGAACCCTTATACCTTACTGTGGGAATAGAAAATGTACCATATATTTTAACATGAAAAGAAAACAAAAACAAAAGCGAGGCAAATGACTGAGTGATTTATTGGGGGGACCCATGATGAGCTGATAGATATTAATGATGCTGCTCAGTATTTGTTCAGGATAAGGCAATGTCAAGTTTGCAGTAATTAAAGAACTGAAGGAATCAATAGCAGAATAACTGAGGCAGAAGAACGGATAAGTGAGCTGGAAGACAGAATGGTGGAATTCACTGCTGCAGAACAGAATTTTAAAAAAAAGAATGAAAAGAAATGAACACAGCCTAAGAGACCTCTGGGACAACATTAAATGCAACAACATTCGCATCATAGGGTCCCAGAATGAGAAGAGAGAGAAAGGATCCGAGAAAATAGGTGAAGAGATTATAGTTGAAAACTTCCCTAACACGGGAAAGGAAAGAGCCACCCAAGTCCAAGAAGCGCAGAGAGTCCCAGACAGGATAAACCCAAGGGGAAACATACCGAGACACACAGTAATCAAACTGGCAAAAATTAAAGACAAAGAAAAATTACTGAAAGCAGCAAAGGAAAAACGACAAATAGCATACAAGGGAACTCCCATAAGGTTAACAGCTGATTTCTCAGCAGAAACTCTACAAGCCAGAAGGGAGTGGCATGATATACTTAAAGTGATGAAATGGAAGAACCTACAACCAAGATTACTCAACCTGGCAAGGATCTCATTCAGATTCGATGGAGAAATCAAAAGCTTTACAGATGAGCAAAACCTAAGAGAATTCAGCACCACCAAACCAGCTCTACAACAAATGCTAAAGGAACTTCTGTAAGTGGGAAACACAAGAGAAGAAAAGGACTTACAAAAACAAACCCAAAACAATTAAGAAAATGGTCATAGGAACATACATATTGATAATTACCTTAAACATGAATGGATTAAATGCTCCAACCAAAAGACACAGGCTTGCTGAATGGATACAAAAACAAGACCCATATATATACTGTTTACAAAAGATGCACTTCAGACCTGGGGACACATACAGACTGAAACTGAGGGGATGGAAGAATATATTCCATGCAAATGGAAATCAAAAGAAAGCTGGAGTAGCTATACTCTTACCAGATAAAATAGACTTTAAAATAAAGAATGTTACAAGAGACAAGGAAGGACGGTACATAATGATCAAGGGATCAATCCAAGAAGAAGATACAACAATTATAAATATATAGGCACCCAACATAGGAGCACCTCAATAACATAAGGCAACTGCTAACAGCTATAAAAGAGGAAATTGACAACAACACAATAATAGTGGGGGACTTCAACACCTCACTTACACCAATGGACATAAATTTAAGAAAAACTGAAATCATATCAAGCATCTTTTCTAACCGCAATGCTATGAGATTAGATATCAATTACAGGGAAAAAAATGTAAAAACACAAATACATGGAAGCTAACAATACGTTACTAAATAACCAAGAGATCACTGAAGAAATCAAAGAGGAAATCAAAAAATACCTAGAGACAAATGACAATGAAAACACGATGATCAAAAACCTATGGGATGCGGCAAAAGCAGTTCTAAGAGGGAAGTTTATAGCTATACAAGCCTACCTCAAGAAACAGGAAAATCTCCAATAAACAATCTAACCGGGGCTTCCCTGGTGGCGCAGTGGTTGAGAATCTGCCTGCCAATGCAGGGGACATGGGTTCGAGCCCTGGTCTGGGAAGATCCCACATGCCGCGGAGCAACTAGGCCCGTGAGCCACAACTACTGAGCCTGCGCGTCCGGAGCTTGTGCTCCGCAACAAGAGAGGCCGCGATAGTGAGAGGCCCGCGCACCGCGATGAAGAGTGGCCCCTGCTTGCCGCAACTAGAGAAAGCCCTCGCGCAGAAACGAAGACCCAACACAGCCAAATAAATAAATAAATAAATAAATAAATAATTAAAAAAAAAAAAAAAACAATCTAACCTTACAGCTAAATGAACTGGAGAAAGAAGAACAAACAAAACCCAAAGTTAGTAGAAGGAAAAAAATCATAAAGATCAGAGCAGAAATAAATGAAATAGAAACAAAGAAAACAATAGAAAAGATCAATAAAACTAAAAACTGGTTCTTTGAGAAGATAAACAAAATTGATAAATGATTAGCCAGACTCATCAGCAAAAAGATAGCACTCAAATCCATAAAATTAGAAATGAAAAAGGAGAAGTTACAACAGACGCCGTAGAAATACAAAGCATCCTAAGAGACCACTACAAGCAACTCTATGCCAATAAAATGGACAACCTGGAGGAACTGGACAAATTCTTAGAAAGGTATAACCTTCCAAGACTGAACCAGGAAGAAACAGAAAATATGAACAGACCAATCACAAGCAATGAAATTGAAACTGTGATTAAAAATCTTCCAACAAACAAAAGTCCAGGACCAGATGGCTTCACAGGTGAATTCTATCAAACATTTAGAGAAGAGCTAACACCCATTCTTCTCAAACTCCTCCAAAAAACTGCAGAGAAAGCAACACTCCCAAACTCATTCTATGAAGCCACCATCACCCCCGATACCAAAACCAGACAAAGATACTACAAAAAAAGAAAATTACAGACCAGTATCACTGATGAATACAGATGCAAAAACCCTCAACAAACTACTAGCAAACAGAATCCAACAACACATTAAAAGAATCATACACCATGATCAAGTGGGGTTTATCCCAGGGATGCAAGGATTCTTCAATATACACATATCAATCAATGTGATACAACATAGTCACAAACTGAAGAATTAATACCATATGATCATCTCAATAGATGCAGAAAAAGCTTTTGACAAAATAGAACACCCATTTAGGATAAAAACTCTCCCGAAAGTGTGCACAGGGGGAACCTATCTCAACATAATAAAGGTCATATATGACAAACCCGCAGCAAATATCATTCTCAATGGTGAAAAACTGAAAACATCTCCTCTATGATCAGGAACACAACAAAGATGTCCACTCTCACCACTATTATTCAACATAGTTTTGGAAGTCCTAGCCACAACAATCAGAGAAGATAAAGAAATAAAAGGAATACAAATTGGAAAAGAAGAAGTAAAACTGTCACTGTTTGCAGATGACCTAATACTATACATAGAGAATCCTAAAGATGCTACCAGAAAACTACTAGAGCTAATC
This sequence comes from Eschrichtius robustus, assembly GCF_028021215.1. Classification (NCBI taxonomy): domain Eukaryota; kingdom Metazoa; phylum Chordata; class Mammalia; order Artiodactyla; family Eschrichtiidae; genus Eschrichtius; species Eschrichtius robustus. Next base: position 465,085 of record NW_027175154.1, on the reverse strand, counting down.
AATGAATTTGGTAAAGTTTCAGGATACAGAATTAATGTACAGGAATCTCTTGCATTCCTATACACTAATGATGAAAAATCTGAAAGAGAAATTAAAAAACACTCCCATTAACCACTGCAACAAAAAGAATAAAATACCTAGGAATAAACCTACCCTAAGGAGGTAAAAGACCTGTATGCAGAAAACTATAAGACAATGATGAAAGAAATCAAAGATAACACAGATGGAGAGATATACTATGTTCTTGGATTGTCAGAATCAATATTGTGAAAATGACTATACTACCCAAAGCAATCTACAGATTCAATGCAATCCCTATCAAATTACCAATGGCATTTTTTACAGAACTAAAAAAAAATTTTTTTAATTTGTATGGAGACGTAAAAGATTCTGAATAGCCAAAGCAATCTTCAGGGAAAATAAACAGAGCTGGAGGAGTCAGACTCCCTGACTTCAGACTATACCACAAAGCTACAGTAATCAAGACAATATGGTACTGGCACAAAAACAGAAACACAGATCAATGGAACAGGATAGAAAGCCCAGAGATAAACCCACACACCTCTGGTCAACTAATCTATGACAAAGAAGGCAAGGATATACAATGGAGAAAAGACAGCCTCTTCAATAAGTGGTGCTGGGAAAACTGGACAGCTACATGTAAAAGAATTAATAGAACACCCTAACACCATACACAAAAATAAACTCAAAATGGATTAGAGACCTAAATGTAAGACCAGACACTATAAAACTCTTAGAGGAAAACATAGGAAGAACACTCTTTGACATAAATCACAGCAAGATCTTTTTTGATTCACTTCCTAGAGAAATGGAAATAAAACCAAAAATAAACAAATGGAACTTAATGAAACGTCAAAGCTTTTGCACAGCAAAGGAACCCATAAACAAGATGAAAAAACAACCCTCAGAATGGGAGAAAATACTTGCAAATGAATCAACGGACAAAGGATTAATCTCCAAAATATATACACAGCTCACACAGCTCAATATTAAAAAAAAAACAACCTGATCAAAAAATGGGAGGAAGATCTAAATAGACATTTCTCCAAAGAAGACATACAGATGGCCAAGAAGTACATGAAAAGATGCTCAACATCACTAATTATTAGAGAAATGCAAATCAAAACTACAATGAGGTATCAGCTCACACCAGTTAGAATGGGCATCATCAGAAAATCTACAAACAACAAATGCTGGAGAGGGTGTGGAGAAAAGGGAACCCTCTTGCACTGTTGGTGGGAATGTAAATTGGTACAGCCCCTATGGAGAACAGTATGGAGGTTCCTTAAAAAACTAAAAATAGAATTACCATATGATCCAGCAATCCCACTACTGGGTGTATACCCAGAGAAAACCATAATTCAAAAAGACACATGCACCCCAGTGTTCATTGCAGCACTATTTACAATAGCCAGATCATGGAAGCAACCTAAATGCCCATCGACAGACGAATGGATAAAGATGTTGTGGTACATATATACAATGGAATATTACTCAGCCATAAAAAGGAATGAAATTGAGTCATTTGTTGAGACGTGGATGGATCTAGAGACTGTCATACAGAGTGAAGTAAGTCAGAAAGAGAAAAACAAATATCGTATATTAATGCATGTATGTGGAACCTAGAAAAATGGTACAGATGAACTGGTTTGCAGGGCAGAAATAGAGACACAGATGTAGAGAAGAAACATATGGACACCAAGGCGGGAAAGCGGCAGGTGGGGGTGGTGGTGTGATGAATTGGAAGACTGGGATTGACATGGATACACTGATGTGTATAAAATGGATGACTAATAAGAACCTGCTGTATAAAAAAGTAAATAAAATAAAATTCAAAAAAAAAAATGAAAAGCAAGGCAAATGACTGAGTGATTTTTTGGGGGGCCCATGATGAGGTGATAGATATTAATGATGCTGCTCAGTATTTGTTCAGAATAAGGCAATGTCAAGTTTGCAGTGATTAAAGAACTGGCCTCTAATTAGACAGTCCGCATTAAACAATTACGAATGAAAATATTCTCAAATAAGCTGAGAAAACACTAATTTAATACAAGCAGTAAAATCTGATAAAATTATCATGGTAATGGTGTATGTGGAAGAGAAAAAGTTTTAGGAAGAAAGATTTACAAAACTTGTGAAAATGTAAGATGTTTAAACCCTATGGTCATTCATTCATTGGATTATTCATCAGCAAGCAGTTTGTGGAAAACATTCAAATCTATCAATACGTTATTAACCAGCAGTGTCAACAGTGAACTTCACTTACTTTCATGGACTTAACAATATTTAGTTTATAAATTTTTGCTGGAAAAAGAATCAGGGTATTCTGACTTGCCCTACCACATAGGACTTCAATGTTTTAGCAAAATAGTAATGTTTTATTGTGATTTTTAAAAGCTCAGGGTCAAGAATAATATTTTTTGTGTGCAAGTAGAAATATTCTCAAACACTGGAATGGTTTAGGAGTTTAGCTTTTGCTGCAGATTTGACGTTTCTTAATGAATTCAACCTACAATCACAAGGCAGAAGTGTTCAAAATACTGCAGTAAAGTTATTTCGATGCCAACTAACACTGTTTGATTCACAAGTAGTCAGGCCTCCACATCAGCAGATATAGCATCCAAGCATTCCACCAAATGTGAATCAAAAATACTGAAAAATCAAAATAAAACACAACCTAGAAGGTTCCAAAAAGCAAAATCTGAATTGACCATGCACCATGTACTACACTGAAACCAAGCAAATTAAGCAATGTTTAAGTATACTCTGCTATAGCTTCCCAGCATTTCACAGACCCTGAGTCTATCTCCCGCACTCACTGAGCACTGCTCACTTCACATCTTCTTTGTTTGCTCTTGTGTGTACTGTTTCTCTGAAAAAATGGCTCTAAAGTGTAATTAACTGGTCAAAGCAACCTGTCAGAGGCTAAGGAGTATAAAGTGCTATCTGTAAACAAGAAAATCAAAATCTTTGATCTTTTGACCTAAAGGCTGTAAAGTTAAGAGCAAGTTGAGCATTCACACAATAAAACAAAAAGCTGAAACTTGTGTGTTTGTGCTGCCCCTGCAATGGCTAAAATAGTCTGTTTCATGATTATCTGTTTGCAGTGACTGGGAAAACATTAAGCACGTGGTTAAAGGACATGTTAGAGAACATATCCTGTTCATGGTGAAATTATGACCGAAAAAGCATTTAGCCTCCATGAGCACTGCTGTGAGGGGTTTTAGGAGAGCAAGAGGAAAGACTTTAAGGCTAGTAAGGGACAGCAGGATAGCTATATAAAGCACTATAGCCTCAAGAACTTAGAGATCATGGGATAACTGGCATTGGCTGATGCTGAGGCAGCATCATTTCCAAAGGGGCTCAAGAAATTCATGGAAGAAAATGGCTACATTCAGAGCAAGTCTTCCATTGTGATGAAAAAAGCTTGCTCTGGAAAAACGTGTCCAATAGTACCCACATCCATAAGGCATACCCACTTGGCATAAGAATGCCAAGTAGGCCCCAGAATTCAAGGCCTGGAAAGATCACATTACTATTGTGTTGTGTGGCAATGCAGCATATCACATAATCAAGCCAGGCCTCCTCTCCTGAGTAACCAATCCCCAGCACTCAAGAATAAAAAGTGCCTGCTTGTGCTCTGGCAACACAACAGGAAGGCCTGAGTGTTAGCTATCTCATCCCTGGAATGGCACCACGAGTGTTTCATTCCTGAAGTGAAGAAATATGTCGATGAGAAGAATCTGCCATTCAAGGTCCTCCTAACTGGCAATGCTCCCAGTCAACCCTAATCTAATCTCTCAGCTTCATGTGGAAATGATGTTCCTGACTCAACCTCCACTGATCCTGACATTGGTATTATTTTTTTTAATTATTTATTTATTTATGGCTGTGTTGGGTCCTCGTTGCTGCGCGTGGGCTTTCTCTAGCTGCAGCGAGTGGGGGCTACTCTTGGTTGCGGTATACGGGCTTCTCATTACGGTGGCTTCTCTTGTTGCGGAGCACGGGCTCCAGGCGCGTGGGCTTCAGTAGTTGTGCTGCACGGGCTTAGTTGCTCCGTGGCATGTGGGATCTTCCCAGACCAGGGCTCGAACCTGTGTCCCCTGCACTGGCAGGTGGATTCTTAACCACTGTGCCACCAGGGAAGTCTCTGACATTAGTGTTACTGATCTCCTCCGAAGTGTCAGAGTCTACAATTTGAACCCAGTTCTCCCAACGTAGATGATCTTTTTAACATACTATCAGAGGTTTGAGTTACCCTGCTGTTTCACAGCTTAGCTATAGTGCCACACATCTCAGTGCCTCACAACATCAGCATTGTAGGCAACCGAACAGCAATTGTCGTCAACACTGTGATCATCACATGAGGGTTAAAAGAGACAAAAACCACTATTTTGGTGAATGTCAACATAGTGTGTGTGAGTGTAAGAGTGTGTGTGTGTGTGTGTGTGGTGGGGGGGGTGAGTTATATTTTCTCTTATTGATAATTAAATTTGCTGTACGTACTTGTGTTTTAAATATTCTGTGTTATTCAATTATTTTTGTTTCAGGTCACTGAAAGAAAGCAATCTGTGCTTAAAGAAATGTTATGTTATTGTGTGTACTATGTAGTTAGGCCTACAATCTGTACTGAACGAACACAGACCTTTCTTGACATTATTCACTAAACAAAACAGTATAACAACCGTTCATATAGCATTTACGCTGTATTAGGTACTATAAGTAAGGTAGAGATGATTTAAATTTACAGCAGATATATTTTCCAAACTCAAACTACAGTTCCCATAGCACTTTCCAAATTGTGATGTAAGTGCAAAGGAAATCTCCGTATTTCAAAATGCAGTTAACTGCGAAACTGAAGAGCTTCCTACCTAGCTTAAAATTCAAAGTGATTAAATTTCCGTGTAATGACATGATAAAAATCAAACATTAAGAGAAGAATAAAGGAAATTCTATGAATGCCTTTTACAAATGCTCAAGGAACAATGAGCAATAGTACCTGTTGTGGAAAAACCATGTCAAAGATTAAAATATAAAATTTATATTTTAGAGATAAACAATAACAAATGAATATCTGCAACTGATTTGATGATATGGAACACAAACTTTGAACCCCAACAAAATACTGTAATGCCCTAAAAAAATCCTGTGATTCTCATTAGTAGGCCCATATCATAAAAACTGCACTATATTATCATTTTTATAGTTTGAATTTTGCTAATAAACATTTTTGTGGAAATCTGCTTCCCCTTTCACATAAGTATCTACACAGCGTCCTTGATTTTGCTCCTTATCCCACAGAGCCTAATACATTTGCTAGTCTAGTCTTTAATAGGAAAAGTTTTCCAATCTCTCTGCTAAAGAATGTTACTGGAGTAACTGGTGAATCTTGAATGGGGACAATTAGGTGATGAAAACATTTCAGTGTTTATTTTCTGGTTTACATATTTAATTTGCTATTACACAGCAGAATGTCCTTAGTTTGAAGAAAATCACAACTATTTTGAAGGATGACAGAGCATCAGAGCAATTACTCTCTTATGGTTTAAAAAAGAAAAAGTTCTGGGGCTTCACTGGTGGCGCAGTGGTTGAGAATCTGTTTGCCAATGCAGGGGACACAGGTTCGAGCCCTGGTCTGGGAAGATCCCACATGCCGCGGAGCAACTAGGCCCGTGATCCACAATTACTGAGCCTGTGCTCCGCAACAAGAGAGGCCGCGATAGTGAGAGGCCCGCGCACTGCGATGAAGAGCGGCCCCCACTTGCCACAACTAGAGAAAGCCCTCGCACAGAAACGAAGACCCAACACAGCCAAAAATAAATAAATTAATTAATTTTAAAAAATGATTAAAAAAAAGGAAAAAAAAAGAAAAAGTTCTTTGTATTGTACTTCTTACTTTTCTGTAATTCTGTGATTTTCTCCGTAACACTACATGCATGGTTTTGCAAAACGTGGGGTTTAGGGAAACACAAATATCCTATTAAAGTACAAATACTGCAAAATGTTCATAAAATAAAACAGAACTATAAGTAACAGAAAAAAAGTGAAAATGTTACAATAAGCTAAAAAAGTCAACTGAGAGTTGTATCAACATAATCTTCAAAAAAACTGTAATAGCTTAAGAGAGGCAAAACTATAACTAAATCCAACAGCACATTCTGATGCATAAAAAATTTTCAAAAGCACAAATAAAAGAATGAGAAAAATATGAGCAAAAATTTTTCAAATCACTCACATCTGAAGCAATTAATCTTTTGACTGAAGAAGTCCGAGTACCCAGCACCCAACAAACAAAACAACAACAACAACAAAAAACAATTCACCTAAAGCTCTTCTGATGAGTTCATCAGAAGAGCTCAACTCAAGGGCTTTAAAAACAAACTTAAAAGGCTTCTCCACAAAAAGAAAATTGACATACAAATGGCTTTAGTCTTCCCAATGGTCAAAACTGCTATGAAACTATAAAGGAACAAACTTTCAACCTTTAATGCTATACTCAAACTACTATAAGCAAAACAAAACAAAACAAAAAATACTCCTATAGGTAAGAGTTCAGCTGAATTGAGAAAAGTAGTTTTTTTTATTAAAATAAATCTGCTTCCCATGTACCCTCCACCTTTTTTAGGGGGCTATGTTTCAGTAAAATAAGGACGGACTGAAAACGTCCCAAGACCAAGGTGTACTAGAGCATCCACAATACAAAAGTTGTATAAAGAAGTCCAAGAAACAGACTCGAGCAAAAGAAAATAAACAAAAACAGGATATAACACATCTGACCATGTTGAAAATTGTTTTTAAAAATTACTGAAGGGAATGAGGGAGACTTAGTAATGAATACCACACAAAATCAAGCAAATAAAAGGGGGAGATTTTAAAAACTAGTATAAATAGGTGTGGGTAACCTAGGAGATTACAATATTTTGATATATAGTCTGTTTGTAATGTTAGTAGCATTTTTATTTTTATTTTTAGCATTTTTATTAAGCCAAATATTTCCGTAATATTTAGTCTTGAAAATATGAATAATTTTTTTCAGCAAAATTGTGAGATGACCAAAAAAGGATGTGAAAGTAAGAAAGCCAGTATATAATATCTAAACTCGACATAAAAATTAATAATGCAAACATACTGTTTAGGGATAAACTGTTATACACAATAATGAAACCTGAAAGATAAAAACAGTCTTTTTTTTGAAACAGAAATGGAGGATGAGGATGGGTGAGGTAGATTACTGTTTTTCATATAGGGTTTGAAGAATCCTGAGTTTCTGACTTGTGTGCATTAGTTCACTAGAAATATTTTTTACATTATATGTTCCTAAATATTCTTTAATCATCCATGGAAAATTTCTCATCAGCAATGGCATGGATGACACATGATCAGTATCATACACTATACCACAAAGTGTATCTCAAAAGAAACAGTATTTGTCTATTAAGTACTTGTCAGCATTAGGAGCAGGATAGAGAAGGGAGTGGGGAGGTATTTTTCTTACCTGGTGGCATAAGTTTCATAAGTATTCTTGCTCCATCTCTAAGAGGTGGCATGTTCAGATTGCTACCTAAATCAGCAACTTGCCAAAGGAAAGAGATATATCTGGGATGCTGTGACATTATCTGGAAAATAGAATACAAAAAGAATATACCTATAAATTATGTCAAAAAATTTTGTTTTTCAAAATAACCTATACACTTTCCCCAAATAAGTTTTCTACTTATCAATCCCATCTTTTGCATATGCCATGTTTACTACCTGAAATTATCTGCCTTCCCTACCTTTTCACTTTTTACAAACCCACTGATTCTTCACAATGCAAACTCAATCATTTATTAAATAAGCCTAAGCTACTCTAATATCTTTGTGGCACATTTTCTGTTTTCTAAACCATGAATTACACACAGCTCTCAGATGCTGTTTAAACAAAAGACACTTCACACCCTTCAGCGGTAACTACTGTTGATTAAATTCCTAATCCAATTGTCTCAGGGACTCAAATTCCTCTCACGATGAAGTGGCTGGTATTATTCCAGCTATGATTCTTAAGAAGGATGGGTAGAGAAAGAGTAAGAAAGGGAAGAGTTGCTGTTTTAGATGTGAGAAGTATTACTAAGAATCTCAGAAAAACAGGAGATTGTACGTTTCTGTAAAAACAGTTCCAAAGGAAAGACTAATATTTTCTAGAGGTATATATTTAGTAGTATTGTAGCTCAATAGTGACAGATTAATTCTATGCAAATATAATTCTATATCCATGGGGAAATTTTATTTTAAAATCCAACAACTAAGAAATCCAACAAGAAGTTAACAGTTAACTGTATACTTATTTGACATTCCCAATCTTTAGAACATATAAACTTCTTATGAAAAGAACCATTTTACACATTTCTCTGTATTGTCAAAGAAGAGTGTAATGCCTTACACACACTATCTACTCACCACCCCAGGCAAAGAACTTTCCACTTCTGGATTAGGACCATCACTGTAACGATTACAGTGGTTTCCAGGAGATCCAGTTGAGGAATCAGAAGAACTATCAGGGCTGGAAGGCATATTGGAACTTACTTGTGTAAGTTTGGCTGTAATTACCTGAAAATGACAGAACAGCAAAGACAATGGAAAATACTTCCACAAAATGCAGCAACTAGATATATCGTAAGGCTAAAAAAAGACTTCATGCTTTAATTCTAGAGGTACAATTAAAAAGTTCTACCCAAACTAACCCCTTAGTAGCTTATCTCCTCCACAACACAACCCATCTTACTTAGGGTTATAACCCAAACACTTAACACAGAAGACTGTACACAACAGTTAGATGCTCAAACATTAATGAACAATTAGAAAACAGCCTCAATGTTTAATTTTGGGAGAATATTTGAAAATTATATGTACTTACTGATTTATCTTTTAAGTTTAATTGTCCAATTAGCTTTCTGTCATCTTCAGAATCTATCAATTCACCACCCACAAAGAGTTCAATTTTTGTATGGGCTACATTTGCTTTAATACGATTGAGAATACATCGTCTTACTGAACCAACTGTATCATTTGTATGAGACCATATGTCCAAGTCATCAACCTGTCTGCCATGGTTTGGAAATCGAACTATAAGAGAGAGATGTTTACCACGGAATGCTCTGCAGGGAGGGGAAGGGGGAAACACAGTAATGTTCAGTAGATGGCCAAGACATAAAGCTGGGAATTTAACATTTCCTAACTAAGTAAAAGGAAGAAGCTTAGACTAATGTTGTTCTCAGGATATACAAAATAAAAATTTTTTATTTCTTTAACTGTAAACACTATAATTAATCTTGAAAACATAACATAACTATACGCCTTTGTTGTTAATCTTTGCCTCTATGAATGCAGAAGATTTCTACTTATGATAAATTAATAACAGAGACATGAATAAAATATCAATTAATTTTAAGCCATAAAATGTCAATTCACCAAGAGTATTTTTAAATGTGGAAGAAATGAACTTCAGCTTGAGAGTGTCAACAAAAATGTCAAAATGCATGTTTCCACTAGAAAAATTTTTGAATTCTTAAAAACAAAATTCACCCCAATTGGGGCTTCCCTGGTGGCGCAGTGGTTGAGAATCTGCCTGCCAATGCAGGGGACACAGGTTCAAGCCCTGGTCTGGGAAGATCCCACATGCCACGGAGCAAGTGGGCCCGTGAGCCACAATTACTGAGCCTGCGCGTCTGGAGCCTGTGCTCCGCAACAAGAGAGGCCGCAATAGTGAGAAGCCCGCGCACCGCGATGAAGAGTGGTCCCCACTTGCCACAACTAGAGAAAGCCCTTGCACAGAAACGAAGACCCAACACAGCCATCAATCAATCAATCAATCAATCAATCAATCAATCAATGTGAATTTCTTTTTAAAAAAAAATTCACCCCAAAATATTTCTCTAGGTATATATTCTCTTCCCACAGGTAAGATACAAAATAAAAATCACATTAAAATAAGCAATTTTACATTTTCCATTTAAAAAATGATCACAATTTTTAAACATCTGATGGTACTTAATCCTACAAACTTCCCCCCAACTAGAAATGCCATTTACACTATTATTAAATAATTTAATATATTGCTTATTTAATTTATAATATATCATTTATATCACATAATATATACAATATACAATTATATTAAAATGATTTAGTGATTTATATTATAGTTCCTATATTTAAAGAAATTTTAGTAAAGACATTTAAAAATATTCTTTGTGACATTTACTAAATAAGCAACTTTAAAGAATTTTATTTTTAACAGTGTAAACAAATAATATCAAAATAAAAACACATCAAACTGCAAAATACCAGAGCAACACTTAATGGATGGTAGTAGCTCAGAGCACAATGCCTCTCCAAAATGTAACTCAAAACTTTCTATTTTTAAAAAAAAAATCTGTAAGATGCAAGTAATGTTTTTAAAAGGCAGGATACTGACATCCAGAAATAAAAAATTTCTTTATGGTCCTTTTAATCTATACATCATAACTTTACCAATTAACTGGTTAAGAAAAATAAATAATTGCAAATTAACACCAAAAGATCAGTTTCTTACAAACCTTGACATAGGTAGAATTGTTCTTTCCTCATGATAATCACTATCACATTCATTTATGTATTCCCTTAAAACAGTTAATACTCGAACCATTCGAATGACTTCCTGTTTTGCACAATTAATACTGTCTTTGTCACCATCCAAAACACACAATGTATCATATGAAGCTTTCAAGCGATCAAAGCAAGACTGAATGAAGTCTTCATGGATAACCACCTATAAATATTGGGCCAAATAAGAACAGTTCAAACTGCTTCAAATTTAAAACCAAATATGACATTAATCTAATTAAAGACAGTAAAATTTCAACTTCTAGGTAACTTCTAAAAGTAGGTAACTCACATTATGTGTGATCAATAATAAAACACAATAATAAATAATTACATTCGAAATGATCATAACCACCTAAAAATAATTACCAAGGAAACATTCACTGAGTTGGCATTTGGTAAGGGACAAATGTGCATTAAATACTTAAATATTTTTGACAAGAGTTAAAAAGTTAAGTTTCTAATTTTCTAATTAATTCTAAGTTTAAAAAGATTCTACTAAACACAAGACTACTTTTCAATCTAACTGGAGTGGAAGTTTTTATGTACTTCAATCCTCACCTGATTGACCTGTAACCTGGGGCCAAGGTTTGTGTATATCTCTTTAAGGAGATCTATAGCTCTGCTTGCAATATCATCATTACTCTGAATTACAACCTAGATCCAAAAATTAAAGTATTAGTAACATTCAAGATGTATTTTCATTTGGCACTTAAATTCAAATTATATCAATTTAAAAAAATTCAATGATTTAAGACTAAATTGATTTTGATATGCAAATCATGTAAAATTAAGTAAATGGAATATTAAGAATTGATACATACAAGTTTTCTCAATAGAGCAATTTGCTTTAAAATGAAAACAATAAAAATTGTGAAACTTTCAAGGAATAATTCAAATAAGCTAAAAAATTTTCCATGAAAAATCATTTATCACAAAAAGCAATCCTGTCAACTGCAACAACTTCTGCACATCTTTGTCACTGATCTAATTACATCAGAGGTTTTTACAACATGTTTAGAATCCTATACTCTGAGGGTGTTTCAGGGCTGACCCTTTGAGAGGTTTGAGGAGGGAAAAGGAGAGGAATAGAGGGAGACTGAGCTGAGAAAAACCCTTGATTTTAATGAAAGACCAAGCAAACACCTTAGCTTATCTGTGGTTTAGAAATAAAACCAAAAAACCCCACATCCATAACACGATATAAGCTGAAATGTAATAGGTTAGATTTTTAAAGATGGAAACAAAATTTATTTACAAAAATGGAAAAAACCTTAAGCATTTTACTCCCAGGTACTTAAATATATCACAAATTAAGGAGTGTCATAAAGGTATTAATTGATAACTCCATCCAACTAATAATCCTCTGTTCTGTCCATCATTCATTTTGGCATTAAATGTACAATAAACCCCAAGATATAACTTATGTAAGGTAGCTAATGACCTTCATGAAAGGAATGTGAAAGATCTGCAGGCAGAAAATGGTTACTGTACTTGCATATACCTGAAGGAATTCTAAGTACAACAGATGTACCAGTGGCAGATAGTTAGAGGGGAGAGAGAGAGAGAATGAGCCAAAAGTTAGTGGCAAATAAAAATGATATAACAAGAAGCTAAAGATGAACAATTCCCACCCATGCTCTCTCTCATATCCCCCAATTACTAGGAAAAGCATCAACAAGGATAAATACATGTAACTTACAAGCAAGATTATGACTCCTTAACCATTTTTTAGAAACCACCTCAGGTATAATGTTTGCAAACAGGAGTTCCGACTTCTCACTTACCCTCCAAAGGTAGTCTAATCCTATTAGCTCCAAATCATCCATCATATAGGCTCTTCTTTTTGCTACTAGTTTCCCCTCTCGACAGTTAACAGCTTTGAAGAATCGTTCAAAACATTTCATTCCATTTTCAGTTAACAGGAAAGGATCAAGCTGAAGCACATTACTTTCAAAGAAGTCCTTATTAATATCAGGATCTAAGTCTGGTTCATCCCCCATTAACTTGGAATACCACTTAAAACAGGCTTCACGATCACAAAGGTAAACTGCATTCTCTGCTAAGCAGTTCCATATTTGTTTTGCCTGAGGAGCACAGAGCCACAGTTGGCCATCCTTCAGTAAAAATCTTGGAAAAATTTAAGAAATCTGTAATTAGGTCTATACAATTTTACCCTCAAACACAATTTATTTCAATGTGTCTAAAATAATTCATTTAGCACAATCACATTTTAATTACAGCTTAAAAATGTGTTCTTTCAAAAAAGCCTATTTCTTAACTATATATCTGGCAGCAAAAAAATATCAGCTATTAATTCATTCATTTAACAAGCATATATTCATGGGGCAACTACTAAACTCCAGGAATTATGCTAGATGATGTGAGCTAAATACAGAAGCTTCTTTCTGACTGTCAAGAAGTGTAGGCTTTGAAACCAGATCCTGACTTAGCTCCCTGCTTATATGGTTTCACTGCAAAATAAGGTTATTACGTTAGATGACTCTGACATAACAGAATGTTGTTATAAAATAAAGCTCCTCAAAATTTTTTAATTTCTAAAAATATTATACTCAATACCTGCACACAGTAAACAAAACAATCTAAGTAATTTAAGCTTATTATTCTAGGTCAGTAATCACTAATATGTTTATCAATATTCAAGATGTCCTCTGGTGCTTTTTAGCTGTGTGACTATTAGGTGTCCATTAAAATAAGACTACAATGAAGCTGATAATTCTCCTTCAAGCAGTGTCTTCCTTCAGTTAGACTCTAGTTTCTTTTAGCACTCTTCTACTTACTCTGTGTTATTTCTATGAATGATAATGAAAGAAAACAGAAGTTAATTTTGATCTGAATAATAATTTTACATTTAATTCTTAGTTAACAAATGGTGGCTTCATTTCCAATACAGTATGGTGTATTCATTTAATGTCAGTGGGTTTCTTCTTTTGGGTCTTAACTGTAGGTCTTTAATATCTCAATAATTCTAGGTCTGAGTAAGAAGGTGCCTTTTAGAACTTTTTAATTCTACCTAATCTCTCCAATTTACAAATGAGCAACATGAAGGCCAGAATAATAAAGCACCTTTTCCTTTAGTGAACTGCACTACTATGTATGTATAGAGCAGGAACTACAGTAGGTCTGATTCTAAACCTTAACAGAATAAGTAAATTCTAAACCATTTTTCTATTTCAGTAAACCTAAGGGATACCGTACACAAATGTCAATAATAGTGGCCCACTAGGGAGAGAACCTAGATACGAGGTGGCAACTTTTTTTCCTTGGATGTTAGCGGGGTGGCGGGGGGAAGAGCACTTTAAATAAATGTCAGAAAATCTGATGACTAGATTTTAATGTCATAAAATTTGATGACCAGAATTTTTCCTAAGTTGAAATGTGTAAACACTTGCATCAGAGAGATCAGATCTATCTGACAGATTATAAAATTCTTAAAGGTAGCTATGGATTGACTTAGAAAATAGATTATATGTCAATCTACATATTCCCCATAAATTACATGGTTCAGCAACAGAAATATAGTATACAACATACTCTAAAGAGAAAATTCCCAAGAGTAAATATGTATGAAAAATAATAAATACAAGATTTTATGAAAAACTGATAGCCTGGGCATTCTTTCTTAACATACTTATGATTTAAATATACTTTTCTGCTATGATATGCTAACTGAAATTCTAAGAAACCTCATCACTTAAGCTACATAGCCATATCCATACACATAAATAGACACGTGAAAAGCTTTAGCTTTTTAGTGAAAAGCTAAACATTACAGGGCTTCCCTGGTGGCACAGTGGTTAAGAATCCCCCTGCCAATGAAGGGGACACGGGTTCGAGCCCTGGTCCAGGAAGAGCCCACATGCCATACAGCAACTAAGCACGTGCACCACAACTACTGATCCTGAGCTCTAGAGCCCAGGAGCCACAACTACTGAGCCCGTGCGCCACAACTACTGAAGCCTGCATGCCTAGAGCCCACGCTCCGCGACAAGAGAAGCCACCACAATGAGAAGCCCGCACACCACAACGAAGAGTAGCCCCCGCTCGCCACAACTGGAGAAAGCCCATGCACAGCAACGAAGACCCAACTCAGCCAAAAATAAATAAATTTATATTAAAAAAAGTTAAACATTACTGAGCAAATTCAGTATTATTTAGTATTTAGTTTTGGCTTAAAAGATAGGCTATTTTTCCTTATCTCCATCTTAAGTAATGTTATTATATATAGGTTTAGCTTGCCTTTATCAGCCATTGTTAGAATAAACAAAGCACCTAAGCATACCAACGACCCTCACTGCCATAACAGCATTAATGTTCCTTACTGCCACGATAGCATTAATGAAAATGTTCTCTGGCTGATGGTTTTTCCGTCCTATAGTTCAAAGTATGAAAATGTATGAAGAATAAACTTTAATTTCTAACAGAAATAAACATAAGCTCCACTCTGAAATTTAAAATGTATTTTCTTCAAAATCCAATAAAAGAATAAAGTTAAAGCTTAGCCAATAATTAAAAGGCATTTAATAATGAACACATAGGAAATGTTACATTAACTTTTGGCAATGGTTCTTATGTGGGAAAATACTCAGTTACAGGTGAAATGGTTACCTAAAAAAGACTCAGCTATGAAGAATATTAACATTGCATCTTTATGTGTGCCTTAAAGAGAAGAGCACTAATTGTTTAAAACTAACCTAAGGAAATTAAGCCGTTCTTGAACTTCTTGAACATGACTGTATCTACTCCCAAGCCTCACAGTTTGTGGGTCATAGTCTTCATGGTCTGCAAATTAACAAAAATATTGCATCATACACATATATATCCACATCACTGTTGACTTTAACCAAAAGAAGTTAAGAATCCAGTAATCATTTATCATTAATAGGCAACATGTAATAGATATATTTAAATATCTAATTTTCCCCACAAAAATGTACACTTGCTAATAAGTCATTTCTCCAAAGAACTATAAGCTTAGTAAAATGAGTAACGTTAGTTAAAGATATTCTTTAAATTGCAAGAATCCACAAATATTTAACAGTACTTCACGGCTAACAGGTAGAAATGAGTAAGAATTACTAAGTGAACAAAACATAGGATGTGCATTTTAACACAGCACGGTTGTTAAATGACTCTTGTAAATACATCTTTTTTTGTTGCCAAGTGGTCCTGAAAATAACCAAGCATCATAATGAAAGCAAAGAGAATGGGAAGAGGTAATACAAACTGGCAGTCCCTAAAAAAACCATAGATTTAAATGAATTGCACTGTGTAAGTCATACAAACTTTGCTCAGAAATGGGAGAAAATGATACATAAAACTCATTAATTTCAAACCAACACAAAGGGTATCCTCCTCTAATGCACTAAGCTGAAGTGTATTATATTTTGTTGATGAACATTAAAAAAAAATCTTTAACTGTGATTCAGGAAGTACTGGTGCATAACTTCAATAAAAAGTAGCTCATTTTTACCTTTCACATGTAAAAGTTATATAAAGAATTTTAATGTTACTTTCTTGTCTAAGATAACATAAAAGCAGAGGTGAAATCAGCTGATCATGACACTACGGAAATAATTTTTCCAAAACCAAAGATGCCTAGTAGAAATGCAACATAGTTATGGCAAATGCATAACACTGAAGAATGAAACTGAGGAAATATCAGTGAACTCCAAGAACCTCACAATATATATCTTGCCATATGCTTGAACAGATCCATGCAATATGCTTCTTAGACAGAAACAATCACCATAGTTTGTTGTGTTATTAGTTCTACATCATAGAATTCAATGTAAGTTTTACTAGAAAAATTAATTTTGTCCCTATATTTAAAGGTCAACTGCTAAAAAGCACTGGTCAGAAACATAAAATAATATATTAAGGAGGAAAAGGTTAGAAGCAGATGATATGAAATCAATTAATTCAAAGGAACTCATTAATACAACAAAATTTCAAGTGCTTGCTATGTGTCAGGCAACATTCTAACAAGCATTAACTCCATTCTAGCAAGTATTAACTCATGAAGTTATAACTATTATTATCCTCATTTTACAGATTTGGTAACTCTTCACCATTGAAGGCTTAAGTAACCTGCAAGTTATATAGGCTATGAATGAGGCCACGTTTTAAATCTAGCAGTTGATAGAGGTTGCATTTGTATCTCTAACTTTGCAAAGAAGCAATTAAATATGATAAGGAAGAATGCTGCCATTCTTGAGATCATGAAAGGGAGATAAGCCAAGAGCACAGGTATAATCTGACTAAATGAAACAGAGGATCCTAGTGATGCTGAAGTGCACACGTGCTCCAACTGACTGCACTGGCAATTCGGACTTCAATTTATGGCAATGACATTAAATTAACAGAGGAATTCACACAAAAGTGAATAAAAATTATTGAAATTAAATATGTAGCTGACTGTACTTTTGGAAAAGGTCTTAATTGGCATGTAGGAGGACTCTACCTCCAAGAAAGCCTGAGGTCATAAAACCTCAAGAGAACTATACACGAATCTCTCACTTATGTTGCTGATTTGGGCTGCTCTTGCGAGAGAAAATAAACTACAGTTTCATGCCTATAGTGACTTCCCTGTCCTACCATTCTGCTAAGAATAAACCTTGGTATACGTAGTAAGCAGGACTGAGTGGGACCAATATAAGCACCTGGTTCTTTGACTGCTTTTCTAATACTACGACTAGAGTGGACAGAATGGGTAAAATATGAGATGAACAGGAGGTCAGTACAATCATTCCAGTTATCTGAAGAGTTGATTAATTCTTGCAACAGATTTATGTAACTTATATGGGTATGTATCAGCAAAAACTTAGCTATGTCTACAAACACCTTATTACTCAACCAAACTACACCATAGCCCTTAAAGGTAAAATGACATCAACAGAGTCTACTGTTCTGGTCAAATAATGAGTTATTACAAACACCCACATTATAAACATATGTATATGACTGAATTCTACACATCCTCATATATCATGTCAACTGAGCAATACTTTCAGTTCAACACTAAGCTTAATCCTATCTTCAATAATGGACAACAGAAACTTTTCTTTTTCATACTCAAATATAAAAAATTGGGCCTACAAGGTAGCTGGCGTTTGTCTGTCCTATGAATTTGGAATAATATAGAGGTACAGATGTACAAAGAATATTCTGTGCTCCAGCACAGACATTCAGATTAAACTGTTAAAGAACAAGTAACACTGGAATTGGTCTTTAAAGCACCAAGAAGGCAGCCTCACATATAGCAATTACTAAAAAAAGTTTTCTGTTGAACCACAGGAAACTTTATCCCAATATGTTTAAACAGTTTCATATACTGAGAATCAATTGTACATATGGTGATCTAGTAACATTTTAACCAAGTTCTCTGAAGAACTAAAAACACCAATGTAAGGTTATTAAAAACAACTGTAATATATACAAACAACAGACGTGGAGAAAACTGACAACAGTTTTATTAATTAAGAGAATTATTAATTAACAGAATTATTAAGTTTTCTTGAAAAGCAGTTAAAAGTGCTGTCAGTAAGAAAGGAAAGGTTTAAAAGGAGTACATACCCAAGAGGGTAACAACCAACTGTAGGTACAAGTTCCCAAATACAGAAGGAAAGAAATCAGTTTAACACAGATGAGCAGGGAGAGATACAAGAACTTAGTAAACGGCCTTGAAAACTTGGCCTAGAGCTTTGGTCATTTAAGATTTGAGAGGTCAAGTGGACCCATAACTGAATACACCTTATAAAAACCAATCCACTTCCATTTCTTGGTCCTTTAAAAAATAAATATATCTTCATTTCTATAGTAATTAACATGAGGACAAAACAAAATACAGGGAAGACAAGGCCAGGTTGATTCCCAGCAGTTAATTTTAGCTTTTAATACATACCTCTAGTATAAAGTCGCATGCTATTCATATAAGTTGCAAGGTTTTCTGCTACCAAAGTAACTAAGGCATGACTGTGCTGAAGTTGATTGATTAAATCATGACGATAAAATACATGCGGACTTCGCTGAGTTTGACTAAAACGAGAAGAACTTAACAGTATAATTAGGCAAATCAACACTGCTGTAACTAAGTTTACAGAGACTAAATTCTAGTTACTACTTTTAAAAGGTTAAAATACTTGACATTTGTAATAAAATTGGTCAATATTCTCCTTTTTTAGCAACAAAATATCAAGAAATCTGAGATTAACTGATGCCTCATAACATATTTATTCCAGTACTCTTATTTTACTTGAAAACTGTCTATCAGTACTCTCCAATTTCACCCATGATACTAATCTTACATGATACTAATATCAAAGCACAGCTCTTGTGCAGTTATGAGCAAATCTACATTATCAAGGATATTAGACATTAAAGGTTCATTCTAGAACACTGAGTCTGTAGCCAGTTTTGCCCATGGATACCACCAGAAAGACACCTAGTTCCCATACTGTTTTGTCATTTTCAGTGAAATCAATCAGATGTCACATCATTATTAATCTACTGGTGAGCAAATCACCAGCCAACAGAGTATATATAGTATTTCATGTATAAGCAACCAGAAAAAGGGTATGTTTGGTAAAAGACAAAAGGCATGTATCGTAGATCAAACACTAAAAATATGTCCTTCACAAATAAATATTATTATTAGACTATTTCAACATTTCCTGCAGTATTTATCTCCATAAAATTTCCTAATTTCATATAATTTTTCTAGCACTAGGGGAAAAAAAGAATAAAAATTCAACTTGAGAAATAAAAACATTAAAAGTAGCATTATATAATTCTTTTAAAACAGGAATTCTGTTTACATGCATCATCTTATCAGTTTAGTGCTATAAAGGATTTTGGCAATCGTAATTGTCTTACATACAAGAAAAATATTTCTTAAAGGTTAGAGAAGCATTTTAAGATTACAGCTAGTCAGACAAAACTGGGGCTCACTACCAGGAATCCTAATTGCATTGTGAATATTCTTGCCACTACATTTAGCTTTCTACATGCTATTACTTCTCTTCTGTCATTAATTCCAAATATACTGCAAGAATATAAAAGGATAAATTATTCTAATAACCACTAATAGTTTAGCATCAAGTACAAACATGAAATTAACTATTTAAGAAAAACCTAGCTAAAATATAGAGTAAAAAAGTATCTTTAAACAAAGACTTGTCATCTTCCATAATTTAAATCACATTTAGTCTTACCTTTGAAAATTAACTTTTAAATTCAAGAAAAGGTAAAAAACCCCACCACCCCCACTGTGAAAATTACTATTCCTTAGTATGAAATTTAAAATTAAAAAAAAATTGTTGAGAAATGTGTCAGAGTAGACCAGTTAAGAATATATTTAAGGACTGTAAGAAACACTATCATGTGGAACTTAGAATGAATATCAAGCCAACAAACAGTGAACTGGTAGAAAAGGTAAGATGAAATAAGGAGTGAAATAAACACAACCCACACCTTGATACTGTCTGGCATATCTGCTGGAATTAAGACAATTCTGAACTAAGTGTGGAAGGCAGTAACTTGACTCATACTTACCTGCTATATAAAACTTGGTGAGTTTAACTGTGTCATTAAATATAAAGAAGAATAAAGAATTCTTATTTCATTAAGCTTCCTGTTTTCCCCCTCTACTTTCTCTCTTTAAAATTTGCTGTTACTGATATTCTGTTTTAACATAATATAAATAAAAATCAGAAAATTTTCTGAATTAAGAGCCTTACCTCAAATTTTGAGGTGCTTCACCAAACAAACTACAAATTTCTCTTATTTGTTTCAGTGCAGGAATTACCCACTTGTCATTTGTGCGAAGTTCTTCAATAAAGCGATCTATCCACTGGATCTTTTGTGTGTCTCGATCCTTACACATACACACACACAAAATTATGGTTATAAGGACAGGTGTTCAATATCATTCTACCTTCAAATTACTTTGAGAATACAAAGTAGAAAAGCTTTTAAGCTAAGCCTCATAAAAATTACAATGTAGTTATAGTAGTTTCATGAAATAAAATGCTTTAAGTATGTTCTTCATTTGATGTTATCACCTAAATTCCAAAATGTAAAGTACTACTATGAAGTCAGTGTTCCATGGATTCAGATATATCTGCAACATGGTATAAATTCCAAGCTCAGAAACATTCACAGGAAATTTAACTTTTAAAAAACACACTTAAATGTGGGTATTGCTTTTAACTGTTTTATAATGTTCTTGATATTATAAAAGTTAGGAAAAACGTACAATCCCAAGTATTACTTATGTGGGTGTGATATTAGCATATTTTTCTAAAAAGATCAAAGAACATCACTTCATCAAGAAAATACAGTATAATTATTTTTAATTTTAAAAAATTAAAATAAGAATAAAAACAAATCGACACACAAACAGAATGTTAGAGAAAACAGGCACACGTTTTCACCTAAAGGAAAATTTTAAATGTTGAAAGATGTTGTAAGAGTAAGTTTATTTCTAAAAATCTGCCATAATTTACTTGATTTAGTCTTTTTTATCTATGATCACTAATAATCATAAGTTCAGGTTTGAATACCTAACCCTTTTTTAACTGAAATGATTCTATCTATAGGCATATTTAGGGAAGAAAAGGAATGTTGTTTAACAGCTCACATGGAGAGATACTTTTTGCAAGCACATGCATATCTCTTTTTAGAAATGAAAGAGGCTCTATACTTCAAGTGTTTTTATTGAATACTATGAACTATATACAACAATAGCCATTTTAATGACTGTACAATATGCTATGGAGTGTATTCTCAATTTAAATGGTTTCTATTGTTTACTGTATAAATATCACACTGTTTTCATGTATTTCCTAGGAAAAACTTCCTAGTGAAATTACTGAATTCTATGTGCATATTTAAGGATTTAAAATTTTTTACATGCCAATACTAATTATGTCATGACTCCAAAAGCACTTTAGGTTGGAGGGCAAAAAGTGCAATATTTACTATAGTTTTCCTTAACTACAACAAATGAAGGCTGACGTTGAAAAAGGCAAAACACTTTTACTGAATTCCATGAAATCCAATACCTATTAACGTAGCAATGTTTAAGACACTACAGCAGGCAATTTCTAAGTAACTCATTAAAGGAAGATGCAATACTTTAGTGCTAAGGAAAATACTTCATCAAAACAAGATGCACTTGGGACTTCCCTGGTGGCGCAGTGGTTAAGAAACCGTCTGCCCATGCAGGGGACAAGGGTTCGACCCCTGGTCCGGGAAGATCCCACATGCCATGGAGCAACTAAGCGTGTGTGCCACAACTACTAAGCCTGCACTCTATAGTCCGTGAGCCACAGCTACTGAGCTCGCGTGCCACAAATACGGAAGCCCTCATACCCTAGAGCCTGTGGGCTGCAACTACTGAAGCCTGCATGCCAAGAGCCCATGGTCAGCAACGAGAAGCCACTGCAATGAAAAGCCTGCACACCGCAACAAAGAGTAGTCCTTGCTCGCCGCAACTAAAGAAAGCCTGTGCACAGCAATGAAGACACAACGCAGCCAAAAAGAGAAAAAAAGAAAAAAAAGAAAGAAACCCAGGTAAAGAATGTTCTCTGAATCTATTCACTTTGCTATATAAAAGACAGCACTTAAAAAAAGAACACAACACTTTTAAAAGTCTATCAGGTTAGCAAATACTTCTAAACCTTCACAATTATATGATTTTCAAAACCTGGCAGCATCACCTTTGCTCAACTTGATTAAATTCAAATCCAGCTGAAAGCAGAACACCTGCCCTGAGGTGGCTAAAAATACCCTGCCCAGTTTTTTTTTTAAGGGAATATAACACCTTTATATAGCCAACCTATCAAAAGGACAGCAAATCACTGCTGATAAAAATCCAGAAACAGGTCCAAAAATCTAAGTAAAATTAGTATAAAAATACATACTTAAAATCAGTAAACAAATGACACAAGTTAAACACAGAGAAGATGTTGTGAATTGCTAAACCTCTATTTAGAAAATTCTGTTAATTATGTTTTGAGCAAAAATACTTAATTACCCTTACCTCCAAAGTAATAACTGGTTTTAATGAATGACAATTCCATTTTACCATCATATATTTAACTACAGTATTATTATTATGAGTTGTTTTATCTGTACAAACTCTCTCACAGAGTGGTAAAGATGCTTAGTGTATGACATAAAAACTTGTTGAAAAACATGTAAGAGGAGGAAGCCAGGCTTATATGACAAAAGTAAGACAATTCCTCAAAAATTACCTGGAATGATTAAATAATGGGATTATCCTATAACAAAGTCATCCTAATTGTGGGGAAAAAAGAGAAAATGAGCAAAGAAGCACTCCCATACCTGGGAACAACTATAATCTAGTATTTTTATGTGGGCACTGAGAGCTAGGTCCATGATGTCTACAGGCACATCATCACTATGAGCCAGATTCCAAAGAAGGTTCAATACTTTGTGTGCCATCACACCGTCTTTATCATCTTCTGCAAGACGTCGTATCAGCTCAAGTAGCTTTTCACGTTGCTTTTTACTTGCATTTGTCCAATTTGCCTAGGAAAAAATTTTAAATTACGTATATATCACAATTTATACATGTATTATATTAGGTCATCACTATTTTAATTACAGGGCTTTGGATAAACTAACTCTATTCATCACACCCACACATGCATACCAACAGCATAATTCATTTCTCATTTGAGGAAACCAGTAGTATTCAAAAGGAAGATTAATCTAAATACCAGGAGAAAAAAACCTCTATTTACAACTTTAACTCCATCACTGCTGACTTTAAAATTACATAATAAAAAGATGGAGAAAATACCCAATACAAAATACTTTAAGTTCTAAAACTCAACAACAAAAACAAACAGCCTGATTCAAAAATGGGAAAAGGACTTGAACAGATATTTCTCCAAAGAAGACTCAGATGGCCCATAAGCATATGAAAAGATGCTCAACATCACTGATTAGGGAAATGCATATCAAAATTACAATGAGAAACCACCTCACACCCATCAGCCTGGTTACTATCAAAAAAACGAAAATAGCAAGTATCGATAAGAATGCAGAGAACAGGGCTTCCATGGTGGCGCAGTGGTTAAGAATCCGCCTGCCAGTGCAGGGGACACAGGTTGAAGCCCTGGCCCGGGAAGATCCCACCCACGTGCTGCAGAGCAACTAAGCTTGCGCACCACAACTAACGAAGCCCGTGCACCTAGAGTCTGTGCTCTGCGACAAGAGAAGCCACCGCAATGAGAAGCCCGCGCACAGCAACGAAGAGTAGCCCCCGCTCATCGCAACTAGAGAAAGCCTGAGAGCAGCAATGAAGACCCAATGCAGCCAAAAATAAAATAAACAAATAAATTTATTTAAAAAAAAAAAAAAGAATGCAGAGAACACAGGTCAGGATGGCCAAGCAGTGTTAAGGCACTGCGTTCAAGTTGCAGTCTCCCCTGGAGGCGTGGGTTCGAATCCCACTTATGATAAAACATGTCTTCTGGACTTCCCTGGTGGCACAGTGGTTAAGAATCCGCCTGCCAATGCAGGAGACACGGGTTTGAGCCCTGGTCCAAGAAGATCTCACATGCCACGGACCAACTAAGCCCGTGCACCACAGCTACTCAGCCCGCGCTCTAGAGCCTGTGAGCCACAACTACTGAAGCCCGTGCGCCTACAGCCCATGCTCCACAACAAGAGAAGCCACTTCAATGAGAAGCCCATGCACCACAATGAAGAGTATCCCCAGCTCACCACAACTAGTGACAGGCTGCATACAGTGACGAAGACCCAATACAGCCAAAAATAAATAAAATAAAATAAAATAAACGGAAATAGTTCCTGTGTTTGAGAAGATAGAATAGATTTACTATTTCTTCCACTAAGTACAACGAAAAACATTATACATAAAACAAACTCTGAAAATTGAAGAGAAGAAAGCAGAACTGCTAAGAATGTCAAAACCTGAGGAACAACAAGGCAGGTGACTTCCCAGATTTTTCTTCATATATCCCAGACTAGAAGCTGAAGAAGCCAGTAATTTGGAAATCAGTGCAAACAAGGAAGTCATTCCCCAAAGCCATCTCTACAGTCAAAGGGTCAAAAAAGGGGCAACACGGCATGACAGAAAACATTCAGAAAATAACTGCCTTATTCTAAATAAACAACATAGAAAAAATTATGGCCAATGCACACACATATCACATAAGGCTGTTTATTAGCAAAGCATCTCAACACCTAGTTGGGTGAAATAACAGAAGACCAAGTAGGGAGCTAGGATTTCTACCGGCCATCAGTAACAAAGAGTGCCTGCTTGTATGATGCCAGAGGAGGCCTAGTAGAGTCAGGACTTTTACTACTGCCCAGCAGTTAATAAGGTCACCCCTGACCATGGTGTCAGAATGGAACACACACTGTGTCAGAATTTCCTCTACACCTACCAAAGGAATGTCCCACCTTGGGAGATAAGGAACACCAAGAGGGGAACCTAGAGTTAAATCTCTGTCTGGTTATAAAAATAAAGGGGGAGGGAGGGAGGGAAGAGGGAAGAGATATGGCAACATATGTATAACTGATTCACTTTGTTACAAAGCAGAAACTAACACACCATTGTAAAGCAATTATACTCCAATAAAGATGTTAAAAATAAATAAATAAATAAATAAATAAAGGGGCATTCCTCCCCTCCCTTGCCTGACGGGCACCAGACAAAACCAGCTTTAAAAAAGGGTTAAACAGGACTTCCCTGGTGGCACAGTGGTAAAGAATCTGTCTGCTAGTGCAAGGAGCATGGGTTTGAGCCCTGATCTGGGAAGATCCCACATGCCAAGGAGTAGCTAAGCCCACGTGCTGCAACTACTGAGCCCGCAGGCCACAACTGCAGCCTGTGCACCTCGAGCCTGTGCTCCTCAACAAGAGAAGCCACCACAATGAGGAGCCCGTGCACCACAACGAGAGTAGCCCCCACTTGCCTCAACTAGAGAACGCCTGTGCGCAGCTATTAAGACTCAATGCAGCCAAAAATAATAATAAATAAAACAATAAAGATTGTTGATTAAAAAAAAGGTTAGTCTCACGGTCTTATAAAAACTCCTAGGTTTCAGCTGAAAGCTACTCAAACATAGCAAGAATCAGGAAGCTATTAAATTGGAAGAAAGAAAAAATAATAGACATCAACACTGAGATGACAAATGTTAGAACAGATATTAAAGCAGCCATACAGAGACACTGTAATATGCAAGAGAAAAGAAAAAGGAAAAAAAAAAAAAAGAAACCCAAAAAATGTACAAATAACTCCCAAGACAGCTGGAAAATAAAGAGCAAAAAAGAAAAGAGAAAGAAAAACAGGAGAGAACAAACAGAACACAAAAATAAAATAGCAAGCTTATACTCTAATACATCAATAATCACATTAAATATAAAAGGTCTAAATATACCAGTTACAAAGCAAAGATTAACAGAGATTCTTTATACTGTAAGTATAAAGATGCAAGCAGGTTGAAAGTAAACAGATGTAGAAATACACAAGAATTTAAGGAAGGCAGGAGTGGCTGAATTAGATAAAATAGATTTCAGAGTAAAATAC
This sequence comes from Eschrichtius robustus, assembly GCF_028021215.1. Lineage (NCBI taxonomy): Eukaryota > Metazoa > Chordata > Mammalia > Artiodactyla > Eschrichtiidae > Eschrichtius > Eschrichtius robustus. The sequence continues at coordinate 438,834 of NW_027175154.1, read as the reverse complement.
ATTATCAGAGAGAGAATGGGACATTATATGTTGAAAAAGAGTAAGCCCATCAACAAGACATAGCAATACTAAATTTGCATGCATCAAAAATACGTATATTACAAAGGAGAGCTCCACAAAGAAATAGGCAAGTCCATAATAGGCAGAGACATCAACAGCCCTCTCTAAACGACTGCCAGAACTAAACAGAATATCAGCAAAATATAGAACTCAACAAGAACATCAACCACCAGGACTTAACTGACATTTACAGAAAACACTTCCCCATATGCAGCAGAACAGGCCTTCTTTTCAAAGTACCCACAGAAAATATACCAAGACAAACCATTTCCTGTATATGAAAAAAGAAAAAATCAACAAATTTAATAGAATGGAAATCAGACTGAGTGTTTTCCTACCACAGTGCAATAAAACCGTAAGTCAGTAACAGCAAGAAAATGGAAAAATCTCCTAGTTCTTGGAAACAAAACATGTTTCTATGTTGCAGAAGAGACACCTTAATAGAGATCAAAAACATAATCAACTGAATGTAAATGAAAATCCAATACAGTTATGAAATATATGCAGTTATGAAAGCAATAATAGGAGGAAAATAAGTAGCACTAAAGTATAGATTAGAAAGGAGAAAATGCTTAAATAAATAATCTAAGCTATTTTAAAAATCTGGAAAAAGCAGAAGAAAGCCTGAAGCAAAAGCAGTAGAAATGAAATACAAAAGAACAGAACAAAAAACAACAAACAGTAAACAGAAAAACAACAGAGAAAGGCAAAGAAATAAAGACTTGGATGTTTGAAAGAATCAATAATCTATATCTAACAAACTTCTAGTATTGTGAAAAAGGGAAAAAGTTGAGCATACACAAATTACCAACATCAAGAATAAAACAAAGATATCACTACAGACACTGCAGACATCAAAGGATAGTATGGAATAACAAACAATTCAACAAATAAATCTGACAATTTATATGAAATGAACTACACCACTGAAAAGACACATTATTACAACTCATAAAACATAAAATAGATAATTTGAATAGAACTATTATGAAAGTTAAATTCATAATTTACAAACTCCAGAAACAAAATCACCAAACCAAGATGGTTTCATTGAAAAATTCTACCTAACACTTAAAGTATCACCAACTGTTCATAATTTCTTCCTGAAAATAGGAGAAAACACTTTCCAATTTATACTACAAAAGAATTAATACCTTGATGTACACACAAACTATAGATCAATCCCTCATGAATACAGATTTTAAATTCCTCAACAAATATTAGAAACTGGAATTCAGCAACATACGAAAAGAGTAATAGGACACGACCATCTGTGGTTTATTGCAGGGAGGGATGGCTGATTCAATAAGTGAAAAACAATTATTGTAATCTACTACATTAACAGTAAAAAAGAAAAATGATACAATCACATCAAACAATGTAGAAAAAAAATCTGACAAAATTCAACATCTATTTATGACAAAAATTCTCAGAAAATAGAAATGGAGTAGACAACTTTCTCAACTCTGAGGAAGGTCATCTATGAAAAACATAGTTAACATTACTCTTAATAGTGAAACATGAATGTTTTTGTCTCCCTAATATCTGAATAAAACAATGTTGTATAAGAAATTCTAGCTAACATAGGGGAAGAAAAAGAAAAGACATCCAGTTGGGAAGAAAGAAGAAAAACTCTTCCTATTTGAAAATCATATGATTTTGTATGTAAAAAAAATCTCAAGGAACTCAGGAGAAAAAATTTTAAAATGCCTGTATTTAAGATCACAGGATATCAATACACATAACAAAATTCAATAGTTTCTACACAGTAGTGATAAACTTATGGATATCAGCCCTGATAATACAGTAACATTTCCAGTCACTTCAGAAAATATATTTAAATACCTAAGTGTAAAATAAACTGTTATAGGGTTTATAAGCTAAAAACTACACAACACAGAAGAACTCAAAGATCTAAATCAACAAAGAGGTATATGATGTTCATGGAATGGAAGATTCAAGATAGCAAAAATGTTAATTCTCCCCAAATTGATGTAAAGGTTTAATGCATTTCTATCAAAATCCCAGCAAGATATTTCACTGTATTAGACCAGATTATGCTAAAAATTACATGCAAAGGCAAAGGGATTAGAATAAACAATTTTAAAAAAAGACAAATACAGTGAAAGGAATCTGTGTGCCTGACCTCAAAACTTATATGCAAACAGTAATCAAAACTGTAGTACTGAAGAAGGATAGAGGAATGCAACAAAAACAGAGAACCTAGAAATAGATCGATACAAATATACCTGACACTTGGCAAAGGTGAAAAGGTAACCTAATGTAGGCAAGAAGAAAAAGAAAGATGGCTTTTCACCAAACGGTACTTGAACAACTGAAAATACACAGGAGACCAAAACCAAAACAAACACACACACAAAAAAACACAACCACCAAAATCCCCACTATCTAAGTGAAACTTAGATTAACTTAGATTAAAATGAATCAGACTTTACTGTAAAATTATAAAAATTTCAGAAAAAACAATGCAGTAAAAATTCCCTGGGATTTTTTTCCTCCACAAATTCTTGGGACCAAGGCAACAAGTCCTTGGTCTCGACACCATAAGCATGACCCATTAAGATAGGACCTCGTCAAAACAAATAACTTCACCAGCAAAATAGCCTACTAAGAGGATGAAAAGACAATTTAAGACTGGGAGAAAATACTTGCACACATCTAAAAAATAACTAGAATGTTGAATACATAAGGAACTCTGTAAACTAAAGGAAACAAACAACCCAAATATAAAATAGGCGAAAGGTATGAACAAACACTTCAACAAAGATACATATGTCAAATTAAGTGTATCAAAGATGCAACATATTCGCCATTAAGGAAATATAAATTAAAACCATAAGATTTTGCTGCACACCTATTAGAAAAAAATAAAATAAAATAGTGAATACATCCAAATCTGGCAATGAGATAGAAAAAATGGATTACTCCTAATTGTGGGTGACAATGTAAAATATTACAGCCAACTTAGAAAAAGTCTGGCAGTAAGAAGTGTAAAAATATCCTCAATAGAATACTCACAAATTAAACCTAGCAACATAGGTAAGCATTATACATCATGGCAAGTGGAATTTATTCCAGAAGTGCAAGATTATTTGAACACACAAATACCACTGTTAATATAGGACCAAAAAATGACAAAAAGTCAACAACAACTCACTTTACACAGAAAAAGCAAGTGACAAAATCCAAAACCCTTTCATGATTAAAATACTCAATAAACTAGAAATAGGACAGAAATTTCTCACCCTGACAAACTGCAACTACAAAAACCCCATAGCTAACATCGTCTTTAATGGTGAAAGACTAAAAGCCTTCTACCTAAGATCAGGAATGCCTACTTTCACCAGCTGTTTAAACACCCTGCTTTACCCTGAGTAGGACAATTATGGAAGAGGGGGGGAAAAAGGTATTCAGATTGGAAAGGAAGAAGTAAAACTACCCTTTTTGGGAAATGATATGGAATTCATTAAAAACATTCAAGTAATAAATTTAACAGGGTTACAGGATGCAAAATAAAAATTTAAAATATCAATTGTTGGGGCTTCCCTGGTGGTGCAGTGGTTAAGAATCTGCCTGACAATGCAGGGACACGGGTTCGAGCCCTGGTCCAGAAGATCCACATGCAGGGAGAAATTAAGCCCTGTGCCACAACTACTGAAGCCCGCGCACCTAGAGCCCGTGCTCCACAACAAGAGAAGCCACCACAATGAGAAGTCCATGTACCACAACAAAGCAGCCCCGGCTTGCTGTAACTAGAGAAAGCCCATGCTCAACAGCGAAGACCCAACGCAGCCACAAATAAATAAATAAATTTATAAAAACGAAACCAATAAAACCAAAATATCAATTATTTTTCTATACAGTAGGTATGTTTTTAGATAGGAACGACCCCAAAATAAAGAAAAATCTCTCATTTACAGTAACATCAAAAAATAAATCACATTCTGGTTAAAAAATTCAACAGACACTTTTAAGCTGAAAGAAACTAAAGAAGACTTAAATAAATGAAATACCGTCTTTAAATAAATGGAAACATATTTCATATTCATGCATTGGAAGGCTAATATTGTTAGGATGGCAATATAATGCAAACTAAGCTACAGCTACCCAACAACCTCCTTCTTTGTGGACACTGACAAGCTAATTCTAAATTCACTCAGCATTTCAAAAGACCCAGAATAGCCAAAACAACCTTAAATTTTTTCTACAAAGCTACAGTAATCAAAGCAATGCAGTACTGAAATAAAAACCAACATATACATTAAAGGAAGAGAACACAAAGCCCAGAAATAAACCTTTTCACCTATGGTCAACTGATTTTAAACAAAAATGCCAGGACATTTCCATAAAAAAAAATTTTTTTAAACAAACATTGATGGAACAACTGAATATTCACATGCAAAAAAATGAACTTGGAACTCTATCTCACACTATATACAAAAAAATTATTCAAAACTGATTACAGGTCTAAATATAAAAGCAAAAAATATTTTTTAAAAAATCCTTGAGACCACAGATTAGGAAATAATTTCTTAAATATGAAACCAAAAGTACAAGACCCCCCCAATTTTTGGACACCCCCCAACCCCATGCCAAAAGGAGATAAACTGGACTTCATCAAAATTTAAAGCTTTTATCCAGAATAGGTAAATGTTTAGAGAAAGAAAGCAGATTGCTGGTGTGCACGGTCAGGGAGGAAGGGTGGAAAGAGAAATAAGGGGAGTGGGGAAAATGTTTTGGATTCTTGCAAAGGCAGTGGTTGCACAACACTATGAATGTACTAAATTTCACTGAATCATACACTTTTAAATAGTTATTTAAAACATTTAATGCTATCTAATATGAAATTCACCTGATTTTTTTTTAAAAATTAACTTTTGTGTTACAAAAAGGACACCAAGAGAGTGACAAACCATCAAAGAGGAGAAAATATTTGCAAGTAATACTAAGAGACTTGTGTATACATTGTATAGGGAATTCTTATAAATCAAAAATAGAGGCAAATGAGTACATGATTTCAATGGGAATTTCTTCAAAGATGCTACACAAATGGCCAATAAACACGTAAGAAGTTACTTAACGTCATTAGCCATTAAGCAAATGCAAAATCAAAACCACCATGAGATATTACTTCAACTCCACTAGGATGGCTAAAATAAGAAAAACAAACATATGAGCCAATCGTAGAGTTCATAATACGTTTGGATTCTGATTCAGAAAAATGCTAATAAAACTATAAGAAATACTTTAAAAATATGGACAAGGAGTGAGCAACAGAGATACAAAAAAATCTTAGGAATCAATGAAATAAGGAAACAATCAAACAGGAAAAGTAAACAGGAGAAATATGAGTATGGAATTCACCAAAAAGCAGATAAAATCAGTTTAAAAACATGTAAAAACATTTTCAATCTCATTAATGACTAAGAATATGAAGACCACCACAATGAGAAAGAATTTCAAACTCATGAGACTGTGAAAAAAGTGACAACTCCACTGGCAAAGGACTAAATTAGTAAAAACACTGGAAGACAAAGACTTACTAAGAACTCAAATAAGTAGAGACTAGTGTTTGAGCAATAACATAACCTAATGTAACTGAGGATAAGTCAGGATCATTTAGTTACAAACTATAAAGAACTGTTAGTCGACCTATAGTCCATTCTTCACGACACCTTTAGTAAGATCTTTCAAGACAACGAAATACACTATATGAAACATCACTTTACCAGCCCCTCACAAAATAATGCTTCTTATTGAATAACAGACATCTGATGAGCCAAAGGGGCAGTGCACAGATAATGGAATTTTTATTACAATTATAATTAGAACATTTGAGAATCTCTGAATTAAAAAGAGAAACTAACACCATTCCATTCTTCTGCCATTATGGCTAGTATTGATGATATATCACCATTTCAGAAGTTTTCTCTTAAATTAACTTTTAGAGTATCCACAACTTCTCAATATTGATTTTCTTGTCTAATTGTGATATACTTCAATGGATTTAAAATAGTATGTACAAAAGAATTCATCATGAACTTCCCTGGTGGCGCAGTGGTTAAGAATCTGTCTGTCGGGCTTCCATGGTGGCGCAATGGTTAGGAATCCGCCTGCCAATGCAGGGGACATGGGTTCGAGCCCTGGTCTGGGAAGATTCCACATGCCGCGGAGCAACTAAGCCCGTGCGACACAACTACTGAGCCTGTGCTCTAGAACCTGCGAGCCACAACTACTGAGCCCACGTGCCACAAGTACTGAAGCCTGGCTGCCTAAAGCCCGTGCTCCGCAACAAGAGAAGCCACTGCAATAAGAAACCTGCGCATCACAACAAAGAGTAGCCCTTGCTCACCGCAACTAGAGAAAGCCCACACGCAGCAACAAAGACCCAACACAGCTATAAATAAATTTTTTTAAAAGTTTAAATAAATTTTAAAAATTCATCATATTAGCAGATTCACCCATTTGCTCAGTTGTTCTAATGCATTAATTTCACCGTCATGTAGCATTCCACTACTAGATTAGACCATGGGTCCCCAACCTGGCCGCACAACAGGAGGTGAGCAACAGGCAAGTGACTGAAGCTTCATCTACCGCTCCTCATCGCTCACATTACCACCTGAACCATTCCCCCTCCCCCGTGGAAAAACTGTCTTCCACAAAACCGGTCCCTGGTGCCAAAAAGGTTGGAGACTGCTGGATTAGACACTTTATTTATCGTTTTACTATTCATAGACATTTGAGTTCTTTCCAGTTGGGGCTAATACAAATAATTCTGCTAAAGACACTGCTGAACGTGTATCCTGGCACACACATGATGAGTTTCTCCAGAGTATTCACTCAGAAATACAATAGTTGTGTCCGAGGACACAAAAACCTTCATTTCTTTTAAACATCTTTATTGAAGTATAATTGCTTTACAATGGTGTGTTAGTTTCTGCTTTATAACAAAGTGAATCAGCTATACATATACATATGTTCCCATATCTCTTCCCTCTTGCATCTCCCTCCCTCCCACCTTTCCTATCCCACCCCTCCAGGTGGTCACAAAGCACCGAGCTGATCTCCCTGTGCTATGAGGCTGCTTCCCACTAGCTATCTATTTTACGTTTGGCAGTGTATATATGTCCATGCCACTCTCTCACTTTGTCACAGCTTACCCTTCCCCCTCCCCATATCAAGTCCATTCTCTAGTAGGTCTGTGTCTTAATTCCTGTCTTACCCCTAGGTTCTTCATGACTTTTTTTTTTTTCTTAGATTCCATATATATGTGTTAGTATACAGTATTTGTTTTTCTCTTTCTGACTTACTTCACTCTGTATGACAGACTCTAGGTCCATCCACCTCATTACAAATAACTCAATTTCGTTTCTTTTTATGGCTGAGTAATATTCCATTGTATACATGTGCCACATCTTCTTTATCCATTCATCTGTTGATGGATACTTAGGTTGCTTCCATGTCCTGGTTATTGTAAATAGAGCTAGAATGAACATTTTGGTACATGACTCTTTTTGAATTATGGTTTTCTCAGGGTATACGCCCAGTAGTGGGATTGCTGGGTCATATGGTAGTTCTATTTTTAGTTTTTTAAGGAACCTCCATACTGTTCTCCATAGTGGCCGTATCAATTTACATTCCCACCAACAGTGCAAGAGGGTTCCCGTTTCTCCACACCCTCTCCAGCATTTATTGTTTCTAGATTTTTTGATGATGGCCATTCTGACCGGTGTGAGATAATATCTCATGGTAGTTTTGATTTGCATTTCTCTAATGATTAATGCTGTTGAGCATTCTTTCATGTGTTTGTTGGCAATCTGTATACCTTCTTTGGAGAAATGTCTATTTAGGTCTTCTGCCCATTTTTGGACTGGGTTGTTTGTTTTTTTGTTATTGAGCTGCGTGAGCTGCTTGTAAATTTTGCAGATTAATACTTTGTCAGTTGCTTCATTTGCAAATATTTTCTCCCATTCTGAGGGTTGTCTTTTGGTCTTGTCTATGAAAAACCTTCATTTTAAGAGATAATGCCAAACTGTTTTCTCAAGTGGCTGTACCAACTTAACTTGCTATCAGCAATACAACAGTTATTATAAATAAGAAATCTTCTGATTCTAAGCCCTGTGGTTACTGGAATATTCATTCATGAACAATGACATGATTTTAAGCTCTTGATCCACAAATTCTCCAATCAACCTTAACAACTACAGAGAAACTTTTCAAGTGCCCAAATATACCAATGCAGATATGACATTAGAGACTCTTGAACTTCTTGCTAAATCTCGTTTCTATTTGCCTGTGTGCACTAGCCCAAGAACCACTGTGTTTTAGTGTCGTATCTGTCTCCACATTTGTTATCGTGTCTCACTTTCCACTGTAACAAGTAACATTTCCCCGCATTTCTACGATTTATCTTAACCTACAGCAAAATCAAAAATTGGCAGAGGAAACTAACCTGCAAGAAAAATAGTTGATTCTGTATTTGTGAAGAAAATTATTAATATAATAAAAACTGTTACATTCTGACTGGAATATATAACAATCAATTCTTATTTCTAAGAGATTCTTTAATGAAATTTGTTAGGAAGTATTTTGGCCAACACAAAAGATATCTCATGAACTGAATCTACTGAAAGTGAAATGGTACTGCTTTACTATTTGAACTACTACCTTAAAGCAATCGAAAAGATGATCAAGTTGCTCAGGAGAAAAATCCCAGGCCAACTTTGCCAGAAGGTCATGTACGTTCTTCACAATGGCTTCATGTTTCCCTGCCTGTTGAAAAAAAACAAAATAAATAATATTTATTTAGGACAAAAATAAAAACAAAAAAAGTCATTATACTTAAATTTGAATAAAAACAGGAAATAAGCTGTACTGTATCAACCTCTATTAATTAGTACAATATTCCTACCTGCTTAATGTGAGGTTATAAACAAAATTCCTAATACTTTAAATGCTTTAGAGCTGATGTTTGTACTCATTTGATATTCAATTTCTTGATGTAAGCGGTAATGCACTTCAGGAATTCATACGAAAGTTTATTACAGAATTTTAAAAATAAAATTTAGAGAAAATAAGGCAAAAGGGTGGATTGTTTCCACACTGAAAGCTTAAGTGCTCAATGACAGCAAAATGAACGTTTTGGTTTCTCTTCTAAAAAAAAAAAAAAGCTTTGTAATTTAGAACTTACGTTATTTCCCAACTGACCCATGAAGAACACCTGCCATTTAAGATAATTAAATTATGCATTAATAGTTCTGACACCAAAAATGTTACTTATCCTCATGAAAAGTTTAAATGTTCTGTAATAACTATAAGGTTTTATAAAAAAAATTTATTTATTTTATTTATTTTTGGCTGTGTCGGGTCTTAGTTGAGGCACACAGGATCTTCATTGAGACATGCAGCATCTTTCGTTGCGGTGCGCGGGCATCTCTCTAGTTGTGGCATGAAGGTTTTATCTTGTCTAGTTGTGGCACGCAGGCTCCAGGGCATGTGGGTTCTGTAGTCGTGGCGTGTAGGTTCCCGAGTGCGTGGGCTCTGTAGTTTGCAGCACGCGGGCTCTCTAGTTGAGGCGTGCGAGCTCAGTAGTTGAGCATGCAGGCTTAGTTGCCCCGCAGCATGTGGGATCTTAGTTCCCTGACCAGGGATCATACCCACGTCCCCTGCATTGTACGGTGGATTCTTTTTTTTAATTAATTAATTTATTTTTATTTTTGGCTGTGTTGGGTCTTCTTTTCTGTGCGAGGGCCTTCTCCAGCTGCGGCGAGCAGGGACCACTCTTCATCGCGGTGCACGGGCCTCTCACTATCGCAGCCTCTCTTGTTGCGGAGCACAGGCTCCAGATGCGCAGGCTCAGTAGTTGTGGCTCACAGGCCTAGTTGCTCCGCGGCATGTGGGATCTTCCCAGACCAGGGCTTGAACCCATGTCCCCTGCATTGGCAGGCTGATTCTCAACCACTGCACCACCAGGGAAGCCCCTGTAAGGTGGATTCTTTACCACTGAACCACCATGGAAGTCCCTAATCGTAAGTTTTTGTGAGTAATATAGTAATACCACTTTTGTAACATTTGTTTCTTTACATATTTCATAGAAAACAAATGCAATTTATAATTGTTAACAATCTCAGAGAAAAAAAGATATAATTGTTATAAATCTATATATAGTATGTATAAGTATATATATAACTTATCATTTACACCCTTTGGCAGACGGTGTCATCATGGGGAAACTTGTTTTTTATTTTAAAAATATTCTTGGCAGGATTTCTGTTTAGATCAAGAAACTCACATACCGTTACATAATGACTACCACGGGATACTTAACTTTTAGTATCTTGCTTATAAAAATAAAATAGCATCTTAAATTCCTTACCTGTGCTGCCCAGATATTATCAAGATCTTGTAATGTAAGAGCTTTTTCTTTAATCACAAAACGAAGAATCTTCTCTAGCTTTTCTACATACTGAGGTTGATGAAGACTATCTCGCAAGACTATGGATAAGATATTGTTCTGCTGTATCCATTCCTAAATATAATACAAAAATTTTGTTTCAAAGCAGAAAGTTAAAAAAGTTTTTTAAAAAGCAAAATATGGAGGGCGAATTGGATGAAAGTGATCAAAATATACAAACTTCCAGTCGTTAGATAAGTAACTACTAGGGATGGGAAGGACAACAATGATGATGACTAGAGTTAGCACTACTGTAAAGTTTATTTGAAAGCTAAGACATTAGATTCCCGTCTCATCACAAGGAAAAAAACTCTTCCTTAAATCTATTAGATAACGGATGTCAACTAAACTTGTGATAATCATTTGACAACACATGTAAGACAAGTTATTATGCTGTACACATTAAACTTATACAGTGCTATGTGTCAGCATATATCTCAGCAAAACTGCAAAAATCATAGAATTAAAAACATCGTTCAGACTTCTAAATAACCATAGGAATTCAAAAACCCAAATCACATTTATGTTACAAATTATACTAATATAATGTGTTTATATGTTGTTTTAATGTATAACATTACAATAATTATAAAGGATCCAGTTTTAAACACAAATGTTCCCACAGATGTGATAAATTTACAAATTATAACCCACTAATGTAATGTGCTTATTGTTGTTTTAATGCAAAATCATTATACAGTACAATAAATAAATGCACGGAATCTACTTTTTCATATACAGAAATGTTCCCTTAAATATGTTACAGAAAACACTTCTCAAACTATCTGTGGAGAGCAATCAATGTTATATTTACAATGTAAATTTAAATTTAAATTTACAAATTTACATTTTCTTCATCTGTCAAAAGACTGGTAACAATTTAAGACTAGTGGACAATATTTTGAGCAGTCACTCCTCAACATTCCACAAAGCAGGCAAATGGGAGACAGGAAAGCTGACCCCCAACACTGAATCTGAACCTGGCTCTAGGTTACGTAATACTTCTCAGTATCAACCAAATGTCCTCAAAGAACCTTTTATCACAGTTTGATCATTTACACTACTAAACTGAAGACTCCTTTAAGGTAGAGATTATTCTTCACAGATAAACCCCAGTGCTGGCACAGAATATGCATTCAAAAAATATTACTGAATAACTAACTTATTATTATAACTTACTGTATGCTATTCATTCCAGTACTAAAATATATAAAAATATCTAGCATACATCAATGTCAAAATGATATAGATACAGGTGTTTTAAAAATGAAGTTCTTAAAATCATGACATTACCTGTCAAGATTTTATTCCTTTAAGTATAATCTCCATTTTAAACCTTCTAAACTGAATTCGCAAATTTATCAACATACCAATTCATTCACTAGATTCCAGATCGTGGACCCCCTCTAAAGATCACCTCTATCCACTTCATTTCATCCAAACCACCTAACTGTAACTGCATCATGAACACCTACCTACATTTAACAATGATAAATTTACCAAAGACACAATAAGTTAGCCTATCACTTCCAAATAACCAATCATTTGTAATTACTATTATAAAGAAAGTTTTAGTATTTAATAGCTCATAATTAAGTCAATCTCCTAATATCAGAGTTAGATTTTGTTCTAACATTAACCGGTACTACTTTTCGTTAAGCAGATTCTTATTCCTAAAAGGAGCAAAGGGGCTTACTGCCATTCGCTCAGCTGTCAGCCACTCTTCCTCCTCAGGATGACCATGTCGATGAGTATAATATGATACACTAGATATCACCTTGTTAATTTCATTCAGTGCATTCATCTTTCCATTAAAAGAAGAAATCTGCAATAATCTGTAAGAAAAATTTGGATTGAGTAGCGTTACAAGAAACCAAGCAAGTAATTATTTACAGAAGGAAATCGCTTACCTGAGTATCATTTTCAACCTAAAAATTTCCAAATTTTTTACAGTTTCTTCTTGTCCTGGAATCCTTGAAGCTAAATTCTTCAGAGATTTAATAATCATTGAAAAGGCATCATTTTTGGTTTCATTCTTTGCTTCTTTTTTCAGTTCTTCATCAGTTAAGTTTTCTAAAAATTGTGGAACTATTTCTATAATTGGAATAAAGTACTTTTTCACTGTATGTTGACTGAGAAACTCATAGCATTGTCCAAATGGTCTGAAATAAGGAAAAAGCAATACTTCTGCGATATCCAGTATTTACACCAAGACTTAACTCCCAAACTAATTTCAACACTTAAAAAAAATTAACAGTTTAAAATGAGAAGCAGAGTAGAAAACTGAAATTCAATTATTTTCAAGGTCATAAAATAAATCTCTACAGTACAATAAATATTAATTTTAAAAATTAACTTACTTAATAAGGGCTGCAATTATTTGAACGTTTAATGCTGATCCATTAGTAAAACGATCATGCAAAATCTGGAACCCATTTAATGTGCCAAATTTATTGATGAGATCCACTAGCCAACCCTGCAATAGAATTGATGAGTTAATTTTTTCCTTTAAGAATGGAAAAAGCTACTATTTGAAATACCTTTGTTTGAAATTAAATCAGAAATAGGAAATTCAATAAAATAATTATGTAAAGCTGTGTTTTAAAAGAATACAAAATATTTGTATTAAATGGTCACAAATATTTATGGAGACTTAGAACTTTTCCTATCATATTCTGTTCTCTGTATTGCTTGAGCCAGAAGCAGCACAGGTTTAATTTAAGAAGTAGTTCCTAGTGGCATGGCTGGTATTTGTTCATATCCCGTATGTCTGGTGAACAGAAATTAAGGTTTCGTAGCTAAAAACACTGCTATAGAGAGATGTAAATGAGTTTAAACGTTATGTAAATATAAAAATCATATTGTAAGCATAAGTGCACAAGAAAGACCTTTAAATCTTATCTTTTAAAAAGCCAAATTTTACGGGAAAAAAAATGAACAGAAACAATAAAAATTAGGAACAGAGGCCTTTTTACTAACAATTTGAGGCAGAAATAATTTCTACAAACAGAAAATAATTTACAAACAGAATAAAAGTATTCAAAACACATGTAAAATGCTAACTGAAGACTACATTGATATATCTCAATTCTAGCTTCGATAGTAACCTATTACGAGCCTCCTGTAAATCAAGTTTTTTTCCTAAATAAATTCACTATAGTATTTTCCTCCCATTTTATTTCCTACCATAACCCTTTTTTAAAGGGTTAATATAGAGAGTGACAGTAGGAAGACTTCCGAATAGGAAGCTTGAAAGCATTGCTCTTGTTAAATAACTTTATAGGAGCTCTGAAAATCAGTCCAAATTTTAGAGCAACCAAGCAAATGCTCAATCAGGAAGAAGTCACATTCAAAGGTTAGGCAATTTCATTGTTTTTATTGACAAATGCCTACTCCTTCCCCAAAGCAACACAGTTTAAGGGAAGCAATGGTCTAATCTTTAATCCTTTTACATAAACTGGAAAGAGCAGAGAGGACTGAATTTACAACATTAATAAACTGTGGGCTGCCTGAGAAATTTGTTTCTATTGCCTACCTTGGAGATCAGACAAACAAAAGGAGCCTGGAACTCAGGATAGGGAAAGCGACAGAAAGGAGCAAGGACGGTTCAAGAAAACCACAGAAAGAACTACAGATACACAAGACTTTGGGGCAAATTACTGATTGAGGAATATAAGAGAACTGTGAAGGCCCCAAGAAGCAGCATATAACAAGGTTATGTGCTGATCATTAAGTTAAAAGGAGGTTAATGACACTAAAATTTTATGACAAAACAAAATAATTTTAATATTTAATTTTGAAAATAACAAACCAACACACTTTTGGTGATCGAGGATCTGAGGAACGAGCAAATAACTCATCTTCAGGCAACTGAGCACTTGTGGAAACTGTTTCACATGGACGTGTACCGTTGTAGATATGGAATTTGCAATGAGGATTTAAGGCCATGCCGAGAAGTTCTAGAAGTGGAAACCAGTCTTGGGACAACTTGACCACACAAAGTTCCACTAGGCGATGAGTATTGTTAATAATGCACCTCTGTTTATATTGGGGGTGGAGGAGTTGATTTAGAAAGAGAAAACATTGCAATTTCAAACAACAAAACATTAAAATCTTGTTAATAATGATCTCACAACATTTTTCTATATGTATGATCATTTAACAAATACTGAGATCAAACTGATATATCAGTAAAATAAATTTATACTTACTCACTTCGTAATAGTATTGCACCCAATTTCAAAAGATATTTGAGAAGAGTTACAAATGAAGTAGGCACCAGAGGTTGTCTATTTCTGCTCTATGTGCACAGGAACATGCAAATTACCATTTTCTTTTTTTTGGAGTTTATACTCGAGGCAATAATTCCAAAATCCATGACTTAAACATTTTAAGTCATGTAAATTAACAAAGATCCAAAGATGTGTAATCTAAGCCTCAATTCAAAACTCACAGATCCTTCCCAAAATGTCTATTTCTACAGCTAAAAATTCACATCAAATCAGAAAATGTAAGGATTTACATAATATGCCATAGGTATTTGTGGGAAATGTCTAAGTTATACTTTCTAGGTTGAAATTCACAAAAAAAGTATATGTTTACTTCATAACTTTTGAGTAATTCCATTTTATAAATGACCAGAGGTTTGGAATAATTATAGTGCTTCAATGTTTCTATTAAGATGCATACTTTTTCACTTTCAAAATCTCTAGAATATGAGGGTATCTTAGAATTAATGGTAGCTTGAATTAAATTTTGTCCTAGACTGAAGGTGTTACCTTAGAGTACTTGTGTTTCCTGATGCAGTCACTTGAAGATACAACCAATCTTAGACTACTTTAAATTGTTTGACTTTTGCTATTAAAACTGAGTTCAAATTCATACCACAAACTTGCAGGCATACTAGTTTTTTAAATTCCCAGGGGTGATTTTCTTTCTCTCTACTCACTGCCAAGGTTAAATTGTGCCAGATACCTTGAGTGTCATTTCTGCACGAAGAGTTTAATTACCAGCTACACTTGCAATGAAATTTCACACACCCTTTGGTAGCCAGCTATACTGGGAGTCTCCTATTATATTCCCCATTTGGGGTATTTATCTTTCTTACTGGTACATAAATCAGGGGGACTCTACCAATCAAAAACACATATTGGGTTCGCCAAAAGGTTTGTTTGGGTTTTTCCATCACATCTTATGGAAAAACCTGAACAAACTATTTGGTCAACCCAATACAGTTGATGAAATTTACACAAGGTCACAGGGACCTGGGGTTCCAGGTGAGAGATGAAGCAAAGGTTTCATAACTCAAAATGTCAAGCTCATCCTAAAAGACCTTTAACTGAATCAAATACATCAGCAGACTTGATACATTATTCACAGTAATGTTTTCCAGAGACAAACCCACAGGGATTACCATGTAAACCTGAGTCTCCAAAATAAATTATAAGACTCACATGAATTTCAAACTTCCAGCCACTCACTGCCTCATCCATAAGGATTTTAGTGAAAGATATTGTTAGCCCATCTCGGATAAAACGTTGGCATGCTTCACTTTTAACATCGAGACCTAAGAAAAGGTGAAAAAATTAAACCTGACACAAAGTAAAAAGTTCTCTGGCCAATTACATCATTAAACTGTTATGAACTATTATAGTTTCCAACTAAAAAATAGTACTGTAGCTTTTGAAACAAGACAGGGCGTTATCAAAAGAGGTTAAATGGTAACTTATTTACACTGAAAACATGTAACTCAGAAAAATGAAATACTATACTCAATAAA
Source organism: Eschrichtius robustus (assembly GCF_028021215.1). Taxonomy (NCBI): domain Eukaryota; kingdom Metazoa; phylum Chordata; class Mammalia; order Artiodactyla; family Eschrichtiidae; genus Eschrichtius; species Eschrichtius robustus. The sequence goes on along the minus strand of NW_027175154.1, from coordinate 422,521 downwards.
CTTTAGTAACACTGAGTTGTATAAAATTACATCAAATTAATGAATGCGATGAAAATGCTCTGAAATTAGACTTTTAAACTAGACTTTAAAACAAAGACAGTTACTGAGTAGATAGGGGATACAAACCATTTCTTTTTACTCAGTGAAAATAACAGTTCACAACTTTTAAACAGTGACTTAAAAACTTCATTTTCCTGTAAATAATTTATTATCAAATTTAAAAGATGAAGGGCTTCCCTGGTGGCGCAGTGGTTAGAAATCCACCTGTCAATGCAGGGGACATGGGTTCGAGCCCTGGTCCAGGAAGATCCCACATGCCACGGAGCAACTAAGCCCGTGCACCGCAACTACTGAGCCTGCGCTCTAGAGCCCCGAGCCACCAGTACTGAGCCCGCGTGCCACAACTACTGAAGCCCACACGCCTAGAACCCGTGCTCCGCAACAAGAGAAGCTGCCACAATGAGAAGCCCGTGCACCACAAAGAAAGGAACCCCCACTCGCTGCAACTAGAGAGGCCCACGCACAGCAACGAAGACCCAACGCAGCCAAAAATAAATAAGTAAACAAATTTATTTGAAAAAAAATTTAAAAGATGAATCCTGTCTTTCTAATTAGTTCTCTCACTTCTTGGCATCTAAGCATTTTCTTTTTACTTTTGTGTGATTTAATAGAACAGACACATGTGCCTTCATCCAAAAAGATGACTTGTGACTCGTCATAACTCAGAAACATTAAATTAGTACAATAAAGTATACTGTGCTTTCAATCATATACTTATTGGTATGTCAGCTAAACCCAGGATCTTCCATAAAAATGTAAAATTTGCTTCATACAGTAACCGAGACCCCAGAAAAAAGTGGAGAAAAGCCCCTGAAAATGATATACATCCACAGAATGGCAATGCTATTAAACTAAGTAGCATTTTCAGTTTTTGTTCATCGTATATTGTCAGGACCTAAAACATGTCTAGTACATGAACCCTTCAATAAATAAATAAATACAACCCAAACTAACCACAATAAACTTTTTTTGAGTGTTGAGAAACATTTTTTATCTGGTAAGATATTTCCATAGGACACTAGATTATGTCTGTAAGATTTTTTTTTAAAAATCATGAAACATTCTTTAAATGTTAGGTCTCTGTAAGTTAAATAAAATTATTACCCTTGCCATGGAATCAGATTTCCCAAGGTATCACAGATGGTAAAATTTGCCTAATGACATTACACTCAGTAAATACACCTGTGGATAGCCCATTTCAACTCCTCACTGGATGACCCAGAAAATATAATGCTACTGCCCTTTGTTTTAGCCTTTAAGGCCTTAATTAAGTACAATATACAACAAAAATTAGTCATCTGCTACAAGAATTCAGGTGCACCTCTTAGTAGAAGAAAGTCGTTGAAAAATGATAAGTTGCAATATAAAACTTTTACATCTGGTAACAGATTTTGTTAATTGCTTTAAAACACACAGACAGACACACACACACACACACACACGACCCTTCTTTCCCAAGACTTTTTAAAATTATTTATTTATTTATTTAATTTATTTTTTGGCTGTGTTGGGTCTTCGTTTCTGTGCGAGGGCTTTCTCTAGTTGCAGCAAGCGGGGGCCACTCTTCATCACGGTGCGTGGGCCTCTCACTATCGTGGCCTCTCTTGTTGTGGAGCACAGGCTCCAGATGCGCAGGCTCAGTAGTTATGGCTCACAGGCCCACTTGGTCCGCGGTATGTGGGATCTTCCCAGACCAGGGCTCAAACCCGTGTCCCCTGCATTGGCAGGCGGATTCTCAACCACTGCGCCACTAGGGAAGCCCCCAAGACTTTTTATCTTTCTCAGAAAAAACCTTTCTGTGTTTAAAAAAATGTCAAACATACAATCTTGACAGCTTATTACAAAGACAATAACAGATGGGGCTTCCATTAGCATGTCATTTGATTCACTGGCTTTTTAGTAAGTGATTCAAATGGCCGAGCTAAAATATTTTTTACTGAACTATTTTGCAATTTAACGTATTTCTCACATATAAATGGTTTAGGTACAAAAAAAAAGTCTACAAAAATATCTGAAGTCATATGACCACACAGTGTTTTTAAATTGTAAAATATGCTATAATGTGTACTCTTTCACATAACAGATTTTTTAAATCTATTACATTCTAAAAAATATTTTTGACTTTTAAGAAACAACTTCTGTAAAAATATAAAACAACAGGGGCTTCCCTAGTGGCGCAGTGGTTGAGAATCTGCCTGCCAATGCAGGGGACACGGGTTCGAGCCCCGGTCTGGGAAGATCCCATATGCCGCGGAGCAACTAGGCCCGTGGGCCACAATTACTGAGCCTGCGCGTCTGGAGCCTGTGCTCCGCAACAAGAGAGGCCGCGATAATGAGAGGCCTGCGCACCGCGATGAAGAGTGGCCCCCGCTTCCTGCAACTAGAGAAAGCCCTTGCACAGAAACGAAGACCCAACACACCCATAAAAATAATAAATAAATAAATTTAAAAAAATATATATATATAAAACAACAGATCTTGTCCTTAGAAACATGAATAATCATAAAATTCTGCATTAAATTTTAAAGGACTCAGAGGTCCTTAAAGGCTGTCTTACGGTTTCTATGAACGTTCTGCTCTGAGTTTAATATACATAAGCCCTACTACTAGAAAGTTTAGCGATATAGTGTAGTCTAGGATTTTATAATTGAAAAAAACAAAGCCTTCAAGAACAACGTGGGGCCTTCCCTGGTGGCACAGTGATTGAGAATCTGCCTGCCAATGCAGGGGACATGGGTTCGAGCCCTGGTCTGGGAAGATCCCACATGCTGCGGAGCAACTAAGCCCAAGCACCACAACTACTGAGCCTGCACTCTAGAGCCCGTGAGTCACCAACTACTGAAGCCCGCGCACCTAGAGCCCGTGCTCAGCACCAAGAGAAGCCACCACAATGAGAAGCCCGCGCACTGCAACGAAGAGTAGCCCCCTCTCGCCACAACTAGAGAAAAGCCTACATGCAGCAACAAAGACCTAACACAGCCAAAAATAAATAAATTTTTTTTTTTAAATGTGAAAAAATATATAATAGCATACATAATGAAAAGTACAGTAAAATATAAACTCACCTTTTTTACTAAGATCAATAGCAGCTTCTAAAAGCACTTCTAATTCCCCTTTCGGCAAAACTGGAACCACCCATCGAGGCCTAAAAATTAACATAGAGTTTTAAAATGCTGCAGTTTGAGCACAAACGAAATACCATAAATAACTTACCTACTGCAACTGCTTTTACCATGAAAAAGTGAAAAAACCCTGACTGTATTATGTATTCATCATAAAATTTAAAAAAGAGATTGGCAAATTATTTGCTTAGTGCTACTGTATTTACACACACAATTTTTTAAAGCAGTAAAACTACAAACATAGCATTAAGGGAGAATTCATTTAATAACTTTCACAGACCACTAAAACTAAAAATAATTATTAATTAAGTGTATACCAGTTGTTAAGGTTAGTAGGAAAAAGTGTTCTTTTGAGGTTCAGGTTTATTAGTGAGAAAAAACAAGTATGACAACCTTTTCTTTTGTCTTCTTCACAACAGACAAAAGAAATGAGAAGACAAATGGCTGGTTTCTCCTCAATTCACCTTCACAGGATGATCTATCAACCTCTCCTGAAGATTATGGGACTCATATGGTCTCCAAGCTTTTATACAATAAGCATACTTCAACATCAAAGCAATGATACAGATACCACCACACCCAATTAGTATTTTCCCCAATATTAAAAAAGCTCAGTCATTTAGGAATATATCCACTACTAACCCATTACTTCCCCTAAAGAACTTACTTCCATCTATCCCTTAAACCCTTCCTGAAATATAGCAAAATTCCCAAATATTCTTATTTTGATAAAGATTTCTTATTACAAATCATCGGTTAGACATAAATTGATACTACCTTTTTGGGTTATTTTTAGTTACAGAAAAGCATCTTTTTTAGTTCCCTGCCACTAAGGATTTACTATAACTCAGTCCTCTGGTTCTAATTAGAAGTACAGTCTAGTAATAACAAGCATCAGACAAAGTAAACAATAATACAATCTCTTACAGTAATGTGCTATACAGTAGGACCTTGTTGTTGATCCATAAAAAACTGGAAGTAATAAACTAGAAAAGCACTACTTTATCAGCACTGCAACTGGTAATAATGAGAAAAAGTGGACTCCTACAGAAAATGGACATCCTAGAAATAACAAAAGTCACTGAGCAACTCTAGCAGTCAGTATACCATGGAGAAATGAACTTCATAAACACTCAAAAGGAAATCTCCACATATAGTTCTAGGCAAGAAACATACCAAGTAAGATCACATATCATATTTTAACAACTTTATCCTTATCATCGTCTTTCAATTTTAAAAACTCCGTACAAATGCCTGCATTAGGAACAATGAGTTATAAAGTATTTGGTAATGACTAAAATGTGAAGGTTATTAAGAAGACAGTAAGGGACTTCCCTGGTCATGCAATGGTTAAGAATCCACCTGCCAATGCAGGGGACACGGAAGATCCCACATGGCGCGGAGCAGCTAAGCCCGTGAACCACAACTACTGAGCCTGCACTCTAGAGCCCGCGAGCCACAACTACTGAAGCCCACATGCCTAGAGTCCGTGCTCCACAACAAGAAAAGCCACCGCAATGAGAAGCCCTCGCACTGCACACAACAAAGAGTAGCCCCCGCTCGCTGCAACTAGAGAGAGCTCACATGCAGCAATGAAGACCTAATGCACCCATAAATAAATAAATTTATATATATATATAAAAAAAGGACAGTAAGATGACTAACATTGAAGTCCACTTTTTCTCATTTACTACCAGTTGCAATGCTGATAGTTTTTTTTAGTTTATTGCCTCCATTACAAAAAAAAAAAATTAAAACTAACCCTAAGGTTAGAAGAGGGAAGGACTGGGAGTTGGGGATTAGCAGATGTAAACCATAATACACAGGACGGCCAAACAACAAGGTCCTACTGTATAGCACAGGGAACTATATTTAATATCCAGTGACAGGGACTTCCTTGGTGGCACAGTGGTTAGGAATCCACCTGCCAATGCAGGGGACATGGGTTTGATCCCTGGTCCAGGAAGATCCCACATGCCGCAGAGCAACTAAGCCCGTGCACCACAACTACTGAGCCTGTGCTCTAGAGCCCACAAGCCACAACTTACTGAGCCCATGTTCCACAACTACTGAAGCCCACATGCCTAGAGCCCATGCTCCACAACAAGAGAAGCCACTGCAATGAGAAGCCTGTGCAGCGCAATGAATAGTAGCCTCCACTCAATGCAACTAGAGAAAGCCGTGTGCAGCAACCAAGACCCAACGCAACCTAATTAATTAATTAATTTTTTTTAAAAATCCAGTGACAAACCACAATGGAAAAGGAGATAACAAAGAATATATGTGTATAACTGAGTCACTCTGATGTACAGAAGACATTAACACAACATTGTAAATCAGCGCAACGAATAATAGCCTCCACTCAATGCAACTAGAGAAAGCCGTGTGAAGCAATGAAGACCCAACGCAACCAAATTAATTAATTAATTAATTAATTAATTTAAAAATCCAGTGACAAACCACAATGGAAAAGGAGATGACAAAGAATATATATGTGTATAACTGAGTCACTTTGATGTACAGAAGACATTAACACAACATTGTAAATCAACTACACTACAATAAAATAAAACAAAAACACCAAACCCAATACAAAACAAAACAAAAAAACACAACCAACCAACAAACCTCGCCCAAAACAACGAACTTACCGGTTGATCATGTCATCCAACTTTGCCAGGTCAGTATGTGGAAACGCAGGTTCCTCATCTTCATCCTGTGGTGGAGCATCACCTTGACCTTGTTCATCTGGAGGAGCTGCTGGGGAATTCTCATTGAAGGAATCAGGTGATGAGGCCTTAAAATTAAATATTACAGATTTAAATTTTTATAACGTGCAATATTTAACAATTCAGATGCCAACACAGGTTATGTGAAAATATAAATTTTTTATTGTCAATATATATCTATAAATATTTGACAAAATGGAAAACACAGATATCTTTTCCTGTCAACCTATGAGTATTTTTCCACATAATTAAGAATCTTATAAAAGTTAATTAATAGCTACATTGTACTACATGAATTAACCAGATTAAATTTAGAGAACATCAGTTTTTGTAATGTTTACTGCCAGTACAATACAGTTGTACTGAATTTTCACCTCTGTAATTACAAATCTTTACGCAGAAGTGTGGAAAAGAGTAACTTTTGAGGCTACACTACAGAAATCACCATAACTTCTGGTGACTCTCTTAGAGCAATCTTTCCGGAAAAAGTTAAGTACCATATCCTGAAGACACTTATCACAGTGTCTTGAAGGCAATGTGCACAGGTACAGAGGCCCACGTGGTAAGGAACTGATATCCCCAGCCAACAGTCATCTGAGTGAGCCACTGTGGAAATGAAGTCCCCAAACCCAGTCAAATCTCCAGAAAACTATAATCCAAAGTGACATGCTGACCACAACCATAAAAAAAGATACTGAAGCAGAGCCAGTCAGCTAATCCACTCCCAAATTCTTCACGCACCAAAACTGTGAGAAAATGGGTGTTGTTTTAAGTTACAAAAAAAAAAACAACTTAGCCATAGGCTACATAAAATATAGATGCTTAAATACAAGTACACAAAAAAGAAGAAAGTAAAGTATAGGAAGAGACTTCTGGTTTCCAGTCCAATATATAAGGAGCTTGTAAGTTGTCACTCCTTCCTAACAATTAAAAGAGCTAAATAATATTGCTGTACACTTGAAACTAACACAACACTGTAAATTAACTATACTTCAAAAAGAACCAGTAAGGGAATATTTAAAAAATAAAAGAGCTGAATAAAATGAAAATCAACAACTCTTCTCACATAGACCAGTTAATTAAGGTCAAAGGGGAAAACTGCTGCACACAAAATCAAAATAGAGTTAGGGGGACACAAAGAATCAAAAATTACCAGAGCAGAAAACCACAAGCAGAAACCTCCATGGAAACCAGACCAGTAATCCCTCTCTTAGCTGCAGTTTTGCTTTCTGCAGTTTCAGTTACCCACAGTCAACTGCAGTTTAAATCTATGGAATGGAAAATTCAAGAAATAAACAATTCGCAAGTTTTCAAATTATGGGCCCTGAGTAACTTGATGAAATCTCAAGCCATCCTGCTCCTGCCCCACCTGGTCCTTGTACTGGACAAGAATATTATCACTTTGGTTATCACCTGGTTATCATATTGTCCTGGTAATGCAGTGGTTGTGTTCTTACAAGAAACCCTTATTTTACTTAATTATGACCACCAAGCACAAGCATAGTGATTCTGGCAATTCAGAAATGCCAAAGAAAAGCTGTAAAGTATTTAAGGTGAAAAGCTGAAAGTTCTTGAATTAACAAGGGAAGAAAAAAAAATCATATAAGGCTACTAACACCTATGGTAAGAATGAATTTTCTACCTGTGAAACTGTGAAGAAGGAGAAAGAAATTCGTGCTAGGTTTGCTGTTCCACCTCTAACTGCGAAAGTTATAGCCACAGTGCATGATAAATGCTTAGTTTAGATGGAAAAGGCATTACACTTGTACAAGGTGTTTTGAGACCACATTCACATGATTTTTATTATAGTATGTTATTACTGCAACTGTTTTATTTTATTTTATTTATTTATTTTAGGCAGCCGTGTGGCATGAGGGATCTTAGTTCTCCAACCAGGGATCTAACTCGTGCCCCCTGTACTGGGAGCTCAGAGTCTTAACCACCGGACAGCCAGGGAAGTCCCCAACAATTGTTGTATCTTAATATTAATAAAATAAAATTGTACACCTCTTACTGTGCCTAATTTATAAATTAAACTTTATCATAGGTATCAATGGTTAGGAAAAAGCATACTATATACAGGGTTCGCTGCTACCTGAAATTTCAAGCATCCACTGTGGGTCTCGGAATGTATTCCTTGGGGATAAGATGCAGGCGGGGGATACTATTGCATTGGGATAAGAAAACCTAAACTGTAATTCATTAACTGCTGGAAGCGGAGTATGGAAAGTCTGAGAGTTAAAACTCCAGGGGGGCTCTAAACTTAAGGGAACCGCCACACTTTTCTGAGTTTTACTTCCAGAAGTTCTATGAAGTTCTCACAGTGAAGATCAGAGAAAAATTCCCTTGTGTTTTGAGGAGGAGGTGCAAAGTAGCCATTCTGAAATATGCCCCCAAGCATTCTGTTCTTAAAAGCTCCTATCCTCAGGAAAAACTTTTACCAGAGCCTAATCGCCTAGGGGTTTTTTTGTTGTTTTTTTTTTTAATTTATTTTTGGCTGTGTTGGGTCTTCGTTTCTGTGCCAGGGCTTTCTCTAGTTGCGGCGAGCGGGGGCCACTCTTCATCGTGGTGCGCGGACCTCTCACTGTTGCGGCCTCTCTTGTTGCGGAGCACAGGCTCCAGACGCGCAGGCTCAGTAATTGTGGCTCACGGGCCCAGTTGCTCTGCGGCACGTGGGATCTTCCCAGACCAGGGCTCGAACCCGTGTGTCCTGTATTGGCAGGCAGATTCTCAACCACTGCGCCACCAGGGAAGCCCTCGCCTAGGTTTTTATCAGAACCTAACCAACCTGAAATAAGGAAAAACAGCAAATTCTAGCCTGCTATATAGCCTTCCATGAGGGAGAAAGAGAAATACCCAATACTAGCCCTCTCAAGTAATTCTGTCCCTCCTTACTACCATCCAATATAGTATGTACAGGTTTCAACAAAAAATTACAAGGCATACTAAAAGATAATCAACATAGCTTGAAAAGACGAAGCAAGCATCAGACTCAAATACAGGAGGGATGATGGAATTATCATATCAAAACTTTAACTACAGCTAATGTGCCAAGGACACTAATGGAAAATGTAAACATTAAAGAAGATATGGGTAATGTAAGCAGAGAGATGAGATTCTAATAAAGAACCAGAAGGAAATGCTAGTGATCAAAAACAGTGTTAACAATAATTTAGAATGCCTGTGATCGGCTCGTTAGTAGACCAGACACAGCTGAGGAAAGAATCTCTGAGGTTAAACATATGTCCAGAGAAACTTCCAACACTGGAAAGCAAAGAGAAAAAAGATAAGAAAAAAGAGGAAGAAAGGAGGGAGAGGGAGAGAAGGAGAGGGAAGGAGGGAGGCAGAATTGAAGGACTACTACAAAAGGTGTAACATATGCATACTTGGAATTCCAGAATGCAGAAAGAGAGGGGGAAAAAAAGAAATATTTGAAACAATAATGACTGAGAATTTTCCCCAAATTAATGTCTTACACCAAAGCACAGTTTCAAAAAGCTCAGAGAAAAACAAGCAGGATAAATGTTTGAAAAAGAAAGACAGACACCTAGGTATATCATATTCAAACTGCAAAAAGTAAATGGTAAAGAAAAATCTTGAAAGAAGTCATTAGTTGGGGGGCTGGGGAATCTTTCCTATAAAGGAGCAAGGATAAAAGTTACAGCAGGCTGGGACTTCGCTGGTGGTCCAGTGGTTAAGACTTCACCTTCCAATGCAGGGGGCGCAAGTTCAATCCCTCGTCAGGGAGCTAAGCTCCCACATGCCTCCAAAAAACCAAACCATAAAACAGAACCAATATTGTAACAAATTCAATAAAGACTTTAAAAATGGTCCATATCAAAAAAATCGTTAAAAAAAAAAATTTATAGCAGACTTTTCCTCAGAAGCCATGAAGAAAAAATCACTCCACAATATTTCAAGAGTTAAGGGGGTAAGAGGGGGAGGGGTAAATTGGGAGATTGGAATTGACTTATACACAATACTACATAAAATAGGTAACTAATAAGTAACTACTGTATAGCATAGGGAATTCTACTCAATATTCTGTAATGACCTATACAGAAAGGAATCTATAAAAGAGTGTATACATGGATATTTATAACTGATTCACTTTGTTGTAAAGCAGAAACTAACACAACATTGTAAATCAACTATACTCCAATAAAAATTCAAAAACAAAGAGTTCAGAGAAAACAACTACCCATCTAGAATTCTCTGTGCTGGAAACTAACACACTTCAAAGTGAAGGAGGAATCTTTAAGACAAAAATTAAGGGGATTTATAGTCAGTAGTTCTGCCTTGCATGAAATTTTAGGTTTTTCAGAGAGAAAAAAAGTGATTGGGTCAGAAACTCGTTCTACATAAAGAAAGGAAAAGCATTAGAAAAGGAGTTAAGTGAAGATAAAATAAATACTTTTGTTATCTTAGTTCTTACTTGAACTCATAATGTGTCCAAAATAATGTAAGCAACAATATATTTAAGGATAACAGATTCTGGGTAAATGATATAAATAATGGCAGTGATATAAAGAACAAGAGGAAGGAGTTATGAATAATTTATTATAAGGAACTTAAACTACCCATACAACTGTATAGTGTTATTTGAAAGTGAATATACAGATTAGTTAGAAATGTATATTGCAAACACTAAGGCAACCACTATAAAGGAAAAAAATTATGACTGATATGCTAAAAAAGGAGAGAAATGAGAATCATAAAATGCTCAATTAAAACCACAAAAGGTGGAAGGAAAGTGTCACACAAAACTAGGAACAAAGGACAAGAGCAATGAATAGAAAATAGTAACAAATATGGAAGGTATTAATCCAATTATTTCAATAATCACTTTAAACATCAGTGGTCTAAATACACTAATTAAAAGACAAAGATTGAGTGGATCAAAAAGCAAAATTCAACTTTTGCATTTGCTGAAAACTGTGCCTAAAAGTTTACATACCTAAAGACAAATATAAAGTTCAAGGAATGAAGAAACATATAGAAATAGACCCATACCAACAGTCAATTGATCTTTGACAAAGGAACAAAGACAATAACAATGGTGGAAAAAAAGCCTTACAATAAGTAATGTTGTAACAACTGGACACCCATATGTAAAATAATGAATTCAGAAACAAGACCATACACCCTTCACAATGAAAACTCAAAGTGGATCAGAGACCTAAAAGTAAAACACAATACTGTAATCCTCCCAGAAGATAACATAACAGAAAATCTAAATGACCTTGGGTTTGGTGCTAACTTCAGATATAAGATGAAAGGCAACAAAGAGCTGACAAGCTGAACTTCACTAAAATTAATGAGTTTTGCCCCATGAAAGAGACTATCAAGATAATGAGAAGACAAGTTACTAGGACAAAGACTGGGAGAAAACATTTGCAAAATAAAGGAGTTATACATAATATACAAAGAACTCTTAAAATTCAACAATAAAAAAACCTGACTGAAAAATAGGCAGAAGACCTGAAGATACACCTCACCAAAAAGGACTAACAAATAACAAATAACCATATGAAAAGATGTTCAACATCATATGTCATTAGGGAACTACAAATTAAAACAACCAGATACCAAAACATACATATTTGAATGGCCAAAATTCAAAACCGTGACAAAACCAAATGCTAGTACAGCCACTTTGCAAAACAGTTTGGCAGTTTTTTTCTAAAACTAAACATATACAATCCAGCAACTGCAGTCCTTGGTTTATTCAAATGAGTTGAAAATATGTGTCCACACAAAAACCCACACATGAATGGATGTCTATAGCAACTTTATTCACAACTGCCAAAACTTGGAAGCAATCAAGATGTCCTTCAGTAGGTGAACAGATAAACTGTGGTACATCCAGACAACAGAATGTTTTTCAGTGATTAAAAAAAAAAAAAAAAGCTACTAAGCCATGAAAAAACAAAGAAGAACTTTAAATGCATATTAGTAAGTAAAAGAAGCCAATCTGAAAAGATTACACACAGTATGATTCCACCTATATGGCATTCTGTAAATGGCAAAACTATAGAGGCAAGTCAAAGACCAAGTAGTCACCAGGGGTTCACAGAAGGGAGGGATGAAGAGGCGGCGAAGATTTTATTTTAGTCCAGTGAAACTATTCTATAATAAGACATCTTTGTCAAAACAGAAAATATAGAAAACAGCAAGTGAACCACAATGTAAACTATGGAGTTTGAGTGATAATGATCTGTCAATATAGATTCACTGATTTTAACAAGGATGGCTGTGGTGGGGGGTGGGAGGGTAGTGTAGGCAGGTAGTGTAGGCAAGTAAGAACTCTGTACTTTCTGCTCAAGTCTGCTCTGAACCTAAAAGCCCACTAAAAACAAGTAAAAAGTACAAAAGAGAACAATTTAAAACAGTAGTACTCAGGGGAATTAACGAAAGACAACAATAAAAATAACAGGGCTTCCCTGGTGGCGCAGTGGTTGAGAGTCTGCCTGCCAATGCAGGGGACAAGGGTTCGAGTCCTGGTCTGGGAGGATCCCACATGCCGCGGAGCGACTGGGCCCGTGAGTCACAATTGCTGAGCCTGCGCTTCTGGAGCCTGTGCTCCGCAACAAGAGAGGCTGCGATAAAAGAGTGGCCCCCACTTGCCACAACTAGAGAAAGCCGTCTCACAGAAACGAAGACCCAACACAGCCATAAATAAATAAATAAATAAAACCCGAAAGTTGAAAAAAAAAAAAAAACCCCAATTAAAAATAACAAATGGTGTTTAAAAAAAAAAGGATAAGATATCCTTCATGACAATAACCTTCCACCCTCCCTGCAAAGTGGTGCACCTATACTAATATGTGAGAGTTAGGTTTTGAGGTAGGAAGAATTACTGGAGATTAAAGAGATCTCTAGGACTTCCCTGTTGGTGCAGTGGTTAAGAATTCGTCTGCCAATGCAGGGGACATGGGTTCGAGCCCTGGCCTGGGAAGATCCCACATGCCGCGGAGCAACGAAGCCCGTGCGCCACAACTACTGAGCCTGAGCTCTAGAGCCCACACCACAACTACTGAGCCCACGTGCCACAACTATTGAGTCTGCACTCTACAGCTCACGAGCCCGCACACCTAGATCCCGTGCTCCTTAACAAGAGAAGCCACCACAATGAGAAGCCCGTGAACCACAACAAAGACCCTATGCAGCCAAAAATAAAGTATATAAATAAATAAATTTATAATATTAAATAAAGAGATCTCTACCCACATTAGAGGTGTGCACGTAAAGATTAATGAGTCAAACACCCCCTCCCTGCAAAATCACTATTTTCAATGTGAATGCATCTTATTGGTTTCAAATGTGTCTAGCTACAATTAATATAACATATAAAAGTGGAATGTGCAAGCCCACAATCCCAGGTGGAGATCAAAAGAGTTCTCAACTAGTAATAAAACCAGTAGATTTAAAACAAAATAAAACAAGGTTATATAGAACATATGAAATGAATACTGAGAAAACTGGAAACAACTGACATGCATAATGAATGCTACAGCATAATATATAGTATTTTTGCCAAGTAGAAGTGAAACTGACCCTATGTTGAGCAACATACCAACCCTCAATAAGTTCCTAAGTGCGGCATCACTGAGAATAGATTCTCTAATCACAGAGGAATTAAGCTACAAACCAATGACAAAAAGTTAACCAGAAAATCTCTAACTGCTTGAAAATGAAGCATAGTGTTTATAAAGAATCCTTATAGAGAAAGATTACCACGCAAATTTTAAAATGTTAACTGAGTAACAGTAAACATAAACACATACCAAAAGTTATGGGATATGGTTTAGCAAAAATTTATAGTATAAAATGCATGTTTTAAGAAAAGCTGAACAATCAATTATCTAAAGTTCGTTATCAGGAAACTAGAAAATTAACAACAAATTAAACCCCAGGAAAGCAAAAGGAATGATCTAACGAACACGAATAAGTAATATATAAATGGGAGGAGAAAAATAAAAGGCAATACCTTTGCAAAACTCTATTTTGCGAAGTTTAATGAAACTGATTAATCCCCTAACACATAATAAATACAAATGACCAATATCTAAAAATCAAAAAATTAATATTAAGCTTTTAATAAATTTATTTTATACAAATTCTTCCAGAGAAAAGGAAAAAAATTATTTCCGTGTAGGTCAGCACAAAACTTCAATACTAAAATCTATGTCAAACTCTTTACTTACATTATTTCATTTATCTTTTTAAAGACGTGGAATTTTTAATCTAAAGATATGGAACATCTGAAGATTAGATATATTACTCAACCAGATGCATAAGGTAAGTGTGGGTACAAAGATGAGATGTGAACAAAAACAGCTGACTTGAATCTATGCTGATAACTAAAGGATACAATGACTGATTTAACTCTTTTGCCCTCACGCTCAGAGGGCCTTACATATAAAATAAAGTAGAGGTACATTCTCAAGCATGTGTACAGTACGTTTCCTTTTACTAAGAACCTCAGTGACTTTTTTAAAGTGTAACTTAAAATGACAATAGCTTTTATGATTACTTCACAAATTATTTAGGACATCTGGCCACCATTTACTAATCCATAGCACCCAAGACAACACAGCCTTCATTTCCTACCTGATTCTGGAAGGGGGGCTGAGATTGTCCATCAGGATCCTGGCCCTGGCTGTCATTCCCTCCTACTGGAGAGCCACGAGTAGTGGCTGTCATACTCGACACAGAACAGATTTTTGCTATTTTGTCTGTTTATTTAGTCGTCGTAAGAGAAGAATTTATAGTCCACTTATAGAAGCTGAAGTACCAGCATATGTCAGCCTTAAATATCTCCAATTCAAGGACAGACCATCTTGCAGAGACCATTTCATCACCTAAGAGTAGAAGGGAACAAAAGGTATACTTGTTTCAAATATTAAAAAAATTAATAATGAATCGTTCCAATTTTAATGTGTATGGTAACATCACCAGAGCCTTTACAGTCAATAAGAGATGGCTATAAAAATGAAACAGAAATGAAAAGGTAAAATTTTTATAAATATTATTACTCAATAAATTTACATTGTTGTAGCAGTAGTTATAACAAGAAAACATAGAAGTCTTAATATTGGATACAACATTCCAGAAAAAATACAAAGCTCTTAGTTATTTTTTACTTACAAAAGAATCTATAAAATGCCCATAAAATACTGAGAAAATAAAGATAAAGGTGTAGACTGCTCTTAAATAAATAAAATGAAAAGCCAAATTAAGATAAAACATGATTTCATACAGGTAGGATTAGAGAGAGAAAGCAGATCAAGAAAACATCTGAAGTATCCATACAGATTACATAAATACATATACACACACATATCTCCACATGGTCACTTGAAGATCACAGAGTCTTTCACTTTTGATTTCCCAGATTTAAACATTCTCATTCAAAAACTTTATATGAAGTAGACAATTTTTAAAACTTAAAGAAATTCTTTATCATCTTTCGTTGAGTTCTGTTGCTAACAAAAGCTATATAATTTTTTCTTACAACTCAAAAAAATCAGCCACCCATTCAATTCTAACGTTCTTTCTTTTGTCCTTTTACCTGGGCTACTGATCCCACTGTGTATGTTCCGTGTGTAAAAGGGCTTTGCTCTTAACTTTGGCTTCTCCATTTCTTTCTGGATCCATTTTTCTTGGCCAAAAATATGCTTAAAACTCCTCTACCGGAAGTCACTAATACCTGTCCTTCTTCAGAAATTTTTTGAAAAAATGTTTGTCATTCCTCTTTCTCATCATCTGGTTTGTGTTCAAAATTGCTTTTAAGGAGATGGTCTTAAGGGAGTTCCATGGCTGACTCTGAAAATAAGGCAGTTCTAAACCTGCGATGAAAGCTTTATGTGTATGGGTGTTTTGCGGAGGATGAGAGATGACACTTGGTCCAGGAGCAAGACTCAACTAAGACTTTCATAACTCTGAATGTTACACAGATTTTGTTATATTTGTTCTATGAATTAGGAACCTGAGGCTCTAAGAAATTAAGTGATTTAACAAAGCACAGGTAAGAAAGTACAAAAGCCTAGAATTAATCCCATCTCTCTCTAAAACACTGCTTCCTGGGGTGGGAGGTGAGGGGGGTCCTACTTAAATTTTTCTTCACACACTTTTCCCTTGCATAGTATTCTCTTTGGCATTTGAGGTTATTTGAACTAAAATATCTTAAAATTGTATTCGTCTGTCATTTTATGTCTGCCCTTATCCCTCTATCTAGAGATACATGTTAAGTAATTTAGCAAGGGTAATAAGTCATTCTCAAAAAACATGATATTATTAGGGTAAATGGAAACAAAGTGACCAAGCAATCTCCCTTCCCTCAAATAAAATACCTTTCTCCAAGATCACAGACCCATTACTTCTGGCAAAGCCTCTGTTTTGTCTAGGGAGAAACTCTGCACTACAAGATACAATATCCTGAGACACAACTGAGCAATTGAGTAATTATTCAAATCATTTGAAATGTAATTCAAAACAGCAACGTTAGATATTTCCTTTAAATCACAACAGCATTTTTGTCATATTCAAACTCTAGTAGTTCAACATATTCTAGGATTAGGAAACCTTTCTCTAGATAAAAATTAGTACTAGGAGAGTGATGTCAGCAAAATAGCAGAATACGAAGCTCCAGGCCCTAGTTCTCCCTCAAACACAAGTTAACAGCAGTATGTGGATCAAAATACAATTGTAAGACAGCCAGACACCGGTTAATATGCGGCTTCCGGACCCAGGTGAGCGCATAAACAACAGAAACGACAACTGTGAGGAGGATAAGAGTTCTTGAAGTTTGCCTCACACTGGGTCATTCCCCAACCCAATGTAGCTCAAAGCAAAAGAGAAAATAATACCCAATTCCTTGCTCCAACTGACTCCTCTCTCAGAACAGAAGGAATAAAGTGGAACTTAGGTCCAGAGTTCTGGCTTTCCTAGGGATTTCCGAATGGCCTGACAGTGGCATAGTGTTGGAGGCCACTGAAAACAGGTGAGTTCCACAGCATGTTATAGCAGAACTCTGCAATTCAACAAGCAAGACAGGAGGAGCAAAAGATTAGTTAAACTGAAACCAAAAACTCTTAATGAGAAACACAGGAAATGAACATGGCGAAAAGCACCCACATATAGTTGGAGAAAAGCACACAAAGCCAAAGACATGAAGGTCCAGGAAGGTCTGAGAGTCTGCCTGCCAACGGAGGCGACACGGGTTCGAGCCCTGGTCTGGGAAGATCCCACATGCCGCGGAGCAACTGGGCCCGTGAGCCACAGCTACTGAGCCTGCGCGTCTGGAGCCTGTGCTCCGCAACAAGAGAGGCCGCGACGGTGGGAGGCCCATGCACCGCGATGAAGAGTGGCCCCCGCTTGCCGCAGCTAGAGAAAGCCCTCACACAGAAACGAAGACCCAACACAGCCATAAATAAATAAATAAATAAACAAATAAACAAAGGAGTTCCTTTAAAAACACACACACACACAAAAACCAAACAAACAAAAAAATGGTCCACATCCCAAAAAAACCTTAAAAAAAAAAAGAATACTGGAACCAGCAGCTATTTTCTCCAATGCCCAAAATCTGAACAACAACAAAATTACAGAACATATGAAAACATTAGGGATTAGGGAAATCTGACCGAATCAAAAAAAGAAGTCCAAAACACCAACCCCGCAGAAGAATTTTTTTAAACCGTCTTAAAAATGCAGAACGACATGAAAGAGAACACGGACATATAACTAAACAAAACCAAAAAGTGATACAGAAACTAAATGAGAATTTCAACAAAGAACTCCAAGAAGTACATAACTAGACAGCCATGCCAAGACACCAGTCAGACTAAAAGAGAATCTCAAAAAGAGCAAGAGAAAAATAACTTGTCACATACGAGAACCTATATATGATTATCAGAAATTTCTCTAGCAGAAACCTGCAGGCTAGGAGAGTGATGATATATTCAAAATGCTGAAGGAATTTCGTCAAATGTTTTCCTGCAGCAGTTGAGATTATTATGTATTCTTTTCCCTTATTCTGTTAATCTGATTATATTTACTGATTTTCATATACTGAACCGTACTATACTCCAGGAATAACTCTCACTTATTCACTGTGTATTATCATTTTAATATGCTGCTGAATTCAGTTTGTTAGTATGTTGTTGATGATTTTGTATCATGGTTTACAAGAGATACTTGTCTGTAGGTTTCTTATAGTGTCTTTCTCTGGCTGAAGTACCAGGGTAATGCTGGACTCAAATGAGGAGTGTTCCCTCCTCCTCAACTTTTAAAAAATTTTTAGAATGATTGCTATGAAGACATTATTTGAATGTCTGACAGAATTCACAAGTGACATCATCAGGTCCAGTGCTTTTCTTCGTTTTAAGATTTCTGATTACTGATGCATTCTCCTTGCTACTTTTATGTCTATTCATAAGTTACTTCTGGTAGGGTTAATGTTTCTAGGTATTTATCTACTTCTTCTACTTTACTTAACTTGGTGATGTATAATACTTCATACTATTTTCTTAGAATTTGACATATTTTGCCACCAGGTGTCGTATCTCCAGTTTCATTTGATTTCAGCAATTTGAATCTTCTCTTTTTTTAAAAAATTTAAAAATTTTTTAAAAATTTGTCAGTTTTATTGATCTTTTCAAAGAGCAGTCTGGTTTCAGTTATTTCTCTATTTCTTCTCTATTCTGTCTTCTATCTCAGTGCTAATCTTTATTATTTACTTCCTCTTGCTAATTGTGGGATGAGTATGTTCTTTTTCTAGTACCTTAACTTGTCAAGTTAGGTTGTTGATATAAGATCCTTTTCTTTTTTAATGTGTTTTAGAAACAAGGGAATTAAGAGCTCAATATCCCTGATGAATACTGATGCAAAAATCCTCACCAACATACTGTACTACCAAACTGAATTCAACAGCATGACCAAGTAGGATTTTCAAATCAATCAATGTAATATACCACATTAAGAGAATAAAGGAAAAATACTAATGATCATCTCAACTGATGGAGAAAAAGGATTAGACAAAACTGAACACCCTGTTATGATAAAAAATAAAAAAGCAAGAGAAAGAAACTCAACATGAA
This sequence comes from Eschrichtius robustus, assembly GCF_028021215.1. Classification (NCBI taxonomy): domain Eukaryota; kingdom Metazoa; phylum Chordata; class Mammalia; order Artiodactyla; family Eschrichtiidae; genus Eschrichtius; species Eschrichtius robustus. The sequence continues at coordinate 403,507 of NW_027175154.1, read as the reverse complement.
AAGCCATATATGAAAAACCCACAACAAACATCATACTCAATACTGAAAGCTTTTCCTCTAAGATCTGGAATAAAGTAAGGCTGACCACTTCCACCACTTCTATTTAATACAGAACTGTAACTCTGGGTCAGAGCATTTAGGTAAGAAAATTAATTAATTAATTTAAAAAGGCATCCCAATCAAAAAACGAAGATAAATTATGTCTGTTGGAGATGATATAATCTTATATGTAGAAAACGCTAAAGCTTCCATAACATAAATTAAAAAGTGTTAGAACTAATTAACAACTTCACTATAGCTGCAAGATACAAAATCAACACCTTAAAAATCAGTTCACTAACAATGAACAACCCAAAAAGGAAATTAAGAAAACTTAAGAATAAAATTAACCAAGGAGGAAAGATTTCACGTACCCTGAAAAACTACAACATTTCTGAAAGAAATTGAAGACATAAATAAATGGAAAGATATCTCATATCACAGCCTGGAAGACTTATTAAGATGTCAATCTACAGAAGCAATGCAATCCCTATCAATATCCTAACAGAGTTTTTTGAAGATAAAGAAAACTCCATCCTAACATTCATATGTAATGTCAAGCCAACTCCTAAATAGTTAAAACAATCTTGAAAAAGAACAAAGTTGGAGGTGTCAAACCCCCTGATTCAAGACAAACTACAAACCTACAGTAATCAAAGTAGTATAATTCTGACATTAAGACACACATGTAGACTAAAGCAATAGAAGAGAAAGCTCAGAAATAATCCTCAATCATATGCTCAAATGATATTCAACAAGAACACTAAGAACATTCAATGTGAAAAGAATACTCTTTTCAACATATGTTGCTGGGAAACCTGAATATCCACTAAATATTTACACGTAAAAAAGAATGTAATATATCCAGATGTAAAATACCACACACAAAAATTAGCTCAGTAAGGATTAAATACCTAAAACCCCAAACTATAAAACTCCTAGAGCAAAACACAGGAGAAAATATTCATGACATTAAATGTGGCAAAATTTTCTTGACAAAAACACCAAAAGCATAGGCAACAAAGTAACAATAGATAAACTGATCTCAAACTCAAAAAATTCTGTATATCAAGGGACACAATCAACAATGTGAAAGGCAGAATTGAACAAATCAACCTGTAGTACTGAACAAAAAATGTAAAAACCATATGTGATGGGGGGGCAATACCCAGAATATTCAAGAATTCTTATAACTCAACAATAACAAAATCAAATAACCTGATTAAAAAATGGGCAGAGGACTCAAACATTCTCCAAAGACGATGTACAAATGAGTAGTGAGCATATGAAAAGATACTCAGCATCACTAATCATTAAAGAAACATAAATCAAACCTCAATGAGATATTGGCCCACACCCATTAGAATGGCTACCATCAGAAAACAAACAAAAAAGAATAAGGGTTAATGAGGATGTAGAGAAACTGGAACTCTTGTACACTGCTGCTGGGAATGTAAAATGGTGCAACCATCATGGGAAATAAACATGGTAGTATCTCAAAAAATAAAAAAATAGAATTACCATATGACCCAGCAATCTCACTTTTGTGTGTATATGCAAAAGAACTGAAGGCAGAGGCTCACACAGGTATTTCCAAAATTGTGTTCACTGCATCATTACTCCTGATCACCAAGAGGTGTAACCAATTACCAAATTACCCACTGACAGATGAATGGATTAATAAAATATGGTATTCACACACGGTGGAATACCATTCAGCCTTAGAAAAAGTAAATTCTGACCCACGTGACAACATGGATAAACCTTGAGGACGTTATGTTAATGAAATAAGCCAGTCACAAAAGGACAAATAACTTATGATTCCACTCATATGAGGTATGTAATCAAATTCACAGAGACAAAAAGTAGAAGGGTAGTTGCTAGGAGAAAGGGGAAATTATTATTGTTTAATGGTATCGTTTCACTTTTACAAGATGAATAAAGTTCTGGAGATGAATGGTGGTGGCTGCATAACAATGTGAATGAATGTACTTAATGTCACTAAATGGTATAACTGAGAACAGGAAAGTGCTAAATTTTCTTATGTATGTTTTAATACAATTTAAATAACATACATATAATCTGGACTTAGTAGATTCAAGCAGTGTAACAGAAAAGCTCAACCTATACTCAGCCTTCATGAAGCTAACTAAAGCTCACTGCTCTTGCAAACCATTCTAAGACAGTAAACATTAATAACAACTATCTTAAACCAGCTACTTACAAACTATTTTCCAATTAGTATTATAAAAATATACATAAAACACTGAGTTAAATATTTAAATGCATATAATAAATTGTTTAAATATTTAAATGCATATAATAAATTGTTTATTCTGTACTATAATTCACTAAGCACTTTTAAGTCCTATGTAAAATAAGGTAAAGTACAAAAATACTTATTTCTAAATTAACACATATTTAAATTTTAATACATATCTTTAATGTACTGGTAGTCTGGAGTAGTATCTTAAACAAAACAGCAATTCCTAATTATTTTTCCCCCCATCATGCATGATGAGCCTCATATGCTATCTATGGGCTTATTAACATATGTCTACGATAATACAGATGCAATGCTAAAATGCAAGTCTTTACAAAGTGTAGTTTATATAGAACAATGCATATAAACAATAGTTTCTCAAAATGGTTATAAAACTAGCTACTAATAATGGACAATTAATCAACTACCTAATAAGTGATCTTAGAAGTTTTCCCCCCTCTCATAAGAAAACAAAACTTGAGTGAGAATCCTATTTTCAGGACAATAAACCTAAATATTAATTTTAAAGTAATTTTTTTTTCTTCTTCATGTTCCTTTAAATTTTGTTCCACATGTTATTTCTGGGACCTTGGCACCAGCAATTTGTCTGGTTAATTCTGTACTCATTCTTCAACTTTCAACTCAAATGTGGCCTTTCTGAAATATCCCTGACAAGTCTCATCAATCCCCCTGCATTTGGCTCTCACAGCCTCCTGCACTTTCCTTTTTTTGGCATCTATGTGAACTTCTCTCTGTAAGACAATAAAACATAAACTCCATAATGACAACAGCCTTGGAGATTTGCTCATGATGAATCCCAAGAAGCCTGTAAGATATGTCAAGTGTTCCACCAATCTAGCAACAACTGGCAGAATTTGAGTAAACAAATGCCAAGGACTCCCAATTATCATATGTCCTTTGCAACTGTTTCCACAAACTGATGTTAAGAAATTCCTCACCTCAAATCCAGAATCTTATTCTCATATATTGATCAAAAACTATCTCTGGATCACTCTCACTAATTTCTTCCCTGAGGATCTAGAAGCATGGTGATCTGTAATGGCTACCAAAATAGAATATTAAATCATTGTTACCCTTATTTAGTCTATTTACAGAAAATACCAAATCTTTTAGTCCTCATACCCAGAATATAAAAGTGACAGCCTTATTCCCCTTACTGAAAAACTTTCACACACTGCTGGTGAGAATGCAAAATGGTATTCCATTACTTTGAAAGACAATTGAGCAGTTTCCTGCAAACTAAAAATAGGTTTACCATACAAACCAGCAATCATACACCTAGATATCTACCCAAACAAAAACTCATGTCCAGGGCTTCCATGGTGGTGCAGTGGTTAAGAATCCACCTGCCAACGCAGGGGACACGGGTTCAAGCCCTGGTTCAGGAAAATCCCACATGCCGTGGAGCAACTAAGCACGTGAGCCACAACTACTGAGCCTGTGCACCACAACTGCTGAAGCCTGCATGCCTAGAGCCTGTGCTCTGCAACAAGAGAAACCATCACAATGAGAAGCCCACGCAATGCAATGGAAAGTAGCCCTGGCTCACTGCAAGTAGAGAAAGCCCACGTGCAGCAACGAAGACCCAACACAGCCATAAATAAATAAATTTATTTTTAAAAAACACCAGGGACTTCCCTGGTGGCACAGTGGTTAAGAATCCGCCTGCCAACGCAGGGGACACAGGTTCAAGCCCTGGTCCGGGAAGATCCCACATGCTGCAGAGCAATTTCAGCCCGTGCACCACAACTACTGAGACCGCGTGCCACAACTACTGTAGCCCGCGCACCTAGAGCCCGTGCTCCACAACAAGAGAAGCCACCACGATGAGAAGCCTGGCACCGCAACAGAGAGTAGCCCTTTGCTCGCTGCAAACAGAGAAAGCCCATTCGCAACAACAAAGATCCAACGCAAAAAAGCAAAAAACTTACATCCAAACTGGGCAAAACCTGCACACAAACGTTTCTAGCAGCTCTATTCACATTTGCCAAAACTTGGAATCAACCAAGATAGGTAAACAAAAACAACAACAAAAAAGCTGTGTTACACTCAAATAATAGAGTATTATTCATAGATAAAAGAAATGACATCAGGCAACAAAAAGACATGGAGAAGTCTCAAATTCATACTGTTGTAAAGTGGTTTCTTTATAACCAGTCTGAAAAACCTGCATACTGTATGATTCCAAGTACTTAACATTCTGGAAAAGGCAATACTATGGAGGCAGCAGAAACTTTAGCGGCTACCAAGTATTCAGGGAGTGGAAAGAAGAGATGAACAGGTAGAGCACAGGACATTTTAGGGACCTGGAACTTTTCCCTATAATGATGAATGCATGACATTATACATTTGTCCTAACCCACAAAATTGCACAATATAAAGAATGAACCCTAACATAAAACTATGGCCTTTAGTTAACACTAACGTATCAGTACAAATTTATCAGTCATAAATATATCATACTGAAGCAAGAGGTGAACAACAGAGTAAAGGGGACAGATAGGAACTCTCTATTTTCTGTGTAGTTTTCCTGCAAACCTAAAACTCCTCTAAAAAATAGCCTATTAAAAGTTTTTCCACTTGGAAAATAGTTACCTTTCACAAAAATACTTGTTACCATGTAATTGGTTTTCAAATGAAATACTGAAGAATTTTTAATCTGTAATTTAAATTTACAACATGGTAAATATCAAGAGATAACACACAGAAACTAATGCTTCATGAGATTCTCAAAACTTTTTAACTGTTAAGGGGCCTTGAAACCTAAAAAAATTGAGAACTGCTAGCCTGTTAAAAGGTCCAACATACAAAATAAGTTCCTTTTGCTAATTATCTTACTGTGATAAAAAACAAAGAACATGCAATTTTACATGCAACTGTCTACACCAACTTTAATCACTGCGTATCTCTACTCTTCATATGAAAAAAAACTAAAATTCCTCTTAATATTATTTTCCCTAGCAAACTACAATAATTTTTTAGCAGTATCGGTATTCTTAAAGCTTAACAAAGGTATTCTTAACAAGGCAGCTAACACTTTCCCCAAAACACTGAAGCAGCACTACAGAGCGATCCACATGGCAAGGAACTGATGCCTCCTGCCAACAGTCAGTCTTTTGAATAAGTCATCACAGATGTGAATACTCCAGTCTCAGTCAAGCCTTCAGATAGAAGACTGCTACTCACAGCTGGCACCTGAGTAAAATCTCTAGAGAGACCCTGACCCAGAACCATCAATGGAATTAAATGAATAAATACAACTAAAGAATTACAGTAAGATTAGATAGCAAATACTGAGTCTAAGTTTCTCTCTTTTTTTCTTTTTTGGCCACACCTAACAGCATGTGGGATCTTAGTTCCCTGACCAGGGATGGAACCCGTGACCCCAGCAGTGGAATCGCGGGGTCTTAACCACTGGATCAGCAGGGAAGTCCCTAAGTCTCTCATTTTAAGGTTAAATAACTCACAAGTTGGCTGAAGCCCTAGAACTGTAACCCAAGTCTCTTAACTGACAACATGATACTTATATTCAGTCCGACACTCCCTCAACTAGTTATATATGCTGATCTCAAAAAGGATAGCTTTCACCTCAGAAACTAAGAACTTCACTCAAGAGACATCCCAGAAAAATTTCTGAATGACATATATAATAGCATTGTTTCTTTAGATTCTTTAACAATTAGTAAATCAGTAATGTATTAATAAAATAATTTATTAACAATTAATAAGATAAAGTAACTTAAATTCCATAATAATAATCCCTGGGATTCTATGTAATCACTGTACAAGTGTTAATAAGTAAAAATTCAACTATTCAATAATACCTAGCAAGCAAAAGAACATGCTATTAGACATGGACTTCAACTGGATGAAATAAAATTATTTTTAAGGCAGGAGAAGAAAATTGCTAAACACAAAATTCTCTTTGTGCTGTTTGAGTCACTACCTCTTCCATCCCTTCTAGTGTACATCTGTACTACATGTTAACTAGACCCCCTTAGAAGACACACAAATGCCTGCCCACAAAGAAAGGAAAAAACAACAAAACAAAAGCAATTTCCTCCTAGCACCAGCAAGGTAACTCCTTAGGAAGTAAAATTCCTTTCTCAATTCTGGAAGGAATCACAATAACCCACTACTTGTCTTGTTGGACTATGTAAACTGTCAAGATGTTACTTTGATGACTAACACTGTCTCAAAAAACTTATACAGCTGTGCCTTGACCTCTAGTGGGCGGAACAGTCCTCAGAGCTTTCTCAAAGACTGTCCCCTAGATTATAATCCTCAAGTTGGCTTGAATAAAATTTTCCCTTTTTTTCTTAGATTGACTATTAATTTTTCGTTGATAAATTCTAGAAGAGAATACAAAAACACCAAAAGCAAAAAGAATTTTTGCTTCCCTGGTGGCACAGTGGCTTCCCTGGTGGCACAGTAGTTGGGAATCCCCCTGCCAATACAGGGGACACGGGGTTCGAGCCCTGGTGCAGGAAGATCCCACATCCCGCGGAGCAACAAAGCCCACGCGCCACAACTACTGAGCCTGTGCTCTAGAGCCCACGAGCCACAACTACTGAGCCCATGTGCCATAACTACAGAAACCTGCACGCCTAGAGCCTGTGCTCCGCAACAAGAGAAATCACTGCAATGAAAACCCGCGCATGGCAATGAAGCGTAGCCCCCGCTCGCCGCAGCTAGAGAAAGCCTGCACACAGCAACGAAGACTCAATGCAGCCAAAAAAAAAAAAAAAAAAAAAAATTATTAGAAAATATTAATGTCATGACAAAGTGCTATTGGAGTTCAAAGAAAGTGAAAATCATTACCAAATGAAGATAATCAAAGATGGCGTATGAACTCAGAACTGTAGGTAAGACATATCCATAAGGGAGCATACGCCAGGTAAACAGAACTACAAGAATAAAAGAGTAAAAAGAAATAGTAGGAAGAGTATAAGCGTTCACATCAACTATAGATAGTTCAATTAAATAAAGAGAAAATTAAAAAATCATGCAAAGGCAGACCGGGAGAGCTATCTCAAAGTAGCTTCATTCCACTGGAATTAGCATGGTAAGAGTCGGAACAGTATCTTTAAGAAAGAACAGGGAAGAGAAAAGGAAGTACAACTGAGGAACCTGCTTACTGTAGCCACAGGTAGCTGAAAGCAAGCCAGGGAAGCCTCCCATGATTCTCTTTTCCCTAATGTAATTAATTCCCCATGCAACCGCATTGAGGATTACTAAAATCATCTTCTAACAACAGCAATTCAATTGCAGGCAGCTTATATCACATGGCTCAGACTAACACCCTCTCCTATCAGGGAAGGACTATACTTGTTTTACACTACTACTTCAGGCTTCTCCTCTAACTTTCAGCCCCTATCCCTCTAGCTGATGAGGTACAAGTTAACAACTCTAATAACTTGCAAGCTATGGAACACAAGTCTAAAAACTCTGCACATCAGGGTATCTCAATCTCAGCACTGTAAATATTTTGGACCAAATAACTTTGGGGGTTGGGGGATATTCTGTGCTTTGCAAGATGCTTAGCAACATCTCTGTTCTCTAACCACTGAACGCCAACCAGTGCAAGCCAACTCCTCCCACCTAAATCATGAAAACCAAAAGTATTTTTTGACACTGCTGATTGTCTAATAGGAAGGCAAAATCAGCCCAAGTTGAAATCTATTGCTGTAAACCGATACTGAATTACATAAAACGTTACATAAAACAGATAATATATCTACTGTTTTTATCCTGCTTAATAGATTCATACAAATGCTATGAATAGCAAGTGTATCAACTGAGTATGATTACATGCAATTATCTGTAATTATTTCATAAAGGTCTGGGCAACCACTTCAAGTACAGTGTGCTACATTCAAACACAATGAATGAATCTCATGTCCCAGCACACAGATTAAAAAGAAAACAGACACTAAACTTGCAATGGGAACAACTATCTGACAGAAAAATACCAAGGAGAAAGACAGTTTTTAAAAACCTCATTTAAAAGAGCCTGAGACGATTTTAGCTATGTGAACCACCCTATATATAAACCTCAGCCACTGAAGATGAAAAATAACTGGCACTAACAAAGAAAAGGAAAATTCTCCCAAAAGGAACAGAACAAAGTTGCAAAGCTGTAAGTCTAGGGTGTGCATGGAAAATCCTGAGTCAAAATAAGTGAAGGATAGGAGAGAACTTTTTGGTTGTGTGTGGCTTTTAACGCTGGAAATGTTAATGAAATTCATGATGAGAGTTCTGAGCAATATGGTAGGGAGCTGGGGTGGGGATGGGGGAAGGGGGGAGGAGGAGCAGCAGTATCCTCTCAGAAACAAGAAGTATGAAGACAATGTCTCCCAGGCAGAATGAACAGATAACACATATCTAAATTCTAAAACCTTAAAAAAGCAGAAACAAAGAACATGAAAAAACTTTACTAAACTGAAATATACCGCAACTAATGAAAACTTCGATTCAACCTAATATTCAAATATTCACCAAAACGAAAATGTTCATCACAGCATATACCTAACAAAAACCGTTGACAGTCTAAAAAGGGCATCAAGGGAAACAGTAACTAAATCACAATACACTTATAAAATGGAGTATTAAAAGACCTGAAAAATCTTCCTATGTATAACTTTTTAAATGACAAAATAAGTACTAACTTCTACTTTTCAGCGTTTTCATTTATTTTTAAAAAATAAACACAAAAAAGTTTAAAAATACCTAATAATATGATTACTTCTACATGGTGGTATCAGGGAAATAAAATATCTGTACATGGTGTTTTGCTTTCTATTTCTCTTTTATGGGCTCCAAACCTTTTCACCAGTCAACAATATGCGTAACTTTCATACACACAAAAGCACACGTACACAAACATACACATGTGTACAAGTGCTTAGAAAGAAGGGGAGGCTAAGGCTTCCCTGGTGGCACAGTGCTTAAGAATCAGCCTGCCAGTGCAGGGAACATGGGTTCGAGCCCTGGTCCAGGAAGATCTCACATGCTGAGAACCAACTAAGCCTGTGCGCCACAACTACTGAGCCTGAGCTCTAGAGCCTGCAAGCCACAACTACTGAAGCCTGCATGCCTAGAGCCCATGCTCTGCAGCAAAAGAATCCACCTCAATGAGAAGCCCATGCACCGCAATGAAGAGTAGCCCCCGCGTGCTGCAACTAGAGAAAGCCCGCACACAGCAACAAAGACCCAACGCAACCAAAAATAAATAAATAAATAAAACTAAATAAATAAAAAATAAAGTTCCCTTAAAAAAACGTAGGCTACACTGGAAACAAACTCTAAGTTAACGGCTCTCCAGGTCTCTTTTAAGACCAGCAACTTCAGTATCACCTGAGAACTTATCAGAAATGCAAAATCTCATGGTCTTACTCCAGACTTAGATAATCTAAAAATCTGAGGATGGAGTCCAACTGTGTATTTTTAATTAGTCCTCCAGGTAAATTTTTCTGTATGTTTATAGAAAAAATGATATACTTGTTATTCGTACAAGCAATATTCTAAGTTCTTGAAGCATTACTAAAAGAACAATCAAATTTCTCAGAGATAAATACATATTCTGTTTACACAAAACATGGGACTAATGCCATATAACTTCTGATGGTCAGGTCAAAACTAACCAGACTCATCAGAAGTTCCCAATAATAGCTACTTAAGGAAAAAGACAAGAAAAAGGTGATCAATAACCTTACAACCTTCAATAGCCAATTATATTAGCAGAAATGAAATGGTAGTATCTCAAAAAATAAAATAAAATAAAATAAAAAAAATAGAATTACCATATGACCCAGCAATCTCACTTTTGTGTGTATATGCAAAAGAACAGAGGCAGAGGCTCACACAGGTATTTCCAAAATTGTGTTCACTGCATCATTACTCCTGATCACCAAGAGGTGTAACCAATTACCAAATTACCCACTGACAGATGAATGGATTAATAAAATATGGTATTCACACACGGTGGAATACCATTCAGCCTTAGAAAAAGTAAATTCTGACCCACGTGACAACATGGATAAACCTTGAGGACGTTATGTTAATGAAATAAGCCAGTCACAAAAGGACAAATAACTTATGATTCCACTCATATGAGGTATGTAATCAAATTCACAGAGACAAAAAGTAGAAGGGTAGTTGCTAGGAGAAAGGGGAAATTATTATTGTTTAATGGTATCGTTTCACTTTTACAAGATGAATAAAGTTCTGGAGATGAATGGTGGTGGCTGCATAACAATGTGAATGAATGTACTTAATGTCACTAAATGGTATAACTGAGAACAGGAAAGTGCTAAATTTTCTTATGTATGTTTTAATACAATTTAAATAACATACATATAATCTGGACTTAGTAGTGTATTTTACCACAATTTAAAACAAAATTTAACTGTCACTGTCATTTAGAATATAAATTAATTTACCCATTGCTAGTGTGAGGATACACCAGACAGATCAACAGCACAGAACTGACAGTCCAGAACTTGTAAGACCTTTGAATATGTCAAATAATTGTTAACAAGGATGCCAAGACTATTCAAGGGCGAAAGAAAAGTCTTTTGATCAACCTGTACTGAAACAACTGGATATCCACATAAAAGATGAATTTGGGTTCTTAACTTACACAGTTCACAAAAGTTAACCCAAAACGGATTACAAACTAAGTACTTTAAATATAAAATCCTTAAGGAAAGAAATTCGACTGAATCTTTATGACCTTCAGTTAAGCAAGCATTTCTTGGCTAGACTGAAAAGTGATAAAAAGAAAAACATTAAGGGACCCCCCCCCCCCAGTGGCGTAGTGGTTAAGAATTCTCCTGCCAATGCATGGGACACGGGTTCAATCCTTGCTCCTGGAAGATCCCGGAGCAACTAAGCCCGCAACCCACAACTACTGAGCCCACGTGCTGCAACTACTAAAGCCTGTGTGCCTAGACCCCGTGCTCCACAAGAGAAGCCACCGCAATGAGAAGCCCATGTGGCGCAAGGAGGAGTAGCCCACACTCACCACAACTAGAGAAAGCCCACGTGCAGCAACGAAGACCCAACACAGCAATTAATTAATTTTAAAAGAAAGAAAAACAATAAACTGAACTTCATCAAAATTTGAAACTACTCACTTCAAAACATGCCATAAAGAAAGTGAAAAGAGAAAACACAGATTAGGAGAAATATTGCAAGTCATGTATCACAGAAAAAATAAAACCTAAGCAAACAGCAATTTAAAAAAAAACTAATTTAAAATATGAGCAGAGTCTAGACAGACATTTCTCCAAAGAAAATTTGCAAACAGCTGATAAGTACATGAGAATATGCTCAATATAACTAGTTAGTAAGGAAGTTCAAATTAACCACAATAAAGATACCACAACGCACCCACTAGAATGGATATAACCAGAAAGTCAAAATGTACTCAAAATGAACTGGAAACCTCATAAACTCCTGGTAGGAAATAAAATGGGGGCAATCTCTTTGGAAACAATTGTGAAACCATTGCGCAGTTTAAGTTAAACATAAATTTACAATACAATAACTTTGCTTCCAGGTATCTACCCAACACAAAAATGTATTATTCACACACCAAGACTTGAAAATTAGTGTTTGTAACAGCTTTACTTGAAGTCCATAGCACACAGATGCACATTACAATATGAATAAACCTCAAAAACATTATCTAAGTGAAAGAAGTCAGATACAAAGACCACATATTTTATGATTCCATTTATCTGAAACATCCATGATAGGCAATTCTAGAGATTAAAAAGTAGATTAGAAATTGCCTGGGACTACAAACAAAAGGTGGGGGGAGTGGGATCTGAGGATCTGCATGTCTGCAGGTAAACGGCAGTAACTAGAGTGATGGAAATATTCAAAAACTGGATTGGTCTGTTGTTTTTACAGCACTGTAAATTTATGCCTAACTGTATATGTTAAAGAAGTAAATTTTATGGTATGTAAATTGCCTAACTGTATGTGTTAAAGAGTAAATTTTATGGTATGTAAAAAATACACCTCACTAAAGCTGTTAAAAAATTAACTTACATGATGACCAAAAGACACAATTGTCATTCCAATCTGTAAGGACAAATCCTTTAACGCACACACAGCAAAAAAAGAAATGTGTCCAAATTAAAATGCTGAAACTAATGTGAAAACACTAAAAAGCTGAAAGTGTGATTTTGTCCAGCTAGACAATAAATGAATGTTGAAATTTCATTACAAATATCCAATTTCAGAGTAAGCTGCATTAGAAATACTTCATCAAACAAAAATTATCCGGAGGATTAACCAAGATGGCGGAGTAGAAGGACGTGCTCTCACTCCCTCTTGCGAGAGCACCAAAATCACAACTGGCTGCTGGACAATCATTGACAGGAAGACCCTGGACTTCACCAAGGAGGATACCCCATGTCCAAGGACAGAGGAGAAGCCACAGTAAGATGCTAGGAGGGGCGCAATCACAGTAAAATCTAATCCCATAACTGCTGGGTGGGTGACTCACAGACTGGCGAACACTTATACCACAGAAGTCCACCCACTGCAGTGAAGGTTCTGAGCCCCACGTCACGCTTCCCAACCTGGGGGTCCAGCAATGGGAGGAGGAATTCCTAGAGAATCAGACTTTGAAGTCTAGTGGGAATTGATTGCAGGACTTCGACAGGACTGGGGGAAACTGAGACCCCACTCTTGGAGGGCACACACAAAGTAGTGTGCGCATCGGGACCCAGGGGAAGGAGCAATGACCCTGGGGGAGACTGAACCAGACCTACCTGCTGGTGTTGGGGGGGTCTCCTGCAGAGGCGGGGGGTGGCTCTGTTTCACTGTGGGGACAAGGACTCTGGCAGCGGAGGTTCTGGGAAGTGCTCCTTGGCGTAAGCCCTCCCAGAGTCTGCCATTAACCCCACCAAAGAGCCCAGGTAGGCTCCAGTGTTGGGTTGCCTCAGGCAAAACAACCAACAGGGAGGGAACCCAGCCCCACCCATCAACAGTCAAGTGGATTAAAGTTTTACTGAGTTCTGACCACCACAGCAACAGTCAGCTCTACTCACCACCAGAGCCTCCCATCAAGCCTCTTAGATAGCCTCAACCACCAGAGGGCAGACAGCAGAAGCAAGAAAAACTACAATCCTGCAGCCTGTGGACCAAAAACCACATCCACAGAAAGACAGACAAGACGAAAAGGCAGAGGGCTATGTACCAGATGAAGGAACAAGAAAAAACCCCAGAAAAACAACTAAATGAAGTGGAGACAGGCAACCTTCCAGAAAAAGAATTCAGAATAATGATAGTGAAGATGATCCAGGACCTCGGAATAAGAATGGAGGCAAAGATTGAGAAGATGCAAGAAATGTTTAACAAAGACCTAGAAGAATTAAAGAACAAACAAACAGAGATGAACAATACAATAACTGAAATGAAAACTACACTAGAAGGAATCAATAGCAGAATAACTGAGGCAGAAGAACGGATAAGTGACCTGGAAGACAGAATGGTGGAATTCACTGCTGCAGAACAGACTAAAGAAAAAAGAATGAAAAGAAATGAAGACAGCCTAAGAGACCTCTGGGACAACATTAAATGCAACAACATTTGCATTATAGGGGTCCCAGAACGAGAAGAGAGAGAGAAAGAACCCGAGAAAATATCTGAAGAGATTATAGTCGAAAACTTCCCTAACATGGGAAAGGAAATAGCCACCCAAGTCCAGGAAGCGCAGAGAGTCCCATACAAGATAAACCCAAGGAGAAACACGCCGAGACACATAGTAATCAAAGTGGCAAAAATTAAAGACAAAGAAAAATTATTGAAAGCAGCAAGGGAAAAACGACAAATAACATACAAGGGAACTCCCATAAGGTTAACAGCTGATTTCTCAGCAGAAACTCTGCAAGCCAGAACGGAGTGGCATGATATACTTAAAGTGATGAAAGGGAAGAACCTACAACCAAGATTACTGTACCCAGCAAGGATCTCATTTAGATTTGATGGAGACATCAAAAGCTTTACAGACAAGCAAAAGCTAAGAGAATTCAGCACCACCAAACCAGCTCTACAACAAATGCTAAAGGAACTTCTCTAAGTGGGAAACACAAGAGAAGAAAAGGACCTACAAAGACAAACCCAAAACAATTAAGAAAATGGTCATAGGAACATACATATCGATAATTACCTTAAACATGAATGGATTAAATGCCCCAACCAAAAGACATAGACTGGCTGAATGGATACAAAAACAAGACCCATATATATGCTGTCTACAAGAGATCCACTTTAGACCTGGGGACACATACAAACTGAAAGTGAGGGGATGGAAAAAGATATTCCATGCAAATGGTAATCAAAAGAAAGCTGGAGTAGCTATACTCATATCAGATAAAATAGACTTTAAAGTAAAGAATGTTACAAGAGACAAGGAAGGACACTACATAATGATCAAGGGATCAATCCAAGAAGAAGATATAACAATTATAAATATATATGCACCCAACATAGAAGCACCTCAATACATAAAGCAACTGCTAACAGCTATAAAAGAGGAAATGGACAGTAACACAATCACAGTGGGGGACTTTAACACCTCACTTACACCAATGGACAGATCATCCAAAATGAAAATAAATAAGGAAACAGAAGCTTTAAATGACACAATAGACCTGATAGATTTAATTGATATATATAGGACATTCCAACCAAAAACAGCAGATTACACGTTCTTCTCAAATGCACACGGAACATTCGCCAGGATAGATCACATCTTGGGTCACAAATCAAGCCTCAGTAAATTTAAGAAAATTGAAATCATATCAAGCATCTTTTCTGACCACAATGCTATGAGATTAGAAATGAACTACAGGGAAAAAAACGTAAAAAAGACAAACACATGGAGGCTAAACAATACGTGACTAAATAACCAAGAGATCACTGAAGAAATCAAAGAGGAAATCAAAAAATACCTAGAGACAAATGACAATGAAAACACGACGACCCAAAACCTATGGGATGCAGCAAAAGCAGTTCTAAGAGGGAAGTTTATAGCTATACAAGCCTACCTAAAGAAACAAGAAAAATCTCAAGTAAACAATCTAACCTTACACCTAAAGAAACTAGAGAAAGAAGAACAAACAAAACCCAAAGTTAGCAGAAGGAAAGAAATCATAAAGATCAGAGCAGAAATAAATGAAATAGAAACAAAGAAAACAATAGCAAAGATCAATAAAACTAAAAGTTGGTTCTTTGAGAAGATAAACAAAATTGATAAGCCATTAGCCAGACTCATCAAGAAAAAGAGGGAGAGGACTCAAATCAATAAAATCAAAAATGAAAAACGAGAAGTTACAACACACACCGCAGAAATACAAAGCATCCTAAGAGACTACTACAAGCAACTTTATGCCAATAAAATGGACAACCTGGAAGAAATGGACAAATTCTTAGAAAGGTATAACTTCCAAGACTGAACCAGGAAGAAACAGAAAATATGAACAGACCAATCACAAGTAATGAAATTGAAACTGTGATTAAAAACCTTCCAACAAACAAAAGTCCAGGACCAGATGGCTTCACAGGTGAATTCTATCAAACATTTAGAGAAGAGCTAACACCTATCCTTCTCAAACTCTTCCAAAAAATTGCAGAGGAAGGAACACTCCCAAACTCATTCTATGAGGCCACCATCACCCTGATCCCAAAACCAGACAAAGACACTACAAAAAAAGAAAATTACAGACCAATATCACTGATGAACATAGATGCAAAAATCCTCAACAAAATACTAGCAAACAGAATCCAACAACACATTAAAAGGATCATACACCACGATCAAGTGGGATTTATCCCAGGGATGCAAGGATTCTTCAATATACGCAAATCAATCAATGCGATACACCATATTAACAAATTGAAGAATAAAAACCATATGATCATCTCAATAGATGCAGAAAAAGCTTCTGACAAAATTCAACACCCATTTATGATAAAAACTCTCCAGAAAGTGGGCGTAGAGGGAATCTACCTCAACATAATAAAGGCCATATATGACAAACCCACAGCAAACATCATTCTCAATGGTGAAAAACTGAAAGCATTTCCTCTAAGATCAGGAACGAGACAAGGATGTCCACTCTCACCACTATTATTCAACATAGTTCTGGAAGTCCTAGCCACGGCAATCAGAGAAGAAAAAGAAATAAAAGGAATACAAATGGGAAAAGAAGAAGTAAAACTGTCACTGTTTGCGGATGACATGATACTATACATAGAGAATCCTAAAACTGCCACCAGAAAACTGCTAGAGCTAATTAATGAATATGGTAAAGTTGCAGGATACAAAATTAATGCACAGAAATCTCTTGCATTCCTATACACTAATGATGAAAAATCTGAAAGAGAAAGTATGGAAACACTCCCATTTACCATTGCAACAAAAAGAATAAAATACCTAGGAATAAACCTACCTAGGGAGACAAAAGACCTGTATGCAGAAAACTATAAGACACTGATGAAAGAAATTAAAGATGATACCAACAGATGGAGAGATATGCCATGTTCTCGGATTGGAAGAATCAACATTGTGAAAATGAGTATACTACCCAAAGCAATCTACAGATTCAATGCAACCCCTATCAAATTACCAGTGGCATTTTTTACAGAGCTAGAACAAATCATCTTAAAATTTGTATGGAGACACAAAAGACCCCAAATCGCCAAAGCAGTCTTGAGGCAAAAAAATGGAGCTGGAGGAATCAGACTCCCTGACTTCAGACTATACTACAAAGCTACAGTAATCAAGACAGTATGGTACTGGCACAAAAACAGAAACATAGATCAATGGAACAAGATAGAAAGCCCAGAGATTAACCCACGCACCAATGGTCAACTAATCTATGACAAAGGAGGCAAAGATATACAATGGAGAAAAGACAGTCTCTTCAATAAGTGGTGCTGGGAAAACTGGACAGCTACATGTAAAAGAATGAAATTAGAATACTCCCTAACACCATACACAAAAATAAACTCAAAATGGATTAGAGACCTAAATATAAGACTGGACACTATAAAACTCTTAAAGGAAAACATAGGAAGAACACTCTTTGACATAAATCACAGCGAGATCTTTTTTGATCCACCTCCTAGAGTAATGGAAATAAAAACACAAATAAACAAATGGGGGCTTCCCTGGTGGCGCAGTGGTTGGGAGCCTGCCTGCCAATGCAGGGGACACGGGTTCGAGCCCTGGTCTGGGAAGATCCCACATGCCGCGGGGCAGCTGGGCCCGTGAGCCACAACTGCTGAGCCTGCGCGTCTGGAGCTTGTGCTCCACAACAAGAGAGGCCGCGACAGTGAGAGGCCTGCGCACCGCGATGAAGAGCGGCCCCCGCTCGCCACAACTAGAGAAGGCCCTCGCACAGAAACGGACACCCAGCACAGCCAAAAATAAATAAATAAAGAAGCTTTCATTAAAAAAAAATAAAAATAAATAAAAATAAAAATAAACAAATGGGACCTAATGAAACTTAAAAGCTTTTGCACAGCAAAGGAAACCATAAACAAGACGAAAAGACAACCCTCAGAATGGGAGAAAATATTTGCAAACAAATCAACGGACAAAGGATTAATCTCCAAAATATATAAACAGCTCATTCAGCTCAATATTAAAGAAACAAACACAATCCAAAAATGGGCAGAAGACCTAAATAGACATTTCTCCAAAGAAGACATACAGACGGCCATGAAGCACATGAAAAGATGCTCAACATCACTAATTATTAGAGAAATGCAAATCAAAACTACAATGAGGTATCACCTCACTCCTGTTAGAATGGGCATCATCAGAAAATCTACAAACAACAAATGCTGGAGAGGGTGTGGAGAAAAGGGAACCCTCTTGCACTGTTGGTGGGAATGTAAAATTGATACAGCCACTATGGAGAACAATATGGAGGTTCCTTAAAAAACTAAAAATAGAATTACCATATGACCCAGCAATCCCACTACTGGGCATATACCCAGAGAAAACCGTAATTCAAAAAGACACATGCACCCGAATGTTCATTGCAGCACTATTTACAATAGCCAGGTCATGGAAGCAACCTAAATGCCCATCGACAGATGAATGGATAAAGAAGTTGTGGTATATATATACAATGGAATATTACTCAGCCATAAAAAGGAACGAAACTGAGTCATTTGTTGAGACGTGGATGGATCTAGAGACTGTCATACAGAGTGAAGTAAGTCAGAAAGAGAAAAACAAATATCGTATATTAATGCATGTATGTGGAACCCAGAAAAATGGTACAGATGAGCCGGTTTGCAGGGCAGAAGTTGAGACACAGATGTAGAGAATGGACATATGGACACCAAGGGGGGAAAACTGCGGTGGGGTGGGGATGGTGGTGTGCTGAATTGGGCGACTGGGATTGACATGTATACACTGATGTGTATAAAACTGATGCCTAATAAGAACCTGCAGTATAAAAAAACAAACAAACAAAACAACTAATACTAAACTTTCATTGGGTTATTTGTATGGAAATATGTTAATATAAATGTTTCAGACATTACATGAAATTTCTAAAAATCTTATATTTGTATTTGTGTGGAAATATGTATGGAAATATGTTAATATAAATGTTTCAGACATTATATGAAATTTCTAAAAATCCTGTATTTGTATTTGTATGGAAATATGTTAATATAAATGTTTCAGACATTACATGAAATTTCTAAAAATCTTATATGTTCTGGTATAATGTTATAAGTAATAATCCTAGTTATTACTTTAAAATGTATATCTCAGAAATAACTAATTTTCTTGTCAACTGCATTATTATGAACTTTCATCAAATCTTTAACAGTGGTCATTTTTAAGTCTTTTGTCATTTACAGACAGTTCTGGGTGTACTCTGATGCTTTTGCAAATATGTTCCTATAAAAGGCTTTCATCTTCAAGAAATTCATGGAAAAGACTCTGACAAGTACAGGTTTCTGGTAACTGACTGTACTGCTGAACTGAATGAATAAGCATTTTCAGAACTCTAATGAAAAACTGATGAACTCATAAAAGTGCTAACAAAAGATCAAGATGAAAAAAAAAATCAATTACATGGGACTGAGTGAACTGATGAGGATGAGTATAATTTTTGTGACTTTCTGTCTGAATTAAAAAAAAAAAAAATCCCACAAGGACTCAGAGGCAAAGAATATACAAATCAATTTTCACTGCAAAGTAAAGGAGCTGTTACAGTGGAGGATTGCTGGACTGAATGTCAATATTATGACATAGTATGAGTGTGTTTCATGTTTGGTAATTGCAATCATTGTTGCTTTTGTTGTGGTCATCCATGTACAATGCTTGGTGTCAGTCTATCTCTTGTAAAAATAAAATACAGTGTGTGTGTGTGAAAAAAAAAAAAGGCAAGCACACATAATCTAAAAAAAAAACAAAAAACAAAAATTATGCATGAAAAGTACTTTATCTTACTGAAATCTAAAAATGCATTTCAAAATCATAGAAGAAAAAAACCCATCTCTACCCACTAATATGGTTTAAAGTAAAACCTAGTCTTAAAAATTACTTGAGAACTTAAGATTGTCAAATGTAATGTTTTGCTGTTATGCTGTCACTACACAAATTTTCTCCAACTTCAGAAGAAACATTAGATATTATTAGGGCCAAGCAAGAAGAAGAAATAATAATAATTAAAATATCAAGATGATAGGTTAAACTTTTGTGTTAAAATCGTTAAGGGAAAAGGGTAAGAGGAAAAAGTTATAATTTAAAAATCTTATCTTGAAATTTATGAAATACAACACATTCTCAGGTGCCCTTTGAATCAATAATTGCAAATAGTTCCCAAATACTGGGACAATCAAGTTTAAAACATTTAAACTAAAACTACATGCTTTAATTATCGAATTAGTAGAGCAAGAAAAATGTGTCTTTAAATTTAAGATAGGCATCAAGGCTTCTTGTCAACTAATGCTTACTCAGGACAAAATCTCTAATGATAAGACCCAATAAAAGATCTTTCCTAAGCAAAGCATACCAAATTGTTTTCTAAGACCGAGAGTACGTATACGAGTGTTACACGGCTTCTCAGGATGAACTTGTTTACTGGTTAAGTAAAAGTGACAAAGTATATCATTTTCAAAATACAGCATGACTATTTAAGCCACATTTAAAACTCGCTGAATTAAGTTAAAAAAAACTCATATTTAAACACCTGTAGCAGAAACTGCCCAGTGGCATATTCAGTACCATTTTAACAGAATTCCATAAAATAACTGAAATACCTGTACATTAATATTCCATAAAAACGAAAAATTTCATATATATCTGAAACGTAATAGCTGACATTAACAAAAATGAAGTTTTACTACTAAGAAACTGAATGAAGCTAGTATTTTTTTAGCAACAGAAAAAAGCAAAAAAGTAAAACCTAGTTTGGAACAGTTCGTCATTTAAACATCTTTCACCCCCCTCAGCCCTCACCACTTTGGTGTGCTATCCGAGGCTATCTCGGAATATTGACAAACGTCAAGATCTGATAGCCAGGCGTAGCTGGAACCTAGCTCTACTCCGAATCACTCGGTCTCAGTGATGGCGTTTGGTGGCAAGCGCGAGAGGGGATACGTCAAGGGTCCTCTGAGGACTGTATCTCAAGGGCCTTCAGTGGAGTGGTTAGGCTCCAGCCACAGATAAAAGCGTACCGGAGAAGAGAGGGAGGGACAGAGACGTCAGCCATTTTCCCTTACACTTCAAAACACGGACATGTTCCTAGAGCTGAGGATCCGCACCCTTTAGAGCGGTGAGGGACACTCCAACCCAGTTAGGGCGGACAAGAGGGGGCCTAAAAATCTCCAGGCCCGGCAAGGAGAAGGGAAGAAATACTGAACAGATCCATTTATTGACCCCGGGGAGGTGCGGGTGGCGTGCCCACTTACTGCATAACGCAGATGCTTTTACCCCAAAACCAGACAACGTGATAGCTGACAGAAACGCAAAGCTCATCCCAAATACGGAAAAAAACTGCAGCTGCCAGGTTCCAGACCGCAGCGTGAGGAAAAAGGCACTGTTCCCACTCCGTCCTCCTCCACACTGTGGCTCTCTTACCTCTTTTTTTCTCGCGCCGGCGTGTCTCTGAGCTTAGAGGCGCTCCAAGTGGTGAGATTCTCCTGTTTCACGTCCTTAGTCCTCCCGCAGCGGGGGCTTCACCTTCTTGGGCCTGGTCTCTAAGCTGCGACGCAGTCCTAGGTGCCGACACCAACACCAAAATGAGGGGCTAAGGCGGCCGTCTCCCGTAAGGGAGAGGGGGGGACGTTGAAGCTCAGGCCGTCGCCTGGCCCGGTCCTCTTCAATATGGCGGATCCGGCAAACAAACAAAAAAAAAAAAACCGCCGGGCCAGTAGCTACCGCCGCGGCGCAGATTCCCACCAGCCTCAGCGCCACCCGGAGCCTGGAGGACCAATCCCCGCAACGCTCTGCCGCCAAGTCCCGCCTCTCGGCCTCTCCCCCTACTCCTGCTAGTTCCTTGTCGGTCAGCTGTTCCTCCCTTTTTTTCCCTTTCCCCTCCCCCATGGCCTCACTCAGCCGGAACTGGAGAGAGTTCTAACCCAAAGCCGGAAGCAAATCAGTCTGACTGAGGCACCTTGATTCTGCACCGCTGGGAAAGGGGTGGGGACCACATGGTAAACAAAGCGCGTTGGAGCAGTAATTGTCGCGCGTGCCCTTCCACGGACTGTAATGGGTCTCATGCCGTTTCGGTTCTGGAGCTCCTTAGGGGAACAGCTGGATTGAGAACGGGCCAGAATTAAAAAGTACGGTATTGAGACTGGGACTCCCGAGGAGTAACTAATTCGAAGAAGGTATTAAACACAGATTAATCGCGTGTGGTGACCCATCGCCGTCACACTGACATGTTCACTTGCATCGCTGGGTTTTGTGGCAATGTGAATTTCTAACCCGCCGACAAACCCGTATGAATGCTACATCCGATGTCACTTTTTTTTCCAGATTCGGAATGCCAGGGAGAAGATGGACCTGAATGGAAAAAATGCTGTGACTGACTTTTGTTCCGTGCTTGGGCAATCTCCGACACTCAGTTTGGGGCAGCACCTCTTACTACCTCCTAGCTTTCAGAGCCCTTCAGTCTTCTTGTAGGGCCCTGGGCACTGAGGAGGGAAAAATTGTCGATTCGGTAGAATCCAGTGGGCCAGCCACCTCTTTGAGAGAGTAAGATGAGAGCTTGTTGGTTATCCGTGCGAGATATGTTAAGGTGACCATGTGGATTTTGTTCTTTATTAATATGGAATATTTTGTTAATTTATTTTTATATGTTAAAACAATATTGTATTCTTGGGATAACTGCCACTTAGCCTTGGTGTAGAATATTTTTTAATATATTGCTGGATTCATTTGGTTCTATTTGTTCATCTTCTGGGTCCACCTGCAAGCATCCATCCATGTATTATACAATTGCAGGTGTGCTAATGATGGGGATGTCGTTAGTACTTATTACTCTATGAAGTTTTCAAGACATAGATTACCATTCTTGATTCTCTGTAAAGAAAATATGTACAAAGTGTAAATTGCCCAAGATCACCAGATAGGCATGGTAAGTGGAAAATGGAAGTTCTAATCCCTATCAGAGTGCACCCTACATATAAAAATCCTTTGGGTCTTATTTTTGCCTCCTACGTCGTGCCTTCCCTTCTCCCGTGAACAATCTTGATAGCTGATACATAGACGTGAGCCTTTTTGGGGGGTGGGGGTGTAAATGTTTTTACTTAAGTGCACATACATCCTGTAAAATTCGCAGCTCAATTTTTACTAAGTAAATACATTTCTGTAACCTGGACAAGTTTCATATAGAATGCAGTATTTAGTGGATCCTGGTAAGAGGAGCTAGGGACAAGATCAATGACTTTATTACTTATAGCAGAACAAGCAGCATGACTATCATGTTTGCAGGTTTCCCTTATTTCCTAAATCCCACAGAAGTGATGTGAAGAAGTACATATTGTTGCCACACATTTCACTATTTCCGTCACAGCTGACGAACAGTGAGCTTGGGGATTCCAGTAGTTTTATACTAACTAATAAGGAAGCTTTCTGTTTGTGTGTTGGGATAGGGAGGGATGCTACCTTATCACTCAAGATTCCTAACTGAGAATTGACTTAGGTAATGGGCATAGGTAAATGACATAGACGCATTGTTAGCATACCCAGAAAAGGAGTGAAAGACCCATGGCAGATCATCTTTCCCAACAAGCACTACCAGTACTTCAAAAACATACCTTTCCAGTCATTGTCCAACCTCAACCTTCTGAAGTAACAACTATTCTGACTTCTATTGGCCTAAACTAGTTTTACCTGATTTAGAAATTTATATAAACAAAATCATACAGCATGTAAACTTTTATTTTTGACTTTTTTGCTCAACATTGTGTCTAAGAGCTTTATTTGTGTTGCATTATATAAATATGTACCTAATTAGTACTGACAACGCATTTGAGTCATTTCCAAATTGGAACTTTTATGAATAAGCAAGGTTTAAGCCATGTTTTTTGGGGGACATATGTCATTGTTTTTAGTAGGCACAAGCCTATGAGTTTGATTTCTGGCTTTTTTGAGTATTTATATGTTTATCTTTAATAAATAGTGCCAAGTATTTCTCCAAAGTGGTTGTGTTTATTCAAATTATAAACTTAGGGACTTCCCTGGTAGCACAGTGGTTAAGAATCACCTGCAAATGCAGGGGACATGGGCTTGATCCCTGGTCTAGGAAGATCCCACATGCCACAGAGCAACTAAGCCCATAAACCACAACTACTGAGCCTGTGCTCTAGAGCCCGTGAACCAAAACTACTGAGCCTGTGTGTCACAACTACTGAAGCCCACGTGCTCTAGGGCCCACATGCCACAGCTACTGAGCCTGTGTGCTGCAACTACTGAAGCCTGTGCACCTAGAGCCCATGCTCCACAACAAGAGAAACCACTGCAATGAGAAGCCTGCGCATCTCAATGAAGAGTAGCCCCTGCTCGCCACAACTAGAGAGAGAAAACCCTCACACCACAACTAGAGAGAAAACTGTGAGCCACAATGAAAGATCCTTCATGCATCAATGAAAGTCCCGTGTGCCGCAACTAAGACCCAATGCAGCCAAAAATAAATAAATAAAATAAATAAACAATAATCTTTTAAAAAATCTGATTGCAATGCAATTGACAAAGTAACTTGGTTACTGCTGTGACATACAGCACTTTAAGATAAGTAGAATTATGACTGATAACATTTTACCAGGAAATATCAGAATTTTAGGAACTCCATATAATTTCTAGAATATCTATATTAATAACATTTACTATACAATATAACTTAAGAAGATTTGTTACTCATTGGACAATACTTCCCATGTAATTTAACATACCAAATGAACTTAATTTGTTTAATATCTCTCTCTGGGATGTTTCAGGAGCCCTTTGAAGCATCCTAAAGTTAGCTAGAGGTCAAAAGGACTTCATTAGAATTGGATTTAGGAGGGACTTCCCTGGTGGTCCAGTGGTTAAGAATCCACCTGCCAATGCAGAGTATGTGGGTTCGATCCCTGGTTGGGGAACTAAGGTGCCACATGCCACAGGGCAACTAAGCCTGCATGCTCAACTACTGAGCCTGCACACTGTGGAGCCTGAATGCCACAACTAGAAAGAAACCCACTTGGCACAACGAAGATCCCACGTGCCACGACTAAAGACCAGAGACAGCCAAATAAATAAATAAAAGAGTTGGATTTAGAAAGTTTTGTCCAAAAAATATCAAAAAGGGTTTATTGACATATATACACTAATATGTATAAAATAGATAACTAATAAGAACCTGCTGTATAGAAAAATAAATAAAATAAAACTCAAAAACAAAAAGGCTTTTAGAGGCCTCAGATAGGATCATAGGTCACTGTGAAACAATATTCACTTAGCCAAAGTAACAATAAAAGATTTCAAAGACAAATAAAGGGCTTCCCTGGTGGCGCAGTGGTTGAGAATCTGCCTGCCAATGCAAGGGAGACGGGTTCGAGCCCTGGTCTGGGAAGATCCCACATGCCGCGGAGCAAATGGGCCCATGAGCCACAACTACTGACCCTGCGTGTCTGGAGCCTGTGCTCCGCAACAAGAGAGGCCGCGATAGTGAGAGGCCCGCGCACCGCGATGAAGAGTGGCCCCCGCTTGCCGCAAGTAGAGAAAACCTTTGGACAGAAACGCAGACCCAACACAGCCAAAAATAAATAAATAAATAAATAAATAAATAAATAAAAATAGAAATTGTTTAAAAAAAAAAAGACAAATACAGAATAGATCACTTGGAAGGTAAAGAAACAAAATCTGTTATCAAAGGCAGTTCAACATTTTAAGAAAACTTGGCCTCTTAACAGAGATACAAGCCAAATTCATGTTTTGCACCAGCTTACTTTTAAAATTCATTTACTCAATAACATTTATTTTAAACTTAGTCAATCCTGGCCATGCACAAAATTCTTTTCTCGGGGTCCTCTTTCCACAAATCTTCCATCACTTAACTTATTTTATCACAACTCTAAACTTCAAGTTGTGAATATCTGGAGAGATTATTCTTAAGTAGACATTCTAAAATATAATTATTCCTGAAAAGTTCACCCAAAGCTCTTATCTCATTTGAATTTAATTCACTTATATTTCATCATACCAAGTTATTTTTCTTGCTGACAAGTTTGCAACAGATATAATAAGATCTTCTTTAACTTCTATTAAACCTACATACAATAAAGGTATTACACTTAATGTTGATGACTCTGAAGATAAAATAAGAGGGAAGGGGGCAGGGCACAACCTTTAAAAGAATGGCATAGCCATAGGACATGACATAAATGGTTAGAACCAACTGGGGCCAAGATGGCGGAAGATTCGACTACCAGTGGACTTTGAGCCTCATTATATGCCCACTGGAATACATTAGCATCTAAATGACACATCTATAGGTGCCAGGACAGTTCTAAGGCCAGCAATAAAAGGTCAACAAGTGGGCAGTGACCCAATTTCTGGAAATTCCCACCGCTTCCTCAAAATAGCTGGAATACTCCTCCCACTCATCAGCCTAGGAAATTACCCACCCCTATAAAAACTAACCACCCCATACCCTGGTGCCGCTCTTGTCTTCTGAGATGGCCCACACTGTGTCTGTGGAGTATGTTGGTCTCTAAATAAATCCACTTCTTACCTATCACTTTGTCTCTCACTGAATTCTTTCTGCAATGAGGCATCAAGAACCTGAGCTTCACTAAGTCCTGAGACCAGGTGTGTGATCTTAATTAAAAGACCATGGGTTCAAACTGGGTTTGGCTGGGTCAGGTCCTGGCATGTGGGTTCAAGTCCCAATCTGAGTTACACAGTTTCAAAGACGTATCTATATTAGTTAGATTAACAAACTTAAACATTAATATCTGCTATTAATTTAATCTTGAATATTTCCCAGTTCATGTGAACCTGAAATTAATGCTGGCCTGTTACCTTCTATAATTTTCAGAATTTATATAAGCGCTTAATTTTCTTTAAGCCAATTAAGTAGACCTCATTGACAGATTAATTTTTATAATACCATCCAAATGTAAAGACAAAGATAATGCACACATAAACGTATAGACAGACACAGCAAGAGAGCTCAGAGCTTCATTTTCTAAACTTAGTCATCAATCAGATATCACAATATAAAATTCACTAGTTGTAAATAACAGTTGGAATAAGTAAAAATTTAAAAGGCTTCTTCCCTGTTTTTTTCCCTCAGTCTCAGGAATTAGAGATGGTCTAGACAAGTGTTCCTGAGAGCCCTGGTCTCCAGGCACAGGGAGAGAAAGTCAAGTTCTGCTAGTAGGACTTGTTCCCTCTGGGTCAGAATTCTGGAAAAAAAAAAAAAAGAGGAAAAATTATTTTAACAAGCTAGCTTCCTCTAATTGCACATGCACAAAAGAACCAGTTTTTTGCAATTTCAAAAAAAGTTTTATCTTAACCAGTTTTCTCTGGAGTCCAAAGAATATTGTGGCCACACAATGTGATAATAAACTATCATCTTTCGTTTCTGTAGTCATAGTTTCATAGCTAAGATAGACAAAATAGTGCTCAAATTTTTCCTCACAACAGGGGCAAACAGGCTGATAAAATGATAAAATGTTATCCCAGCAGGGACTGTCCCTCTGATGAGGTGGGGTCTTAGTTTGATCAGAAGAATCTGAAGGAGCAAAGGAACTTGCAGGAGAGGGGGAAGGTTTGTTCACCACCACCCCCTTCCCCCCAGAGTTGGGAGAAGTTAGAAGAGGATAGTTTAAAATGTCAGGAGAGTTAACCTCAGTCCATTTTCCCATCCTGTGGCAATAAAAATCTAATTGTATTATAATCTAGAAACCCATTTTCAGGCCATTTTTCAATCCCCTAATTTAAATAAAGGCCAGGCAATGTTACAGCAAAACCTAAGTTTTTCCTTTCTCAGCCCATCTGGCTTAGAAAGGGGATCCTCCCATATTGAGCAACCTGCAACCCAGAACAGCACTCCTAGAAATGAAGTCCAGAGTCCCAGAAACATTACT
Source organism: Eschrichtius robustus (assembly GCF_028021215.1). Lineage (NCBI taxonomy): Eukaryota > Metazoa > Chordata > Mammalia > Artiodactyla > Eschrichtiidae > Eschrichtius > Eschrichtius robustus. The sequence goes on along the minus strand of NW_027175154.1, from coordinate 375,555 downwards.
AGGAGGCACCTGAAGGAGTTTCAGAGTGCCCTCTGAATTTCCTTCAAATCCTGTGCTTGATGTAATTTTAAGTATCCTCTATTCCCTCATTGATCCCTGGTCAGATGTGCCGGGTTGACCCAGTCCCTTGTGTGAGGGGTCCTGATAGGGGATGTTTGCATTCCCAGGGCTCTGCTTAAGGTGAGAATTGGAATCAGCTTGAAAATAGCCAGCCCAGGGACTTACCTAGTGGTCCAGTTGTTAATACCCTGCACTCTCAAAGCAGGGGGAGATTAGTTTTTATTTTATTTCCATTACTCTAGGAGTTGGATCAAAAAAGAACTTGCTGTGATTTATGTCATAGAGTGGTCTGCCTATGTTTTCCTCTAAGAGTTTTATACTTTTTGGCCTTACATTTAGGTCTTTAATCCATTTTGAGTTTATTTTTGTGTATCGTGTTAGGGAGTGTTCTAATTTCATTCTTTTTTTTTTTTTTTTAATAAATTTTTTTATTTATTTATTTTTGGCTGTGTTGGGTCTTCGCTTCTGTATGAGGGATTTTTCTAGTTGTGGCAAGCGAGGGCCACTCTTCATCATGGTGCATGGGCCTTTCACTGTCGCGGCCTCTCTTGTTACTGGGCACAAGCTCCAGATGTGCAGGCTCAGTAGTTGTGGCTCATGGGCCTAGTTGCTCCACGGCATGTGGGATCTTCCCAGACCAGGGCTTGAACCCATGTCCCCTGCATTGGCAGGCAGATTCTCAACCACTGTGCCACCAGGGAAGCCCTAATTTCATTCTTTTACATGTAGCTGTCCAGTTTTCTCAGCACCACTTATTGAAGAGGCTGTCTTTTCTACATTGTATATTCTTGTCTCCTTTATCAAAGATAAGGTGACCATATGTGCATGGGTTTATCTCTGGGTTTTCTATCCTGTTCCATTGATCTATATTTCTACTTTTGTGCCAATACCATCTGTCTTGATGACTGTAGCTTTGTAGTATAGTCTGAAGTCAGGGAGCCTGATTCCTCCACCTCTGTTTTTCTTTCTCAAGATTGCTTTGGCTATTCACAGTCTTTTGTGTTTCCATACACATGTTGCAGGGGGGAGATTAAACAGGAGAAGAACCCCAAGTCTACTGCCCTGTTTGTTTGGTGGCTAAGGTAAAATTGGGAATCTTCTGACGATTTTATCTGACACAGGCAACAGCGAGTTTGGCAGTGGTGGGAACACAGTTTAGGAATGAGGTCCAGAAAATCCTTCCCTGAAAGGGTGTGGAGATGTAAAGTGAGAAAGAGACCTTGTTGTGTGAGTAAGGTGGGAAAGAAGAGTGTAGTAGAGGGCTCCATATGGGACAGAGAGAGATAGAGAGAAAGGGAGAGACCCCTTGGGCTTCTTCACTGAGCAGAGTGAGATCATGCCCTGCAGGTCTTGGAAAGAGGATAAAGCAGTGAGCGAGACAAAGACGGCAAGAGCAAAAGTCAGGGGCCTCAAGCCGAAGCTGGGTGAAGCCCATGATTTACCTTGAATTCCAGGTTTCAGAACCAAATGTGATCTTGGGTGGCCTCAGTCTGCAGCAGCTTCAAGCAGGATTTCATTCGGTTCCCTGGCCAGAGATTGAAGTCAGACTGTGGCAGTGAGAGCACTGAATCCTAGCCACTAGACCACCAGGGACAGTGGTTAGTGACAAGATCCTAGCCCATTGGCTTTGTAGAAATGAATTCCCACAAAGATACAGAAGGTAGTGAAGCAAGTGAAGTGTTTATTAGGAGGCAAAATGGTATGTATAGATAGATACACGGGCAGACCAAGAGAGAGAGTTGCACCCTCGTTGTAGTTTGAATCATTTTATGGGGCATTTCTACCAGGTTTCCTCTGGACAGTCATCTTGCTTTGCTGGGCTCTGAGTCCATATTTGGTTCATTTCAGGGTCCTCCCTTGTGTGCGTGTGCATCTCTTAGCCAAGACGGATTCCACTGAAGAGGGCTGTCGGTAGGTCAACATCACCTCTATGGGGTGGCATCCCCTCCTTTTTGACGTCTGAGGAGTCTTTCTGTGCATGTGTAGTCAGGAAGGTCTCCTGACCTTAAGAATGAGATATATGTAGTCTCTTTATCTTTTATCTGGGCAGGGCTCACCTCCTCCCTGCTCCTGACATTACTGTTATCTTAAATTGTCCAGAGGAGGTAAAGTCCAACTATTTACCCTATTCCTGTTGTTATTTTTATCTGGAAGTGTAAACAGGAGGATGGCTGTATATGTCTAACCATCTATCTCCTGCCTCAGTGCTCTTAGAACTGACATCCATGTGCAAAAACCAACAAATAAAAATAGTACTTTTAGGAGGTCCTGTGTATCTGTGACAACAGGGAGTTTCCTTATTCACTCTTCATTTGCTGCTGTTTAAGTTGATAACTTCCCTTCCCAATAAAAATTTATTTACACCTCCTGCCTTTTTAAGTTCTGGTATTCACTTTACCGTATAATGGAAGTAGCATGTTGCTGCCAGAATACAAGCATTGCTTTTGGCAAATTAAAGTGTATGTCATTTCTTAATACACTAGAAATTATACAAGTCCAAGTCTAAAACTTTATTATTTTCCCATGCAGATTTGTGCACATGTAAGGGGGTGTCCACTCTGTCTAGTGATAGTTATTTAGAAAGTTGGACCACTATTGTACGTTGTTCATCATTGACTGTAGTCCCAAAAAAGTCTGTGAAAATGTTATGCCCTATGTAACAGCAGAGTAACATAAATTAAAATTATATTTTATTAAAAAACAAACAAACAAACAAAAAACCCAGCACTTTGACCCTTCTACAAAAATTAACTTGAAATGGTGAAGGGAACTAAATGTAAAAGATACTAAGACAGTAAAATTTTTAGAAAAATAAGAGAAAAATCCTTAAGACTTTGGCTAGCCGAAGAGTTCTTAGATACAACTCCAAAAGCATAATCTGTTTTTTAAAATTAATTAAATTTTACCATAATTATTCTTTACCCTGGAAAAGACACCATTAAGAGCCTGAAAAGCAAGATACAAATCAAATAGGGCACATGAACTCATATTGACAACAAGGCTACACAGCAAGTTTGCAGGTAGAGAGAGTGCAGGCCTAGGATTCTGCTTTTATTTGGGTCAAAGGTAGAGGCCTAGGGTTTCACAGGCTCACTTTTTTTTTTTTTGGCTGTGTTAGGTCTTAGTTGCAGCACACAGGACCTTCGTTGAGGCATGCAGGATCTTTCGTTGTGGCACGTGGGCTTCTCTCTGGTTACAGGGTGCAGGTTTTCTCTCTCTAGTTGTGGCACTCGGGCTTAGTTGCCCTACGGTGTGTGAGATCTTTGTTCCCTGACAAGGGATTGAAACCATGTCCCCTGCATTGGAAGGCGGATTCTTTACCACTGGACTACCAGGGAAGTCTCCACAGGCTCACTCTTTATTAATTAATTTAAAATATGTTAGGGGGAATTTAAAACCCAAAAAGAGAAAAAACAAGCAGACCAAATGACTAGTTACTAAAACCAACCAAGATCTCTAAAACAAAGGAGGTTTTATGGAGGGAGGTGAAACTGAGAAGGACACTGTGGGGCTCTCCCAGGAACAAATCCTTTCCTTGTCCCCCATTTCTTGTTTGTAGGAAATAGGCCTAATTCAGCCTTCTGGACTTATCCTGAATTCCAGGGGGCAGATTCAAAGAGTAGCTAATCAGGAAAGGAGTGAATGCAGAAACAAAGGAAGAGGGACTTCCTGGGTGGTCTAGTGGCTAAGAGTCCGAGCTCCCAATTCAGGGGACCAGGGTTCAATCCCTGGTCAGGGAACTAGATCCCACATGCTGCAACTAAGAGTTCTCATCCCACAACTAAGGAGCCCAGGTGCCGCATCTAAGGAGCCAGCAAGCTGCAACTAAAGAGCAGGCAAGTCGCAGCTAAGGAGCCCGCCTGCTGCAACTAAGACCTGGGGCAACCAAATAAATAAATAAGTAAAAAAAATTTTTTTCCAATCTTATCTCATTTACATTTAACTTGCTCAAAATTTTTATCAAAAAATAAAAGTTTTATCATATTGAGTTACTTTCCTTGCTGACAAATTTGCAACAGATACAATAACGTCTTATTTGACCTCTACTAAATCTAGGTACAGCAAAAGTGTCATACTTAACACTGATGAGTCTAAAGACATATCTTTATTAATCAAACCAACTAGCATAAGCTAGCTTCAATACCAGGTATTGATTCAGTACTGAATATTTCCCAGATCACAAGAACGTGAAATTCATTCTGGCCACTTTCTTTTATATTTTGAGAATTTATATGAGTGCTTAATTTCTTTTAAGCTAATTAAACAGAGTTCATCCACAAACCAATTTTGGTTTTGACGGTAGAAACACATCATATTTATAAGGTACACATAGACACACTTGCATCTGTACAGATACAGAGATATCAGTTTTCCTGCTTGACTGTATGTATATATTTTTAACATCTTTATTGGAGTATAACTGCTTTACAATGGTGTGTTAGTTTCCGCTTTATAACAAAGTGAATCAGCTATATATATACATATATCCCCATATCCCCTCCCTCTTGCTTCTCCCTCCTACCCTCCCTATCCCACCACTCTAGGTGGTCACAAAGCACTGAGCTGATCTCCCTGTGCTATGCGGCTGCTTCCCACTAGCTATCTATTTTACATTTGGTAGTATATATAAGTCCATGCCACTCTCTCACTTCATCCCAGCTTAGCCTTCCCCCTCCCTGTGTCCTCAAGTCCATTCTCTGCAACTGCATCTTTATTCCTGTCCTGCCCCTAGGTTCTTCAGAACAATTTTTTTTTTCCCTTAGATTCCATATATATGTGTTAGCATACGGTATTTGTTTTTCTCTTTCTGACTTACTTCACTCTGTATGACAGACTCTAGGTTCATCCACCTCACTACAAATAACTCAGTTTCGTTTCTTTTTAAGGCTGAGTAATATTCCATTGTATATATGTGCCACATCTTCTTTATCCATTCATCTGTCGATGGACAGTTAGGTTGCTTCCATGTCCTGGCTATTGTAAATAGAGCTGCAGTGAACATTGTGGTACATGACTCTTTTTGAATTATGGTTTTCTCAGGGTATATGCCCAGTAGTGGGATTGCTGGGTCGTATGGTAGTTCTATTTTTAGTTTTTTAAGGAACCTCCATCCTGTTCTCTATAGTGGCTGTATCAATTTACATTCCCACCAACACTGCAGCAACTGTGCAATGGGTTCCCATTTCTCCACACCCTCTCCAGCATTTATTGTTTGTAGATTTTTTTGATGATGGCCATTCTGACTGGTGTGAGGTGATACCTCATTATAGTTTTGATTTGCATTTCTCTAATGGTTAGTGATGTTGAGCATCGTTTCATGTGTTCGTTGGCAATCGGTATATCTTCTTTGGAGAAATGTCAATTTAGGTCTTCTGCCCATTTTTGGTTTGGGTTGTTTGTTTTTTTTATACTGAGCTGCATGAGCTGCTTCCTGCTTGACTATAAAAAGGCCACTTTTTTTCTACACTCTCTGGGATCACAGATGATTAAAGTTCTTGAGAGCTCCGGAAGATTATTTACATCTTAAAGGCACAGAAAGGGAAATACCAATTTCTTCTAGAAAGCTAGCTTCCTCTAATTGCATATGCAAAAGTCAGTTTTAGAATGTCAAAGGAGTTCCATCTTGACCATTTTCTGGGATTTTCTTTTTTTTTTTCAGTCTCTAAATAGTGGAAATCAATAGCAATAATAAATATAACTCATAGTTACATGCCTCACTTCTGGATGAACATGAATCAGCATTCAAGTTACCAGGACCCCCTAACAAGGGTCAAACCAGGAAGAGAGAATAGAATTTGGATACCTGTACCAAAACATTCATGGACAGACCCAAGATAAAAGCCAAACAAATTTTAAAAGGCCAACTTTGATACAACAGCATAAAAGAATTTAGAGTACATTAGGGACCATTTTTCTTTGGATCTCAAGGAGTACTGACACCAAGCAGGGTTACAATAAAATACCATTTTCTTTCATTCATGGGAACATAGCTGAAGGTCTTCCAGTTTTGCAAAAATACACCTTGGGGGGCTCTAAGTTGGAACAGAGTTCTGGGCATCCATATGTAACAATTTATGGCCAAACAGCACACCAATGCAATGCAGAACTGTCTCTGAGGGTCACAGTTCCCTAGCCCCAGAAAGGGAAATTCCCAATTAATGCTCAATCAGAGATGGGGCTAGATGGCCAAGCCTTAGCTCAAAAGGAAAAAATGCCAACCAGTGTTCTGCCATAGGCAAAGCCAATGCAATAGGGAAGAATACACTGATGTCATCAGTGTTCAGAGCTCAGAGACATCTTTACTAACCAGTGCCAGTACTGAAACACACACACATACAAACAGCAAACAAGGTCCCACAAACAAAAGATCAGATGAGGTGTAGCCCCAAAATTCCACTTCCATTCCCAAATGGAGGAGTCCAAAATATGGCTTACTTCTCTAAAGAGATCAAGCCCAGATTGGCCCGCAATGAGCCCAGAGTAGCTCACTCCCTAAAAGGGAAGTGAGCCCAGATGAAGTGGGTTGAATTTCTAGGCTTCACAGGCTACAGTGGCTCACCCCCAAATTGATGCACACAAAAATACAAGCAACAAATGTGGTATGGTTGCAAAGACAGAAAATCAGAGGGGTTTAGTCCAAAAATTCCACTCCCACTTGCAGATGGAGGCCTCCAGAGTGGCCTGGCTTCTGAAAGAGAATAGACCCAGATTGGCTTGCAATGAGCCCAGAGTGGCTCAGTCCCCTTCCAGGGGAGAAGGTAGAATTTCCCAGCCTGTGCAAGCTGGAATGACTCACCCACAAACAACTCCAAGTGTGGACCATATCTCAGGACATTTCTTCGCTCCAAACAACCTTGGGCCAGGGTGGCTGGTGCCTGTCAGGGAGAGTTCCTCCAACTACCCTGGAACAAAATGAACTCTGGCAGCTGCTAGGGACTCAAGGAAGTGGCTGCCCCTGGCTGTGGTCGACCTTCTATGGGCCTGGTGTCTCCTTGGCTAGCCCTCAAAAATTGTTACTAAACACAAGTTCATGTGCCCCAGGCACAATGAGGCCAAATAAATCAAAACATTGGAGTTTGGAGTGGAGAAAGTTATTGCAAGGCCAAAAAAGGAGTAGTTTGTGTTCAAAACCCCTGAACTCCCCAATACTTTTCTGGCAGAAGTTTTTACAGGCAAAATTTAGGGTGTGGGCTGCAGGGTGTGTGACTTTCTTCTGATTGGTTGGTGAGGTAACAGGGCAGTGTTCCAGGAATCTTGTGCTCAGCCTGAAGTTGCCATCCTCCACCTGGGTGGGGCCTTAGTTCCTGTAGAAGTACTCAAAGATACTGTTCTGTATATTCCTTCCTGAGAAACCAGGGCTTTGCCGCATCCTGCATTATTCTTTCTTCACTGTCCTCCTTTGTTTCTGCATTCCCTCCTTTCCCTGGTTAGCAACTGTTTGACTCTGCCCTTTGGAACTCAGGGAAGCTCTAGGAGGCTGAAGCCTATTTCTCACAAACAAGAAATGGTGGACACAGAAAGGATTTGTACCGGGGAGCCCCACAGAGTCCTGCTCTGTTTCAAACATACTATTACATAAAGTTTATGAGTCAAGGGGTTATACATCAAAGTAACATATTGACAGTTTACATAGTCCAGGTCTGCCCATATAAGGTAAGTAGTGGGTCATCGTGACCACTTACAGGATTAAGAAAGGAATGTTATTGTTAACACAAGTTCATGTGCCCAATGCACAGTGAGGCCAAACAGACTGAAACATCAGAGTTTGGAGCAGAGAAAGGTTTATTGCAAGGCCATGCAAGGAGAAGAAGTGGCTCATGCCCTGAAAAGCCTCAACCTCCACAAAGGGTTTCGGCAAAGCATTTTTAAAGGTCAGGTTGGGGGAATGCGGGGTCACAGGTTTTGTGATCAGCTTGTGCACAATTCTCTGATTGGCTGATGGTGAGGCAGTGGTATCACAGGTGTTAACATTATCAGTCCTTAGACTCCAGCATGCCTGGGGCTATGTGCTATTGGTCATCAAGTAGTTCTTCCATTTGGTAAGGGATTTTCACATCTGCAAAACAACTCAGCAATGTGCATCAAATACTGTTATCTAGGTACTTCCGAGAGGAGCTAAAGCAGAGGATGTGGGGGAAGGCCTGTCCTGGGAAGACCCCATAGGATCCTGCTTGGTTAAATTATCTCCTAAGAAGTTACCTTGCTGGTTCCAGGAGGAAATTGCTCTTTTTTTGTTGAGTAGGCATTCCTGTGTTTTCTAAGGAGGTCTAGTTAATGTATAATGCAGATACACAATGCACACTAAAGGGGAGAGAGGATGTACAAGGGGGCAGAGAATATTTCATGTTTAAATTCTTTTCCTGTCTTAAAAATAATTTTATTTTATCAACTTCCCCTTTTGATTATTAATCTTTTGATACAAAGTATTAGGTAATTCAAATATTTGATTCCAGGGTGGTTGCTTACTTGCCTTGGGTCTATCACTGCCCTCAATGCAGGGTCTCAATAACCCATTTTAAATTTTTTCTTAAGGCGCTGTACTGGTAGGATATTTGGCAAAGACTGATAATCAATTACAAATTGTCCAGTAGGACTTCTGACAATTCTACCTCTCATGTGCATTGTGCCTGTCCATACTTAATAGAGATGTATAGATGTGGTCAATCGTATCAAGCTGTTTGTATACCATCATGTTAGTAGGAGTGTAACAGGGAAGAGCTAAATCAGACTCCACATTGGATCTGTTTCTTTGATTTTAACCTTTGCTTTTGTGTTGATTTTGTTATTATAATCATACATAATGGCCTGCCTCAGAGAACCCTGCCCCTCTGCCTGAATATTAAACTAAAGTGCTTTTGTTCAGCTCACAGGGAGACAATCTGACCCTGCCCACCTGTGAATGGCTGCAGAAAGGAGAAATTAACACATCCTCTCCTGGATGCCTGCCAAGCCAGGAGATAGTTTGCAAAACTAATGGCCTTTTTACTTTACTTTTTACCTCCTCCCCATCTCTGTTCTATAAAAGAAACTGGCAAACAGACCCCAGTAAGATGGTGTTTCAGGGACCCTAGTTTGCCATCTTCTTGGTCTGCCAGCTTTCCAAATAAAGTCGTATTCCTTGCCTCAACACCTTGTCTCCTGATTTATTGGCCTGTAATAAATTTGGCTTAGCCAGCCAGGAGCCTAGCTGCTTTGTGGCTAGCTGGCCCCAGTCAGGCGATGTTGGGGCAAGGCCCTAACAGCTGCCGGGACCATGTGTCCTGAGGATCTCCCCTTCAAAATTCCCTGAAGCAGCACTGGCTACCCCTGCCCTTGGCAGTTGGAGCAAGGAGTCGACAAACTTCTGCAAGTCAATGGACTCGAATTTGGAGGGTAAGTCACTCCTGTGTGCACACGGGGAACATGTTCCCCCCTCAATTGGAGCATTTCCTTTATGGGACAAGCTAGTTTGTTTGGTTGGGGTACCCTGTTGGAGAGGGAAATTGTTCTTGGACTCTACCTGATTTGGAACTGGTTCGCTGGTTTTGGTTTTGGTTTTGTGTGCATCAATATTGGAATTTGTGCTTTTTGTGTTGGAATTTGCGTCTTTTGTGTTTTGGTGTTATCAAACTTATAAAAATGGGAAATACTCCATCTATCCCGAAGGGGAGCCCTTTGGGGTGTATAGTAGATAAATGGGCAAAACATAGCCATGAGCCTATGACTAAGAAAGACCTGATATACTATTATAATAGGGTGTGGACCCAATATATGTTAGGAACAGAAGAGCGACGGCCCCAGAGTGGCTTACTCAATTATTATCTGATCTCACAGAAGTATTTTGCAAAAGAGCAGGGAAAAGATGAGATTCCATATGCTGTAGAAGCATTTACTCTATTGCATCAGGAGGAAAAGGAATCAGAGGGCTGCCACCTTATGGTGTAGCACTCTGAAGGGAAACCCAAGGGGGAACCTGTTCTACAGGTGAAAGAGGGAGAAAACGAGAGTGGGAACATGTTACTCCAAAACCTAAACCCCCTCCGGCCTATCCAGCTCCCCCACTGGCCAAGAAGCCTGCACTGGCAGTTCTTCCAGCTGCTCCCCCATTCTGCCAACATATTCACGCCTTTCACCATCTTCTGTTTCCCCTACCCATGGGGATCAAATAGAAGTTTCTATGATAACCCCCAAGGCACAAGGATATCGTTTAGTATCACCATCAAAGACCCGACAGGGCACCATGGTTGGACCAGGGCCCACCTCCGTAGCAGGACAATTTCCCTTGCACTGATATCCTGTTAGGAGGCCAGGGGACTCCCTTAGACTTGAGGTGTCCAATTCTAATTTCCCCACAGGAGCCCCGGGTAACTTTGACATTGGGGAACAAGTTGATTGACTTTCTGATAGTTAAGGGTGCCACATATTCTGTGATAAACACCAAGGTGGCACAGAAAACATCTCAGTCTATCCCAGTGATGGGGGTTTCTGGAGAAGTACAAAACCATTAATTCTTACAACCTCTAGAATGCCAACTAAGAGACCTTACCCTGAAATACAGCTTCTTATATATGCCAGAGTGTCCAATCCCCCTTTTTTGAGATGGGATTTCCTTTGTAAATTAAATGCTCAAGTCACATTTTCACAAAGACAGCTTGACATCAGGGTCCCATTGTGGCCTTTTGGACCTTGTCCATTTGGAGAACTTTAGTTCCAATATGGGGAATTTTGCTTCCAGTTTGGGGAGTTGTCCCTGTGAAGGGAAATTCCATTTGTGAGGCATCTCTTTGGACAAAGGTCATAGATCTAGTGGGACTGGGAAGTCATGTTTGGGACATTTTTTGCCCTTTGGCTTTTGATTTCTGGGCATATCTCTTTGCCATCTGTTATACTTTGAGTGTGACTTCTGGCTGGCGCAGTTTAGTTTGGTTTGTTTACTTTGGTTTGAACACACAGCATCTGGTACTAACTGCTTGAGCTAAAATGGGAAGCACTTCTGAAACCATGCCCCTCAGATTGGGACTTGAACCCACATGCCAGGAATCAAACCCAGCCAAAAACCTGATTGGGACTTGAACCCACGTGGCTTGGTCTCGAACCTGGCCAAAACCCCCAGTCTTCCAACTGAGATCATATGCCTGCTTTCAGGACTTAATGAAGTTCAGGTTCTTGATGTCTCATTGCAGAATGAATTTAGTGAGAGACAAAGTAATAGGTAAGAAATGGATTTATTTAGAGAGAAACACACTCCATGGACAGAGTATGGGCCATCTCAGAAGATAAGAGTGGGACTTCCCTGGTGGCACAGTGGTTAAGAATCTGCCTGCCAATGCAGGGGACGCAGGTTTGAGCCCTGGTCTGGGAAGATCCCACATGCCATGGAGCAACTAAGCCCATGCGCCACAACTACTGAGCCTGTGCTCTAGAACCTGCGAGCCACAACTACTGAGCCCATGTGCCACAACTACTGAAGCCTGTGCACCTAGAGACTGTGCTCTGCAACAAGAGAAGCCACTACAATGAGAAGCCCATGCACCACAACAAAGAGTAGCTCCCACTCGCCACAACTAGAGAAAGCCTGCATGCAGCAACGAAGACCCAACACAGCCAAAAATAAATAAATAAATTTATTAAAAACACAAAGACAATGAGAGTGGCCTTGGGAGAAACACTCCACAGACAGAGTGTGGGCCATCTCAGAAGATGAGAAAGGCACCAAGGTATGGGGTTGTCAGTTTTTATAGGGGTGGGTAATTTCATAGGTTAATGAGTGGAGGAATATTCCAACTATTTTGGGAAGGGATAGAGATTTCCAGGAATTGGGCCACCGCTCACTTTTTGATCCTTATGTTCGGCCTTGGAACTGTCTTGGCACCTGTGGGTGTGTCAGTCAGCTTGCTGATGTGTTACAGTGTGCATATACTGAGGCTCAAGGTCTAGTGGAAGTTGTCTTGTCTGCCATTTTGGACCCATCTGGTTCTAATCAGTTTATGTCATGTCTTCGGGCTGTGTCATTCTTTCAGATGTTGTGCCCTGCCTCCTCTTCTCCTGTGTCAAAGCTAGGGATGGCTCATTAAATCAGTTATGGTTCCTTTGGTCACTAGTTATTGCAACTGGAATTACAACTAGTTATACCAATCATTGTTTTAATTTGTTCTTTGTTTCCAAATTGTTTGTGCTTTGTGTCTCCCTGCTGCACTATGGCTTTGTCAGTGTTACTAGCTGCATTGCTTATATCCTGTCTGTTTTATAAGATTGCTGTCTCTCACAGTACCCAGTGTGTAACCAGGCCCTCAGTAAAACTTCTCACATTTATAACATAAAATAATTGTAATAGTGTGATTCTAGGTATGGGAAGAAGCAACAAGGGAAAATGTCACTTGGATCATAATTAGACAGAGGATCCAGAGAATCTTTAATTATCAGTAGGGCCTAATCTGAAAATTAGCACCTTGGAGTGGCATATCAAGAATTTCATCCCAGCTCCATGGGACAATATTTGATCATGAAATGTCTCCCAAATATTGGTCAGATTCCTGACCAAGAGGAGAGGACCAGTCACCAGCAATTGCAGCCCTCCAACATGAGATGGTGAACCCTCAGGAAACTCAGGAAGAAGAATACCTGCCATCTAGCAGCCATCAGACTGCAGCCACTTCCTATGGTGAGCCCTGAGGAAACTCAGGATATGAAAATACAGGATACAAGCCCCAAGATAGCTGTGGTGGATATCAAAGGAATGACTTCAGTGAGCTCAGACTCTTGCATCTTCCCATACATAGAAAAATATTAAATTCCTTAACTTGAGATGCAGCCTCCTGGGCTTGAAGCCCTCAAAATTCTCACTAACTCTCAACTTTTAGGTTGTGAATATTTTAAAGTCTACAGGTGTAAAGTTGACATGTTCCAAAGAGGAACAAAGGAAGACAAATCTCAACATTTGGATCACTGGCACTGATGGCGGACACTTCCAGAAAGGTCCATCTGATGGAACAGTTAGAATGGTTGTCACAACTTTTTCCACAAGATTTTGGAATGGACATCAACAGGGGGGAATCTTAACAGGGAAGAGCCAATTTTTACTCCATGTTGGATCTGTTTCTTTGACTTTAGCCTTTGCTTTTCGTTGCTTTTGTTATTATAATCATACATAATGGCCTGTATCAGGGAACCCTGTCCACCTGTAAATGGCTGAAATTGACACATCCCTTCACCAAGGCTGGTCATTCCAGGAGATGTTTTGCAAGACTGATGGCCCTTTTTAATTACTTCCTCATTGACTATCCCCCTCTATTCTGCCTTTTTACTTTACTTCTCTCTCTGATTCTGTAAAAGAAACTGGTATCCAGACCCCAGTAAGATGGTTATTTTGAGACACTAGTCCTTCACCTTCTCAGTCTGCTGACTTTCTGAATAAAGTCATCTTCCCTGCCTCAACACCTCATCTCCCAATTTATTGGCCTGTCCTGGGGCTAGCAGAGTGAGCTTGGACTTGGTAACAGGAGCAGGTGATACCCAGTATGAAAGGCAAGAAACTAACACTTTATAAGTTATACAACTGTAATCAAAATTGCAAATAGGAGTAAGAATGGTCTTTAGTAAAGATTTAAACCAGGATCCTCCTGAACCAAACCATTTTCTTAGAATTTCTCCTAACCTGGGAAGAGGATCATTCAGAGTGGAAATGTGACTCTTCTTTTTCTTATAAATTTATTTATTTATTTATTTATTTAATTTTTGGCTGCGTTGGGTCTTTGTTGCTGTGCGCAAGCTTTCTCTGGTTGCGAGCGGTGGCTACTCTTCATTGCGATGCGTGGGCTTCTCACTGCAGTGGTTTCTCTTGTTGCGGAGCACAGGCTCTAGGCTCACAGGCTTCAGTATTTGCAGCACAGAGGCTCAGTAGTTGTGGCGCACAGGCTTAGTTGCTCCGCGGCATGTGGGATCTTCCCCAACCAGGACTCGAACTCATGTTCCCTGCATTTGCAGGTGGATTCTTAACCACTGCGCCACCAGGGAAGTTCCTTGATTCTTTTTTTTTTCCCCAATAAATTTATTTATTTATTTATTTTTGTCTGTGTTGGGTCTTCGGTGCTGCACGCAGGCTTTCTCTAGTTGCGGCGAGCGGGGGCTACTCTTCATTACAGTGCGCTTGCTTCTCATTGCAGTGGCTTCTCATTGTGGAGCACGAGCTCTAGGCGTGCGGGCTTCAGTAGTTGTGGTACGCGGGCTGAGTAGTTGTGGCTCGCAGCATCTAGAGCACAGGCTCAGTAGTTGTGGCGCACTGGCTTAGTTGCTCCGCAGCATGTGGGATCTTCCCGGACCCATGTCCCCTGCATTCGCAAGCAGATTCTTAACCACTGCACCACCGGGGAAGTCCCCCTTGACTTTTTTTAAAGAAAAATATTTATTTATTTATTTGGTTGCACTGAGTCTTAGTTGCAGCAAGTGGGCTCATTAGTTGTGGCATGTGAACTCTTAATTGCGGCATGCATGTGGGATCTAGTTCCCTGACCAGGGATTGAACCTGGGCCCCTGCATTGGGAGAGCAGAGTCTTAACCACTGCGCCACAAGGGAAGTCCCATAGTTTGACTCTTCATATGTGTCATTAGATGGCTTACATTAGAAGACTCATCAGATATAGAAACACAAAATTCAGTGTATATTATAGCATAAGTTTGGGAATCAGTTATATATGAAGGGCTATGCTATTCTGTAGGACCACTATTCTTATCATGGAATCATGTAACTTCTGAATTGAGCAAGCTAATGACTTGATGCTATCATTTACAGCTTGCTGAGTGAAGTTTGTTAAAGCTTCTATGCCAGTAATAACATCTCCTATTCTAAGTGAAGGAATGAATATCATGGCCAAATGATGATACCAGTGGAAGACTGATCAATCCCAGTGTGCTCACATTAAAGGCAAATTGGCAGTGATGGTTTCCAAGCCTACTTATAGGTGACCTTGGGCCCAAGGAAAACCAATTGTGCATCTTCTTAGCCACGTTGGGGAGAGCCAAGGTCATACATTTGTTCCACAAATCCATTGGGTCCTATTAGGAGTTACCCAATATAATTCATATCTAGTAAATAGGAGTATTTATGGCCAGGTTCAGAACAGGTGTCATTAATTGGCAAGGTAGGAAGGTCCTACTTAGTGATGTCAACAGTGGCTTGCATTGCACTAGAATTTCTTTCTTCTAAAATAAAATCCCTAAGGGCTAGCCAGTCTAAACCTTGGAGACATGAACTTCATCAGGGTAACCCAGAATTGCTAGACATAGATAGTATTTTACAAACCCAACAATTGTACTGGTTTTTGAAACTTGCATATGATTTGCGCTCATGACAGAAAATCACTGATATATGCAAAAGTCCCCCCAAATCAAGAAAATACTATAAATGATTGCATGGGCCAGGTCCAGCATCTTGGGATAACAGTCAACTTCTCATGTCATTTTCTTCATGTCCTGTTGTGGGTATAGTTTCTACTCTGTTGAGCATTGTTCTAAGGTGAGTTGAAGTCAAGAGTCCTTTCTATAGACCAGTTTATTGCAGGGGCCCATTTTAAGTGGGAAATATAAATCCAAGAGTCAATTCCTTTTCGTTTCACTGTGCATGGGTTAGTTAAGAGTACCTGATAAGCGTCCTCCCATCCAGGTTGAAGATAGTTTTTTAAATGTCTTTCACAGTATGCATAATTTCATAGTTGTAGGTCATGGGGCACCTGTCATCCAAAAATAGATTACTGTGATAATCTATAAGCTCTGAGAAACAAACTTAGAATGTCTTTTTAATAATTCAGTTAAATTTTACAATAATGTAACTTAGTAATGAGGAGCCATACAGGAAGTGAGTCTTAGGCAGTAAATATAACACGTCAAAAAAATTAATCAACACTAGAATTTAATATCCACAAAAGTATATCACTAAAACATATATTTTCCTAGAGAGTTCACCTAAAAATTCTTATCTCATTTGTATTTAATTTACTTATAAATTTTTTATCATATCATTTTTTGATAAAATCATCAAATTTTATCATATCATTTTTCTTGTTGACAAATTTATAAGGTCTTATTTGACTTCTAGTAAACTTGGTACCAAAAAACCATATTTAATGTTGATGACTCTAAAGACATGTTTGCATTAATTAAACCAACAAGCTTAAACTAGCTTTAATACAAAATATTAACTTAAAACAATATTTTCCAGATGATGTGAACCTGGAATTCACTTGGGTTAGTTTATTTTATTTTTATTTTATTTTATTTTTGGCCACACCACACATCATGTGGCATCTTAGTTCCCTGACCAGGGATCGAACTCATACCCCCTACAGTGGAAGCACGGAGTCTTAACCACTGGACCACCAGGGAAATCCCTCTTTTACATTTTTAAGAATTTATATGAGAGCTTAATTTCCTTTAAATCAATTATATAAAGCTCATTTACAAATTAATTTTGGTAATACCATGTGGAGGAAGACACATAGTATATCTATAAAGTATACACACATGCATAGAGATATCATAATTTCATTTAAAAATTTAGTCTTATAAATAACAGTTGGAATAAGATAAATTTACTTGCTTGAGTTTATTTTTATATTTTTATTTATTTTAAAAATTAATTTATTTTTTAAAGATTTATTTATTTATATTTATTTTTGGCTGCACTGAGTCTTTGCTGCTGCACATGGGCTTTCTCTAGTTGTGGTGAGCGGGGGCTACTCTTTGTTGCGGTGTGCGGGCTTCTCATTGTGGCAGATTCTCTTGTTGCGGAGCATGGGCCCTAGGCACACAGGCTCAGTAGTTGTGGTGCACGGGCTTTGTTGCTCCGTGGCATGTGGGATCTTTATGGACCAGGGCTTGAACCCATGTCCTCTGCATTGGCCGGCAGATTCTTAACCATTGTGCCACCGGGGAAGTCCCTATATTTTTACTTTTTTTTTTTTTTTTTTTAATTTTATTTATTTATGGCTGTGTTGGGTCTTCGTTTCTGTGCGAGGGCTTTCTCTAGTTGTGGCAAGCGGGGGCCACTCTTCATCGCTGTGCGCGGACCTCTCACTATCGCGGCCTCTCTTGTTGCAGAGCACAGGCTCCAGACGCGCAGGCTCAGTAATTGTGGCTCACGGACCTAGTTGCTCCGTGGCATGTGGGATCTTCCCAGACCAGGGCTCGAACCCGTGTCCCCTGCATTGGCAGGCAGATTCTCAACCACTGCGCCACCAGGGAAGCCCTTGCCTGACTTTAAAAAAGCCTCTTTTCCTTTTTTCCCCTCTCAGTGTCAGGAACTGGGGGTGACATAGATAAGAGTAAGACAAGAATTCCTGAGAGCTCTGATAGAGCATTTAAAGCTCAGAGGCAGAGGGAGAGAAATGCAAGTTTCTCCTAGTGGGATTTGTTGCCTTAGGGTCAGAATTTTGATAAGATGTTTGTCAAACAGGTTTTCTCAAACCAGTTTTGAAATGTTAAGAGTCTCATCTTGACCATTTTCAGGGACAGCTTGTGCATCAGACCTTCCCATTTCGTTAAATATTTGCAAGTGTCAGTTCCATAAACCCAGATGGCATTAACATTGGTGACTGCCTATTAGGGAGCTGTCTGACCTTTGAGGCACAATTTCCAATTGTTAATTTGGCAGCCTAATTCAAATATGAGATATTATCTGAACAATTTTCTGAGGACAGTGTGATAGATCGAATGTGTGCTGCTTCTGAGTCTAGCTCCCTAGGGAGTTACTGTTGGTTGGTTTGACTCTTACGTGTCTCCTTCTGACAGTCTAAAACTGCCATGGGTGCTCAGAGCACTTTATATTGTGCTTCCCTAAAAGAGCAGAATTTACTTAATGGTTCTAGTGGGATTCCCTACCGGACTTGCTGCACATTAGGAGGATCAATCCTGATACCTCCACTAGGTTCTTAGTCACCTGAGGACAACTTGTGGTTGGAAGGAGCAAGTGTCCCTTTTCTTCAGAGCCGAATACTTCAGTCTCTTATTTCACTAGTAAATTGTTTGTTCAGATTATGCAGCAACTTATTTTCAAGTAAGCCAAATTTAACAAAAACCCAGCCATCTGTTTCCCTGCCCAGATCCCTGTAGGTCTCCACCTGGGAAAATGCACCAGTGCACCTAAGACCCCAACTCTTAAGTAGAAACAGTTCAAATAAAAAATTTTAAATTGTCATTTAAAACAATGAGATCTGGACTTCCCTGGTGGCATATTGGTAAAGAATCCACCTGCCAGGCTTCCCAGGTGGCACAGTGGTTAAGAATCTGCCTGCCAATGCAAGGGACATGAGTTCGAGCCCTGGTCCGGGAAGATCCTACATGCCGTGGAGCAACTAAGCCCGTGCACCACAACTACTGAGCCTGCCCTCTAGAACTCGTGAACCACAACTACTGAGCCCATATGCCACAACTAATGAGCTCACATGCCGCAGCTACTGAAGCCCATGCTTCTAGAGGCTGTGCTCTGCAACAATGAGAAGCCTGCATACCGCAACGATCAGTAACCCCTGCTTGCTGCAACTAGAGAAAGCCCACGCACAGCAAGGAAGAGCCAGTGCAGCCGAAAATAAATTAAATAAATAAATAAATAAAACAATGAGATCCAAATATCAGGAGAACTCATTGGAACACCTGAGGAGTACTGAGAAGCTGATGGTACACGAAGGGCCTATGCTGGTATGGAGTGTCAGTTTGGGATAGACTCCAGATGTCCTCTGGTGGATATCTATGATAACCTGCTGGCTATGCCATGAAAATATCAATGAAAATTTGTCAATCTAAGAGAGAAATAGAGAATTTTATTTGAGCCAATCTGAGGAGCATAACTTTGGAGACAGTCCTTGGAAAGCTGAGACTATTCTGCCCATCAGACGTTACACATAAAGTTTTTGAGGCACAGGGTAATATATCAAAGTGACATACTGACAGTTTACATAGTCCAGATCTATCCATATAAGGCAAGTAGTGGGTTATTGTGACCACTTAAAGGATTAAGAAAGGAATGTTATCTCCTAAGGAGTTACCTTGCTGGTGCCAGGAGGGAATTGCTCTTTTGGTTGAGTAGGCATTCCTATGTTTTCTAAGGAGGTCTAGTTAATGTATAATGCAGATGCACAATGCGTACAAAGGGGAGGGAGGAGGTACGAGAGAAAATTTCATGTTTAAATTTTTATCTTGCCTTAAAAATAATTTTATTTTATCACTTTCATTGCCTCTCAGAGCAATGACATCATATACATCATGTAGCTTCTGGAAAACTCTACCATATACACATAAGAGAATGAGAATAAAATTAATGAATGACTTACGGATTATCACAAAAAATAATATTGACCTACAAACTCTGTTAGAGGTCTTGTATTCTCAGGCCATACTTTGAGAACTACTGCTCTGAATAGAATGAAAGGTTCCTAATGGCATCTTTTCAGCCAACTAAAATGCCTGTCATTCCCTCTGGTATACCAGGCTATTTCAGAACCTCTGGAATGTAGCCCACAGTAGATAGAAGTCTAAGATGGAACACAAAATTCTTCATCTGTGGTGTACATATTGCTACTGTCTTAGGGTTCTACAGAGAAATGGAGCTTATAGGGTAAGTGTGTGTGTGTGTGTGTGTGTGTGTGTGTGTGTGTATGTGTGTGTGTTATAAAGACATACATTTTAAGAAATTGGTTCACAGAAATATGGAGGCTGATAAGTCCAAAATCTGCACTGTGAGCTGACAGTCTGGAGACACAGAGAAGAGCTGATGACTTGCAGCTCAAGTCCAAGGCTATTGGCTGCAGAATTCACTTTTGCTCAGGAGAGGTCAGTTTTTTTGTTCTATTTAAGCCTTCAGCTGATTGGATGAGGTCCACCTACATCATGGAGGGCAATCCACTTTACTCAAAGTCCACTGACACAAGTGTAAATCATATCCCAAAACACTCTCACAGGACCATCTAGGATAATGCTTGACTACATATTTGAGCTCCAACGCCCAGCTAATCTGACACATACAATTAATCATTACACCTTCATTCAGTTACTCAATCAAATACTATTTTAGATGCTTCTGTGAAGTACTTTGCAAATATGATTAAGGTCCCAAATTTTTTAAAAAAGGAAATTATTCTTTGTAATGTTTATCAAACAAGTAACTCTGAAAAAGAACCTTCTCTTCTTGGTGAAAGAGATTTGAAGAATGAGAAGATTTAACACAAAAGACAGTCTCTATTTCTAGCTTTGGTAATGTAGGAGGTTAGGAATGTGAGTGGTCTCTCAGAACTGAAAGTAGACCCTGCCAGCTAACAGGGAAATGGTGACATCAGTCCTAAAACTGCAAGGAAAGAAATTGACCAACAGTTTCAATGAGCTTTATATTCTTCCCAGACCTCCAGAAAGGAAGTCATTGTAGCCAATACCATGATTTGAGTATGTACAATCTCAAGAAGAGAACCATGCCAACCTGTACCTCTTCTTGTGACTTACACAACTATGAACTAATAAATAGCTATTGTTTTAAGCCACTAAATTTATGCCAATTTGTTACATAGTGATTAAAAACTAATAAGTAGCCCATGTTATTCTTGCTGTCCAGGAGTACCTTCCCCAGTACTTGTCCTCTTGCCCCCTGCTTTTGTACACTTGGTCTCTGGAGGAAGTTATATCTGAGCCCAGTTCCAGGCTTCCTTGCCCACCTGGAGACACAGCCACTAAAGGAACAAACACAGTAAAAGGAGAAAATTCCAAAAAATAGTTTTTTCATAATGATTATGAAATAACAGAACTACTGACTCATCTTGCTTTAGCTAAATGTATAATTAAGAAAATATGTTGGATAGGGACTTCCCTGGTGGTCTGGTGGTTAAGAATCTGCCTTCCAATGCAGGGGACATGGGTTCAATCCCTGGTCAGGGAACTAGGATCCCACATGCCGCAGGGCAACTAAGCCTGAGTGCCGCAACTACTGAGCCTGTGTGCCACAATAAACGAGAAGCCAGTGCACCGCAATGAAGAGCCTGCGCACTGCAGCAAAAGATCCCACACGTTGCAGCGGAGATCCAGCGTGCCACAGCTGAGACCTGATGTAGCCAAATAAATAAGTAAATAAATAAGAAAACGTGTTGGATATATCCTGGCAATAGTCAAGCAGATGTTTTACATATGTTGATTAATAACTGCGACTAAAAGTATATATCCAAACCAAGAGTAATTTCTTGGTATTCTGTGAGACAATGCATTGCAGAATTTTTTTTAAAAAGTCTCCAAAATTAAATAGTAATCTTTGGTATTAGTCCCAGGCTTTGAGGACAGCTATGTTCTTATTAAATGTAGACATTCTTAGCTTCAAATTCTTGACAATGTAATTTTTTTTTCCAATCAGAAGAACTATTCTTTAGAGGGAGATTTTCTTTTTTTTTTTAAGGAATTCCTTTATTTTTATTTTTCAATTTTTGGCTGTGTTGGGTCTTCGTTTCTGTGCGAGGGCTTTTCTCTAGTTGCGGCAAGCAGGGGCCACTCTTCATCGCAGTGCACGGGCCTCTCACTGTCGTGGCCTCTCTTGTTGCGGAGCACGGGCTCCAGACGCACAGGCTCAGTAGTTGTGGCTCATGGACCCAGTTGCTCCGCGGCATGTGGGATCTTCCCAGACCAGGGCTCGAACCCGTGTCCCCCGCATTGGCAGGCAGATTCTCAACCACTGCACCACCAGGGAAGCCCGGAGATTTTCTTATGAAGCTAATGAAACTAACATTTCAGGGCCCTGTCATTCTCTTGGGTCTCTTCCTAAGCCGTGGGCTGGGTTCTGTTTTGCCCTCTATGTGCCAAGCCAGAAATACCAAGGAAGTAACATCCTCTGACGTCAAACAATGTGCATTCCTTAAATATTTGAAGAAAACTAAAGAACTTGAAAAAAAATTGAACAGAAGCTGAAACCACACTCTTTGGATGGAGCTCAAATGCAGGCGCACCTCAGATTGGGACTTGAACCCATAATCCCTGATTTAAGAGGGGACTCAAACCCGCTGTCTTTTTATTGAACAGTCGTTTGGTCTTAGGACTTAACTGAAGCTCAGTTTCTTTGGTCTTGGTACAGAAAGAATTCAGCATGAGGCAAAGGCGCAGGCAAAAAGTAAGTTTATTACCATAGGATGCCCTTTCTGACCTCTCTTAGTAGGTCAATTCTCCTCCTTCATTGTGTTTGCCAAAGTTGCCATTTTGCACTTGCTTGTGTGATTATTAAATTAATATGCTTCTCCTATTAGACTGTGTGTCTCTCCCACTATACTTTCTCAACATCAGCATTAGTAACATTTTGGGCAGAATAATTCTTATGTGTGTATACATATGTGTGGGGAGTGGTCTGTGCATTGTAGGATGATTGCAGCATCCCCAATCTCTATTCACTAGATGCCAGTAGCACACCGCAAATTGTGGCAGCCGCAATGTCTCCAGACATTGCCAAATGTTCCCTTGGCAGGTAGGAAACCTTCTTCCTTCCATTGAGAGCCACTGCACTAGACTGTGACTGAGTTTATTAGCATAGGACGCTGTGAGAGATACAAGTGGGCAGGCAAGGGAGTGCAGCCCCAGAACAAAGAGGACTACATTTTTATAATCAAAGAAAAAGTGGAGAGGGGAGGAGACCACCTTCTTCCTCATTCTTGGGTAGACATCAAGGCTTACATGATTAGTACCCCTTTGACCTATATGGTGTAACTAGGACTGTCATGTCGCTGTTTAAATCATACATGTATTAGCAAATGGGTGGTGACATATACTAAAATATGATAATTCATCTCAGGTTTTGGTATAATGTTCCTTTTCACCTAGTTTCTTTTCCCTTTCACCTATATTCCTGTCTTGGCTACATGCAGGAATGCACTATTTTTCAGGGTCTGTTATCTTATAGATGTGCAAAGGCTGAATGCAGTTTTTTGGTTTTTTTTTAATTGGAGTATAGTTCATTTACTATGTTGTGTTACTTTCTGCTATACAGCACAGTGTATCAGTTATACATATACATATATCCACACTCTTTTAGATTCTTATTATCTTTTACAAACATATTTCCCCCTCAGTATTTTGAAGATTAGACCTTTTGGAGGCCTACCTAATGTCGAAACAGAAAAGATAGGTGTTGCTGAATAACACGCCTGGTAAATGATCATCTCTGGAGGTCATCTCTTATGTCTGATAAGTATGGCTGCTCATACTCAATTTAGGTTCTTGTTTGCATGCAGTATCTTTTATTTTCCCTCCACTGTTAGCCTTTGTTTGTCAACAGCATACAGTTGAATCCTATTTTGTTAAAACTTATTCTGTCAATCTATGGTTTTTAAAATTTTTTAATTTTGTTTTTGGCCACGTGTGGCATGTGGGGTCTTAGTTCCCTGGCCAGGGTTCGAACCTGTGTCCCCTGCAGTGTAAGCGGGGATTCTTAACCACTGGACTGCCAGGGAAGTCCCAATCTATGACTTTTTTTTTTTTTTTAATATTTAATTTTATTTTTGGCTGCATTGGGTCTTTGTTGCTGCACATGGGCTTTCTCTAGTTGTGGCGAGTGGGGGCTACTCTTTGTTGCGGTGCGCGGGCTTCTCCTTGTGGTGGCTTCTTGTTGTGGAGCATGAGCTCTAGGCACGCGGGCTTCAGTGGTCGCGGCACGTGGGCTCCATAGTTGTGGCTCGCAGGCTCTAGAGTGCAGGCTCAGTAGTTGTGGTGCACGGGCTTAGTTGCTCTGCGGCATGTGGGATCTTCCCAGACCAGGGATCAAACCTGTGTCCACAGCATTGGCAGGTGGATTCCTATCCACTGCACCACCAGGGAAGTCCCCAATCTATGATTTTTAATTGAGCAGTTTATAACATTTGAAGTAATTACTGGGGGCTTCCCTGGT
Source organism: Eschrichtius robustus (assembly GCF_028021215.1). NCBI lineage: Eukaryota > Metazoa > Chordata > Mammalia > Artiodactyla > Eschrichtiidae > Eschrichtius > Eschrichtius robustus. The sequence continues at coordinate 351,629 of NW_027175154.1, read as the reverse complement.
GGTGTAGTGGTTAAGAATCCTCTTGCCAATGCAGGGGACACGGGTTCAAGCCCTGGCCTGGGAAGATCCTGCATGTCACAGAGCAACTAAGCCAGTGAGCCACAACTACTGAGCCTGTGCTCTAGAGCCCACGAACCACAGTTGCTGAAGCTCGCGTGCCTAGAACCCATGGTCCGCAACAAGAGAAGCAACTGCAATGAGAAGCCTGCGCACCACAACGAAGAGTAACCCCCACTCGCTGCAACTAGAGAAAACCTGCGCACAGCAGCAAAGACCCAACACAGCCAAAAATAAAAAAACAAAACAAAACAAAAAAGTAATTACTGGGACTTCCCTGGTGGCGCAGTGGTTAAGAATCTGCCTGCCAGTGCAGGGGACACGGGTTCATACCCTGGTCTGGGAAGATCCCACATGCCGTGGAGCAATTAAGCCCATGCACCACAACTACTGAGCCCGAGTGCCACAACTACTGAAGCCCGCGCACTTAGAGCCCATGCTCTGCCACAAGAGAAGCCACTGCAATGAGAAGCCCGCTCACTACAATGAAGAGTAGCCACTGCTAGCCAGAAATAGAGAAAGCCTGCATGCAACATCGAAGACCCAATGGAGCCAAAAATAAATAAATAAATTAATTAATTAAAATAAAATAAAGTAATTACTGATTGGGGGACTTCCCTGGTGGTCCTGTGGTAAAAAATCCACCTTCCAATGTGGGGGATGCAGGTTCGATCTCTGGTTGGGGAACTAAGATCCTACATGCCACAGGGCAACCAAGTCCGGGTGCCACAACTACTGAGCTTGTGGGCCTCAGTGAGAGAGCCCCTATGCTGCAAACTACAGAGCCCATGCACTCTGGAGCCTACATGCCGTGCGCCACAACTAGAGAAAGAAAACCCGTGCGCCTCAGTTAGAGAGAAGCTGGCATGCCGCAATGAAGAGCCTGTGTGCTGCAAGGAAAAGATCACGCATGCTGCAACTAAGACCCGACACAGCAAAAAAAAAATGCTGCTTTAATAAAAAAAGTAATTATTGATAGGAAAAGACTTACTATTGCCATTTTGTTCATTGTTTTCTGTCTGTCTTGTGGCTTTTTTTCGCCTTCCACTTCTCTTATGCAGCCTTCTTTTGTACTTCATTGATTATTTGTAGTTACATGATTTGTTTACCTTCTCTTTTTTTTCTGTATTTTCTATAAATATTATCTTTTGGGTAACTTCTCAAAAAAATAAAACGTCTGAACGTTATAACAAACTCTTCTATTTTATTTATTTTATTTTTTGGCCATGGCTCACGGCTTGCAGGATCTTGGTTCCCCAACCAGGGATTGAACCCTGTGCCATGGCAGTGAAAGTGTCAAGCCCTAACCACCAGACTGCCCATAACAAACTCTTTTAAGCTGATAACAACTTTAACTTTAATACTCTTTTACATGTCTGTCCCTCCACTTTCCATTACTGATTACACAAATTACCTCTTTTAATATTGTATATCCATCAATATTGTTTTATACTTTCTATGCTTCTGTTTTTTAAATTCTATGCCAAGTTTAAAAGTGGTTTATGCACCTATATAACAGCACTATAGAATTCTATATTTGACTATATATTTACCTTTACCAGAGAGGTTTATGCTTTTGTATAGTTTCTCTTTTTAGCACTTTCACAACTGTACAGCACTTTCACATCAACTTGAAGAACTCCCTTCAGTATTTCTTGTAGGGAAGGTCTAGTGATGAACTTTTGTTTATTGCAACAGTCTTAATTTCCCCCTCATTTGTAAAGGACAATTTTGATGGATATAGTATTCTTGAAGCGGGCAGTTTCTTTGTACTTTTCCATTCACTTCTAGCCTGTAAAGTTTTTGCTGAGAAATCCCCTAATAATTTTCTAGGAGCCCTGCTGTATATAGGTAACTTTTCTCCTGCTGCTTTCAGGATTTTCTCTTTGTGTGTGACTTTTGATAGTTTGATTATAGCGTGTCTCAGTCTAGGTTTCCTTGAATTCATTACAGTAGGATATTATGAGCTTCTTTTTTTGTTTGTTTGTTTGGCTGTACTGCACAGCTTGTGGGATCTTAGTTCCCCAACCAGGGGTTCAACCCAGGCTCTCAGCAATGAAAGTGTGGAATCCTAACCACTGGACCACCAGGAAAGTCCCTATTGTGAGCTTTTTGAATTTGTGTTTTCATTTCCTTCTTCAGATTTGGAAACATTTTGGTCATTATTTTTTGAAACACACTCCTGACCCTTTCTCACTTTCTTCTCCTTGTAGGATTCTCATGTTGCATATGTTGGTTGATAGTACTCCAAAAGTCCTTCAAACTCTGTTTTTTTCTTTTTCCTTGTTTCCTTTTCATTTCCTTTCCTTTCCCTTCACCCTCCCCCCACCTCCCTCCCTCGCTCCCTTCCTTCCTTCCTTCCTTCCTTCCTTATTCCTTTCTTTTCTTTCCCCCTACCCCCCCATCTTTCTTTCTTTCACCCTCTACCTCCAACCATTTAAATATCCTTTCTTTGAGTAGACTGATTCTTTCTTCTGTCTGGTAAAGTCGCCGGTTGAACCCCTCTGCTGAATATTTCACTTCACTTACGTAATTTGTAGCACTAAAATTTCTCCTTGGTTTTTATTTATAGTTTCTATTTCTTTGCTAATAATCTCATTGTATTCATGCATTTTCCTGATTTCATTTATTTGTCTACCTATGCTCTCTTTTAATTCACTGGGCATTTGAATTCCTTGTCTGGTAATCATATTTTTCTGTTTCTTTAGGGTTGGTTTCCAACTGAATGGGTAAAAATCCAGACTATTTCCAACAGACTCATATGATTGCTTTAGGTTGCCGCCACTGAGTACAGAGGACTAAGGTCCCATTGAAACACATATTTATTGAAAAGATAATGAATTTTAGCATCAGTGGACAATCCTTTGAAACATTCTTACCTTAAGGCCAGAAGAATCTGTCTTCCATAATTCACATCTCTTATAAGTCACTCATTTAAAAGGTACTGCTCAATGCCTTTTAGGTTATTTGCAGGTTATGCAACCATCACCATAATCTAGTTTTAGAACGTTTTCTTACCCAGTACTCATTAGCAGTCACTCCACATGCCTCCTGCCCCAACTCTAAGATAGCATAAATTATTTTCTGTCTCTGATTTTGCCCATTCTGAACATTTTCTATAAATGGAATCATTAATATGTGATCTTTTGTGACTGGCTTCTTTTATTTAGCATAATGTCTTCAAGGTTCATTCATATTGTAGCCTACGTTAGAATTTCCTTCCTTTTTAAAACTGGATGGTATTACATTGCATGTATATACCACATTTATTTACACATTCACTCATCAGTGGACATTTGGGTTGCTTCTGCCTTTCAGTAACTGTCTGCTATGAACAAGGGTGTACAAATACCTCTTTGGGTCCTTGCCTCCTTGCTTTCAATACTTTGGGGTATATACTCAGAAATGAAATTAATGGATAATATGGTAATTCTACATGTTTACCTCTTCTAGGATCTTTCATACTATTTTTCATGGTGACGCACCATTTTGCATTTCCACTAGCAGTGCACAGGGTTTCAATTTGCCCACATACTTGCCAACTTACTCCTTTCTTTCCTTCCTTCCTTCCTTCCTCCCTCCCTCATTCCCTCTCTCCCTCCCTCCCTCTTCCTTCCTTCCTTCCTTTCTTTCTTTCTTTCTCTCTCTCTCTTTCTTTCTTTCTTTCTTTCCTTCTTTCTGTTTTTCTTTCTTTCTTTCCTCTCTCTCTCCTTCCCTCCCTCCCTCTGGAAGAAACCAAGAGAGAGCAGAGGTGGCTAACAACATAACCTTTATATCCAACAAAACAAACTTTAAGTAAAAACCAGTAATGACATAAAGATGTTCATTATAGAAAGACAAGGAGGTCAATTCATCAAGAAGATGTAACAATCATAAATATATATGCTTACAACAATGAAGCACTTAAATATATGAAGCAAATATTAAGATATCTGAAGGGAGACATAGATAAGTATAAAATAACAGTAGGGGACATCAATACACCACTTTCAATAATTGATAAATCATCCAGACAGGGACTTCCAGTGGTTAAGAATCTGCCTTCCAATGCAGGGGACGCAGGTTCGATCCCTGGTAAAGGAACTAAGATCCCACATGCCACAGGGCAACTAAGCCCTCACTTCGCACCTACTGAGCCCACAAAGTCTGGAGCCTGCATGCCACAACAAAGAGCCCACTCATCCCAATGAAAGATCCCACGTGCCACAAGTAAGACCCAAGGCAGCCAAATAAATAAATAAATAAAATACACCTGAGATCACAGTGAACAGATTCTGTAAAAAGGAAATCATGGGGGCTTCCCTGGTAACGCAGTTGTTGAGAATCTGCCTGCTAATGCGGGGGACACGGGTTCGAGCCCTGATCCAGGAAGATCCCACATGCCGCGGAGCAACTAGGCCCGTGAGCCACAACTACTGAGCCTGCGCATCTGGAGCCTGTGCTCCGCAACAAGAGAGGCTGCGATAGTGAGATGCCTGCGCACCGTGATGAAGAGTGGCCCCTGCTTGCCGCAACTAGAGAAAGCCCTTGCACAGAAACGAAGACCCAACACAGGCAAAAATAAATTAAAAAAAAAAAAAAAAGAAATCATGCAGACAAAACATCACAAGGAAATGTTGGACTTGAACCATACTTGAGACTAAACATCTAAACAGACATATATAGAACATTCTAACAGTAGCAGAATATACATTCTTCCTAGGCATGCATGCAAATGTCTCCAGGATAGCTCCAAGACAGATCTTATGATAGGACACAAAAGACAGATCTTATGATAAAAGCAAATTTAAGATGATTGACATGATGCCAAATATCTTTTCTGAGAAATGGTATGAAACTACAAATCAACAACAGGAGAAAAGCTGGAAAACTTACAGCTATGTGGAAATTAAACAACACACTCCTGAATAAGAACTGGGTCAAAATATATAAAAAGAGAAATTTAAAAAATCTTAAAACAAAGGAAAGTGGAAAGACAGCATATCAAAACCTATGGGATGCAGCTGTAACTGTTCTAAGACAGACATTTATAGGGATAAAAGCCTATATTAAGAAAAAAATAAGATCTCAAATAAATTTACACATCGAGGAAATGGAAAAAGAAAAACAAACTAAAGCCAAAGTTAGCAGAAGGCTGGAAATAACAAAGATCACAAAAGGAAAAAATGGCACAGAAACCAGTGAAGCAATAAAAATGATCAACAAGAGCTGTTTTTTAAAAAGGATAAACAGATCGACAAACCTTTAGCCAGACCAATTAAGAAAAAGAAAACTCAAATAAAATCAATAATTAAAGAGGAGATATTACAACTAACACAACTGAAATACATAGGAATAGGATCAGAAGAAACTACTATGAGCAGTCAAATGACAACAAATTTGATAACCTAGAAGAAATGAATAAATTCCTAGAAATATACAATATATCAAAACTGAGCCATGATGATAGAAATCAGACCAGTAATATGTAAGGAGACTGAATCAGCAATAAAACACCTCCTAAAAATGAAAGTCCAGGAACCGATAGTATCACTGGTGATTTCTACCAAATGTTTAAAGAGATAATTAACATATACCCTTTTAAAATTCTTACAAAATACTGAAGAGGAGGGGACATTCTAAATCTTATTTTAATAGGACAGCATTACTCTGATAACAAAGTGAAAGATACTACAAGAAAAGAAAACTACAGAGCAGTATCACTGATGAATACAGATTAAAAAAACTCAACAAGATACTAGTAAATCAGATTTAACTGCACATTAAATGAATCATACACCATGATCAAAAGGGATAATAAAATAAAATTTATATTTTAAGGCAGGTCAAGAAAATTTAAACATAAAATTTTCTCTCTCTGGCCATTTGGACCTCCTCCCTTACTTCCTGTGTGCAGTGTGCATCTGTATTACACATCGACCATACCTTCTCAAATGTGGGAATGCCTGCTCAGCCACAAAGATCATTTTCCCCCCTTTCTTCTGATACCAGCAGTGTAACTTCTTAAAAGATTAGTGTTCTTTCCCAGTTCTGTAGGCGGTCATTGTGACTTGCTCCTCCCTTTGTATGTGCTTAACTGGACTATGTACATTTGGTGAACTTTATGTAAAGTGTCAGGATGTCATTTTGATGTATGATTCTTTGTCTTGAAAATGTTCATGACTATGCTTTCAACTTCTAACAGGTGGAAGACTTTTCAGAGTTCTCTGAGAGTCTTTCTCCTAGGTTATAATCCACAGTTTGGCTTGTATAAAATTATTTTTATTTTATCTTAACTTGATAATGGAATTTTCATCAGCAGGGATGTATCCCTGGAATGCAAGAATGGTTCAACATAGGCAAATCAATAAATATAATACACACATTAATAGAATAAAAGATAAAAAATGGATATGATCATTTCATAAAACTATGTGACAAAGTAAAACATCCTACAATCTCTACACATTGCATACAGAAGGAAATACCTTGACAAAATAGAGGACATATATAAGAAGCTCTAGCTTCATGTTAACTGGTGAAAGGTTGAATCTTTTTCTCTAAGATCAGGAACAAGACAAGGGTGCCCACTCTCATCACTTTTATTCAACATAGCACTGGAAATCCAAGCCAGAGCAATTAGGCAATTTAAAGAAATAAAAGACACCCAAAGTTGAAAAGAAAGTAGTGATATTGACTTTGTATTGAATGTGATCTTATATATAGAAAACCCTAAATACTCCACAGAAAAAATTAGAATGGATGGGCTCAGTAAAGCTGCAGAAAAGAAAATCAGCATACAGAATCAGTTGCATTTCAATACACAATGAAATATCTGAAAAAGAAGTAAAGAAACAATTCCATTCACACCAAAATAAAAATACCTAGGAATAAGTTTAATCAAGGAGATGAAATAGAAAACTACAAGATCCTGATGAAAGAAACTGAAGAAGACACAGACAAACGGAAACATACCATGTTCGTGGATTAGAAGAATTAATTTTGTTGTAATGTTCATAGCACCCAAAGCCACATATAGATTTAAGGTAAATCCTATCAAAATCCCAATGATATTTTTCACAAAATAAAAGAGAAAAATTTGAAAACTCACATGTTACTTTGTTGTACAGCAGATACTAACACAACATTGTAAAGCAACTATACCCCAATAAAGAAAAACAAACAAACAAACTCATATGGAATCACAAAAGACCTTAAATAACCAAAGCAATCCTGACAAAGAAGAACAAAGACAGAGGTGTCACACGTCCTGATTTTAAACTATACTACAAAGCTACAGTAATCAAAACAGTATGGTACTGACATAAAAACAGATACATAGTTCAATGGTACAGAAGTGAAAGTCCAGAATTAAGCCCAAATATATAAGGACAATTTGTTTATGATAAAGGAACAAATTACATAAAGAGACAATTTCTTCAATAAATGATGTTGGGAAAACTGGGTAGCCCCATGAATAAAAATGAAACTAGATCACTATCTCACATCATACACCATGGTCTTTCGCAGAAAGAAAAGGGGTTTATTGCAGGGCGACCAAGCAAGGAGACACAAGGTAGAGCTCTCAAATATGTCTCACTAGTGGCAAGGTGAGGTGGACATTTAAAGGTTAGGGCTTTGGGGCATTTTAAAGAAGGGAGAGACTGGTAGGTTACAAAGTTTAAGGAAGTGCTAAGTTCCCATGTGCATATGCAAGCAGGCTTTGTGCCTCTTCATGGGTTGCATAGGCAAATTCCAGGGGGAGTTGGTATGAAATGTGGGGAAATTTATGGCTGTTGACATCAAAACGTCACCCACTGGACAAACAAGTTTATTCTGCACAAACTCTGATCAGTCTTATTGTTTGCATCCAGTTTTGTTTTCTTATAAATGAAGGGGATTTCAGCAAGCTGCTTTCTTTTTTTTTTTTTTTTTTTTTTTTAAGCTGCTTTCTTATTTGCCATCCTGTAAGACTAGCTAAAGAATTTCTATTAGTCATCAGTTTCTTTCAACCCTATAGGGCATACTTCCTCTTAACCCTATGGGACACAGTCTCAGTATATTAATCATAATTGTTTAAAATTCTCAGTCTGATAATTCCAGCATCCCTACCATAACTGGTTCTGATCTCTGCTCTGTCTCTTCAAATTGTGTTTTTTGCCTTATATTATGCCTTAGAATTTTTCTTACTATCTGGATATGGTGTATCAGGTAAAAGGAACGGCTATGGTGTAGGAGGAGGGGAAGAATTCTGTAATCCCATAATTAGGTCTTCGAATTTCAGGGAATGCATGTCTCTGGGTTGTGACTTTATTAGTGCTTCTTGGTTCCCCCACTCCCTTGATGGGACAGAATGGCTACCGTGGGCTGGTGTTTTGTATTTCCCTTCTCCCAGACCAGTTATGCTCTGATAAAACTTCAGCAGGCTCTGGTTAACAAGTTTCTTTTTAGGGGAGGCCCTGATAAGAAGAACAATGCTTAGGTGTATTTCAAGTGGTTCTTTTTCTCTTCTCCTTAGTGGAAACATGAAGGGATTTTTCTCTGATATTAACTGTGAGGACCTAGTAGAGATCCAGGAGGTAAAACTCACAAAAGTGGTGCCTCCTGCCCCAGATGACTTGTCCTCTTAGCATTTTTAACATAGAGTTGTCCACTTTGAGAATTTAGAAATTTGTCAATTACAGTTCAAACTCTCTTGCCTCATCACTTGTTCCTTCGGAGTTTTCTACTCTAGTAAGATGTGAATCCGTGTATCTTTGTTTGTCCCTCCAATTTTGGGGGTGTGTTTTGCCTGTAATCTCACCTCTGGATGAATGTAAGAAGAGTTGTAAATTTTTCAGTTTGTTATTAGGATGGAGTAATGACTTCCAACCTCCTTATACACTGAATTAGAAAACTTATATGACAGATAAACTGAGGATGATGATTTTTAAAATCAGATTTGAATATTTTTATTGGAATTTCATTACATTTGAATACCAATTTGTATATAATTTATATCTTCTTCTCATCCAAGAATACTGTAATAACTTTAAAAGTACAAGATTGGGAATTCCCTGGTGGTCTAGTGGTTGGGACTCTGGACTCTCACTGCTGTGGACTGGGTTGTGATATTGCAATTGAGGACTGCAGGTTTGCTGTATGGTGTGTCTGTATGTGCTTTGTTACACAAGCCTGTTTGTGACATTACCTGCTAGAAGAGGCTCATAAATCTCTAGCATTTCCTTTAACCATGTGTTCAGATGGGAACAGCTTTTCATATTCTGCTGGGCCTCTTTCTGAATTAATAATCACTCCCTGCAGTCTTGAAGCAGTGCAGTGGTTTTCACACCATGTCCCGTGGAGCTGGAATTCAAGCTGTGGTGAGGAGTAGGGTGGGCGGGTGGGGATTCCAGGCTCTTCCTTGCTTCAGCTGAGCAGCTCCACTTTTCCTGGCTCTAGTGGCCTGGTTCTTCATGAGACTGCATATGAAGATGAGTTTCCTGTTCTGTGAGGCTGCATGGTTTACACAGCAGATTGGACATTCCAGTGTGGTCCGTGTTGGATGTATGCTCTGACCCTTCCCAGCCACTTTATTTTCTCCATTATTTCAGGAGCTCACACATGAAAGGAGGATGACAGTGTAACAAGTTAAATGACTGGGAAAAATAATTCATGCATAATTGTTCACGCAAAATTGTTTGTAAGCAATGGTTAATGAATATTATCTAATTCGTGTAGGCTTCCTACTTGCGCTGGATGACCTGTTGATTCCTACCTGGGGGCTGCTGGTCTCTAGATAAAATTTACTAGCAGTTTTTGATAAAAATGCTTAGTAGTGATTCCTTAGCAAGACAGTAAGTCTTGCAGAGAATGAAAGACAACTTAATTCTGATGCTGGTATTGGAATTACAGCTGAGTGGCAGGCTTCCTTGGTAGTCAAAGAATCCCTATGTATCAGCCATTAACTGGTGTGTTTCTATTTATTTATTTATTTATTTTCTCTGTTGCTCATCTTCATTGCTGAGCGCAGGCTTTCTCTAGTTGAGGAGAGCGGGAGCTACTCTTCATTGTGGTGTGTGGGCTTCTCATAGTGGTGGGTTCTCTTGTTGCAGAGCAGGGGATCTAGGTGCACAGGCTTCAGTAGTTCTGGCATGTGAGCTCAGTAGTTGTGGCTCACAGGCTCTAGAGGGCAGGCTCAGTAGTTGTGATGCAGGAGCTTATTTGCTCCTTGGCATGTGGGATCTTCCCAAGCCTTGAACCCATGTCCCCTGCACTGGCAGGCAGATGCTTAACCACTGTGCCACCAGGGAAGTCCTGGTGTGTTTTGTAAAAGAAGCCATATCCCTTTATCTTCATATCCCTAGCTCCCTAGTGTTCAACCGTTGTTTACTACCCATTAAAGCAACAAATTTACGTAGTAGGGGAGTATGGATATAGTCTTGTCTCATACTGACACATCATAGGGTGTTTCCAGATATCCAAGCAGTCACCAACAAAGCCAAGTAATAAACTCAGCACTACCCACACTGGACAACCTAGTATCATGGGCCTCTTCACATGTACTTATAAGGTACACACAGACCCAATGAATTAAACTTCAAAACATGCTTAACATGATTCTAATCATGAGAACACAATCAAATAAATCCAGATTCTGATCATTTCTACAAGACAACTGATCTGAACTCTACATAAATCTTTTTTTTTTTTTTTTTTTTTTTAGCACAAGCACTTTTAGATCTTTTTTTTAAAAATTTATTAATTATTTATTTATTATTTATTTTTGGCTATGTTAGGTCTTCGTTTCTGTGCAAGGGCTTTCTCTAGTTACGGCGAGCGGGGGCCACTCTTCATTGCGGTGCGCGGGCCTCTCACTATAGCGGCCTCTCTTGTTGTGGAGCACAGGCTCCAGACGCGCAGGCTCAGTAGTTGTGGCTCACGGGCCCAGTTGCTCCGCGGCATGTGGGATCTTCCCAGGCCAGGGCTCGAACCCGTGTCCCCTGCATTGGCAGGCAGATTCTCAACCACTGAACCACCAAGGAAGCCCCATAAATCTTAATGTTATAAAAAAAATTTTAAAGACAGGCTGATATATACAAATTAAATTTAAGAAAAAATTAGCAAATGAACTTTGATGGATTTTTAAAATTGAGTTATCTTTAAAAACATTTGATGATAAATGAGAAAATTTAATATGGTTTGAATATTACATTGAATTTTTTCATTTTTTCATTTTTTTCTTTTTTTTTTTTTTTTGGTTATTACTCTTTACTCCATACCACTCACAAGGCACAGGGGTAGGTAGAGGCAGAGATATTTTAACCTTCTGTTTACAAGACTATGTATCCTGTGAAGTAGCAGCTTCTTCCACTCACATTATGTGTATTTTTAAAAGCCCCATATTTTAAGCTTGTTTCCCTAATTTTTATCTGAGATGGTGCTTACAGTCTTAAGAGTGGATATAAAATAAATCACATGGGGAGTGGAAGTGTATATTTTGCAGAAATTAATTACACTTTATAGTAAGAGTTTGATTTTATATTATTATTTTATAACTTCTAGGATTTTCTATAGCTCATTATATAACCATATAGTTTACAGTTATCTTTTTTTGATTGGTGAAGACTGTTGCTGTAGCAAGTAATTTCCTTTTATTTTTTTAATTGAAATATATTTGTTGAACAATATTATATACATTACAGGTGTGCAATAGAGTGATTCACAATTTTTAAAGGTTATGCTCCATTTATAGTTATTATAAAGTAATGGCTACATTCCCTGCATTGTACAATATATCCTTGTAGCTTATTTTATACAGAAGAGTTTGTACACTTTAATCCCTTACCCGTGTTCTTTCCCTTCTCTCTTCCCTCTCCCTACTGGTAACCACTAATTTGTTCTCTATATCTGTGAGTCTGCTTCTTTTTTATTATATTCACTAGTTTGTTGTAATTTTTAGATTACACACATAAGTGATAATATACAGTATCTTTCTTTCTTTGTCTGACATTTCACTTAGCATAATACCCACCAACCTGATCAATGTTGTTGCAAATGGCAAAATTTCAGTTTTTTAAAATGACTGAGTCGTATTACATTGTGTGTGTGTGTGTGTGTGTGTGTGTGTGTATTACATCTTCTTTATCCATTCATCTGTTGATGGACAGTGGATTACTTTGATACCTTGGCTATTTTAAATAGTGCTTCTATGAAAACTGGGGTGCATTTGAATTAGAGTTTTCTCCAAATATAACCCAGGAGTGGTATTGCTGGGTCATATAGTAGTTCTAATTTTAGTTTTTTGAGAAAGCTCCATACAGTTTTCCACAAAATTGGCTTCACCAATTTACATTCCCACCAAGCTGCTCCTTGACCTCAGACAATACTACAAAGCTACAGTAATCAAAACACTATGTTCCTGGCACAAAAACAAACACACAGTCAATGGAATAGAATAGAGAGTCCAGAAATAACCCACACGCCTATGGCCAATTAAGTTATGACAAAGGAGGCAAGAATATACAATTGAGAAAAGATAGTCTCTTCAGCAAGAGGCATTTGGAAAACTGGACAGCTACATATAAAACAATAAGATTGGAACATTCTCTAACATCATATACAAAATAAACTCAAAATGGATGAAAGGTCTAGATGTAAGGCTGGAAATCCTAAAACTCCTAGAGGAAACTATGGCAGAACACTCTTTGAAAGAAATTGTGGCAATATTTTTTTGGATCTGTTTCCTAGAAAAAAGGAAATAAAAGCAAACAAATGGGACCTGGTTAAACTTAAGCAAAGCAAACCATCAACAGAATAAAAGACAGCATACTGAATGGGAGAAAATATTTGCAAATGATATGACCGATAAGGGGTTAATAGCCGACATATATGAACAGCTAATACGTTTCTCCAAGGAAGACATAGAGATGGCCAACAGGCACATGAAAAGATGCTCAAAATTGCTTATTATTAGAGAAATACAAATGAAAACTGCAGTGAGGTACCACCTCATAATAGTCAGAATGGTCCTTATCAAAAAGTCTACAAATAATAAATGCTGGAGAGGGTGTGGAGAAAAGGGAATGCTCCTGTACTGTTGGTGGGAAGGCAAATTGGTACAAACACTATGCAGGACAGTATGGAGGTTCCTTAAAAAACTAAAGACAGAGTTATCATAAGGTCCAACAATCCCACTCCTGGGAATATATCCAGATAAAACTCTAATTTGAAAAGAGACAAGCTCAATGTTCATAGCAGCAGTATTTACAATAGCCAAGATGTGGAAGCAACTTAAATGTCCATTGACAAATGAGTGGATATAGAAGATGTGGTGTATACACACAATGAAATATTATTCAGCCATAAAAAAATAAAATAATGCCATTTGCAACAACATGGGTGAACCTAGAGATTACGATACTATCTGAAGTAAGTTGGACAGAGAAAGACAAATATTATGATATCATTATGCATGGCATCTAAAAAAATGATAGAAATAAACTTACTTACAAAACAGAAACAGACTCACAGATATAGAAAACAAACTTATGGTTACCAAAGGGAAAGGCAGGGGAGGGATAAATTAGGAGTTTAAAATTAGCAGACACACACTACTGTATATAAAATAGATAAACAACAAGCTCCTGTTGTATAGAACATGGAACTGTATTCAATGTCTTGTAATAAAATCTAATGGAAAATAATCAGAAAAAGACTATATATGTTCAGATATGTATAACTGAATCACTTTGCTGTGCACCAGAAACAGCACAACATTGTAAATCATCTCTACTTCAATTAGAAAAATAAAGAGCTCATACAACTCAACATCAAAAAACCAAACAACCTGATTAAAAAATGGGCAGAAGAACTATGAATATTTTTCCAAAGAGGAAATGCAGGTGGCCAAGAGGCACATGAAAAGATGTTCAATATTGCTAATTATCAGGGAAATGCCAATCAAAACCACAAGGAGATATCACCTCACAACTGTCAGAGTGGCTGTCATCAAAAACACAAATAAATGTTGGTGAGAATGTATAGAAAAAGGGAACCATCAAACACTCTTGGTGGGAATGATGTCATTGAATAAATGTTAATTTTCGTAGATGTGATGATACTGCAGTTATGTAAAAAACGTCTTTAATTTTAGTAAATATGAATAAAGAATTTAGGGGTAAAGTTCTATGATGTCTGTGAACTACTTATAAGTGGTTTAGAAATGGTAATACATATAGGTATACACACATATGTATTCTTAGTATGTGTGTATATATATATGTTCTGAATGCTGTAGAAACAATTTAGAAAACTCATTCAGAAGACTCTTTTCCTCTAAACCTCTCTTGGTGCCAAAATCTGTATTAGAATTGTTTAGAGAAAAGGAATGAATAGAAGCAATTGATCTGTCTCTGGAGAATCTTATGGATGAGTTTTACAAATTGGTTCTGGGTAATTTGGAATTGGTTCTATAATCTGATTAGATTTAAAGACACTACTATTGGGACTTCCCAGGTGGTCCAGTGGTTAAGACTACACATTCCCAATGCAAGGGCCTGGGTTTGATACTTGGTCAGGGAACTAGATCCCACATGCTGCGGGGCAACTAAGAGCCTGCATGTCATAACTAAGAAGTCTGTATGCTGCAAGTAAGAGTCAGCATGTCGCAAGTAAGAAGTCTGCATGCTGCAACTAAAAGATTGCATGTGGTGCAACAATGATCCTGCACGCAGCAACAAAGATCCCACGTCAGTGCAGCCAAATAAATAAATAAATATTTTAAAAGACACTACTAATTATTTCCAGTAATAGAGATACTTCATGTTGTGATATACCAATAGAGATAATCAAATATCACTACTGTATAGTCATAGCCAATTACTTTTAGGAATCAAGGTTCTGGGTTACCATGTATTTGGTACCTGAGAACATTCTGTCAGCTAGTGAGTATAATGGGCTTGGCTGGTTGTGCCTAATTGTGCTGTTATTATTAATTTTACCTTTATTCCAGTCTCCTTCTTCTCTTCCTTGCTCAAAAAGCCTCCTACCTTGTCTCTTGACCTCCAGCCTTTCTCCTCCCAATTCATCTTCTGTTGTCAGAATGATCTTCCCAGATTATTTTGGAGTATAAAACTCTCCATGCTTTCCTTTGACTATAGGAGAAAATGTATGCAAATCCATACAGATAAGCTTGCCTGATCTCCCCAGAGGGTTTAATGTCTTTGCTTCGGCTCCCACTGCTACTGCTGTCTTTGCTTTTGATATACATTCCTGAATTGCTTAATGAGAAAGGAGTACCAATCTGTATCCTATTAGGATGCTAGTTCACCGAATTTTTACTGATGGTGTTCACTGTAGGTGGAAATAGCCCCTCCATTGTTTATTTTATTTATTTATTTATTTATTTGGCTGCGTTGGGTCTTCGTTGCTGCACGCGGGCTTTCTCTAGTTGCGGCGAGCAGGGGCTACTCTTTGTTGCGTGCAGTGCATAGGCTTCTCATTGTCGTGGCTCCTCTTGTTGCGGAGCACGGGCTATAGGTGTGCAGTCTTCAGTAGTTGTGGAACATTGGCTCAGTAGTTGTGGCTCGTGGGATCTAGAGCACAGGCTCAATAGTTGAGGCGCACAGGCTTAGTTGCTCTGCGGCACGTGTGCTCTTCCCAGACCAGGGATCAAACCCATGTCCCCTGCATTGGCAGGAGGTTTCTAAACCACTGCGCCACCAGGGAAGTCCCCCTCCATTCCTTATAGAGTGTGAACTTCTCCCTCAAAGTCATATTTATCCAATGTTTTTCTCTTTGACTTGAAGGGTAAGATACTTACTTCTCCTGTATAACTGAGCAAAGGGGTCAGGTACCCAGCTGAAGAAAGCCAAACTCTGAAAGTGGGATTTTGCAGCAAAATAAGAATCTATTGCAGGGCACCAAGCAAGGGAGTGGGAGACAAGCCTCGATCCACTGAAACAAGTTGGTCTTTGAGTTAAGGGTTTTCAAAGGGGAAGAACAAAGAAGCTGGGGTTAACCATTGTCTTGTGACCTTTCTATCTTTCTTTATGGCTGTGTTGGGTCTTCGTTTCTGTGCGAGGGCCTTCTCTAGTTGTGGCAAGCATGGGCCACTCTTCATCGCGATGCGCGGGCCCCTCACTATCGCGTCCTCTCTTGTTGCAGAGCACAGGCTCCAGACGCGCAGGCTCAGTAATTGCGGCTCACGGGCCCAGCTGCTCCCTGGCATGTGGGATCTTCCCAGACCAGGGCTCGAACCCGTGTCCCCTGCATTGGCAGGCGGATTCTCAACCACTGCGCCACCAGGGAAGCCCTTGTGACATTTCTGAATCATAGTTTTGGAAGTCAGGATGTCTCTGATTTATGACAGTCTGGCCAGGTGGTCCATGGCCTAGGGGTCTGTCCGCTCATCTTGCCTTGGAGAAACAACCTGAGTTTGCATATTAACAATGATATCTATAATAGCAATTTGAGTATATTAATATGTTATGGAAAACAGGAAATTTAGTCATCTGAATGTAGTTGATCAGTGTTCAGTTAACACAAGATTGAGCTCAGGGAGACAAAAACGGAAATAAAGTTTTGGATTGAGAGATTAATTATGAACTTTGTAAGGGAACTTGATTTTAGGGCAACTCGATTTTACCTTCACAAATCTGTCATACATTTTCTAACACAGTTTCAAAATTGGAATTGTCTCGCTTTTATTTTTTTATAACCCAAAGGGGCTGCATGATTGATGTTGCCAGGGACCATTCATGCAATATATGATGCAAATATTTTGTTTCTTTGGGCACAGTTCAGACAAGTAAAGTAGGTGCTATGGATTTAACTTCCAAGCCTGCCCCTTCCTGGGTAATTTTTTCCAAGTCCTCACTCCTAAACGTTATCCTTAGGATGACTATAAGGAAAATTGAGATGTTGCCTTGTAAACTTTGCACCAATATAGAAATTAAAATACTACATTTACAACTCTTTGTTATTTTTCTAACAAAAATAAACAAGAAAAAAATGATTCTTTGTCCAACATTTTAAAAAAACATCTTTTAAAACAGTTCCCCCTGTGATTGATTGTCTTCACCTCTATACCTTGACACTTAAGTGGGTCAACCACATTTGAGTACTTTCCCTTGGGGATTAAATGTTGTTTAAAATGTCCTTCTTATTGAACAGACTTCAATGTAGTTCTGCTGTGATGCTAGCTGGAAATGGAGTTATAGTAATATAGACTACTGTACTTTTAATGCCCTACCTGGGTTATATTCTGTTGTTTACTACTTAGTGCAAAATTCATTCAAAGAATATTAAATTTTAATCTTATATTTTATGGCTTTTAGGGGTTACTTGAGAGGAAGTAAGTATAGTAGCAGTAACAAGGAACTGGGGAAAAAATAGAAAATCCTGTGTAAATTTACAATTTTAAAAATTCTAAACACCTCTTTCTGTTAATAGAAAAGAAATGGCTTAATGGCTGCCTTGGGGTAACATAGAAGATGAGACATATGAGACATTACTGTATTCTTTCCCAGCACCTTGGAATATTTTTTTTTATACTGGAAATTTATTAGAAACCATGAATGCTTCGACAGACTTGACTGATACAGGCTGAACTCAAATCTTTTCAGTAGAGCAAGTGTCATAAAAATAAAAACCCCCAAGTATTGCTGCTGACAATTTTTCTTTGTCTTACAAGAAATAGTACACTAAAATACTTTTTAAAAGAGAAAAAGTCCATTATTTGAGGGACACATGGATGCATGAGCGATGTTGGCCATGATTTTAATGAACTATAGACAGCTATACTCTTTAAAAAACTTTAAAAGTAATTGACGAGGAGGACCGTATGTTGTGATTGTATTTTTTCAAATTATCATTTGTTTGTTTTTCAATCCATAGTAGCCAATAGAACTTTTTGCAATAATGGAAGTGTTCTATAATCTGCACTTTCCAATATGGAAGTCCTTAGGTACAAATGACAACTGAGCAGTTGAAATGTGACTAGATGAATGGCATGTAAGAGATGAATGGAATTTTAAATTTGGTTTCATTTTAGTTAACTTATTGAGATATGTACTGGGGTTCCTGGTTAAAATATTAAACAGTTTTAACTCCTTTCTCTCCCTGTGTATAATAAGATACACATGAATGAATGGGTATTTTGCCACTTAAATGGTATTTCAAAAAAATTTACATGGAAAACCCTAATTATATATAACTCTCTCGACTGAAAAAATTGATGGGTGTATGGAAATCATGGTGTCTTGAATTAAGTGAAAATATTTTCATGTAAGTCTAGCTTATGACTTCTTCTAGTCTATTCTATCTGAAACGAAAATGAACCCCTATGTCCTAAGTTGTACAGAGTATAACTTACATTTTATTGAATGTACAGGAGACACATTATATTATTTCTAGCAGTTGTTTTTGGCTAGTAGATGAATGCCCTAAAATTAGCAAATTAACTACAACTCCTGGTTTGACAATTTGAATATTGTGGCTAAATTTGTTGTTTGCCTTAGGTGTTTGAAGATATTGAAAAGAAATTCTCAAACCTAGTCATTAACAGTGGAGAGGAATAAACTTAAACCAAGCCTCCCTTTGTTAGACTTGGCCTGCGCCATTTGAATGTGTTGTTGGAGTCTGAAGCAGTCAGCCATCAGACAGGAAATGAGAGCCATTAAATTAGAAACAGAGCCAACCAAGTCCATTTGCTAGGTGGATAGGGAATTACTCCCTTTGCAGGAGACAGTTCTGAAAATGCACTTGGCAGTTCCCATTGCTTGTTTTTATTACACATTCTTTTGGGGGAGGTACTGTATTATGAATATGTAACCTCTATCAACAACAAAAGCTTATATTTGTGCATATTTGGGTTGGCCAAAAAGTTCCTTCGCTTTTAAAGGAAAAATAAAAGACACATTTTTCATTTTAACTAAGAACTTTATTGAACAATGTATTCACCCTTTTGTTCCACTACCTTTTGCCATTTTTCAGGCAACTTCGTAATTCCATCTTCCCAAAACTTTTTTATAATTTGAACAAAGAACTCTTCCAGGTGCCTTTTACAGTCTTCCAGGAAATTGAAATTTTTTCCATTAAGAGAATTTTGTAAAGACCTAAATAAATGGAAATCCAAAGGTGCAATGTCTGGGGAATATGGCAGATTAATCAGAACTGCCCAGCCAAGCTGTAACAGTTTTTGCCTGGCCGTCAAAGAAACATGCGGTCTTGCATTATCCTGATGGAAGATTATGCATTTTCTGTTGACTAATTCCGGACACTCTTCATCGAGTGCTGCTTTCAGTTGGCCTAATTGGGAGCAGTACTTCTTGGAATTAATTGTCTGGTTTTCCGGAAGGAGCTCGTAATAGAAGACTCCCTTCCAATCCCACCATATACACAGCATCACCTTCTTTGGATGAAGACTGGCCTTTGGTGTGGTTGGTGATGGTTCATTTCACTTGCTCCATGATCTCTTCCATTCCACATTGTTGTACAGTATCCACTTTTCATCGCCAGTCACAAGCGAACCGGTTTGCAGGGCAGAAGTTGAGACACAGATATAGAGAACAAACATATGGGCACCAAGGGGGGAAAACTGTGGTGGGGTGGGGATGGTGGTGTGCTGAACTGGGCGATTGGGATTGACATGTATACAGTGATGTGTATAAAATTGATGACTGATTAAAAAAAAAAAATCCCAGGAAAAGAGAAAAATGGAAAAAAAAAAAAAAAAAAGGCTTGGGTATTGGGGCAGAGTTTAGGAAGGGGTGGAACTTAGGCAGGGGTGGGTTTAGGGTGGGGCAGGACCTAGGCGGGTGGGGGGTGACGTTTGAGCATGGGGCGGGGCTCAGGACCCAGGCAGCTGGAAAAGGCCCTGGGGGCGGAGCCTAGGTGGGGCGGGGGCGGGGCCTAGGTGGGGCGGGGGGCAGGGCCTCTGCTTAGGATCTGGGCTGAAGGGGGGAGGCAGCACGTGGAAAGGAGGGCCTCTGGAGTGGAGTTTCGGGGTAGGGCCCTGCGTGAGGTGTGTGGGT